>NC_090790.1:13859176-14184732 GCF_040054535.1 Antennarius striatus
AGTCAGAAAGGAAAATAATACGACTGTGTCTTTGGTCCTCTGAGTTAATCTTTGGAGACTAGGAGGATTTGTCAAGCTCTTTGTTTGTGTCTTAATAATCTGCGCACAGAGGATGAGACTCTTCTGAATAGTTTTCCATAATATTTCATACTTCCTGGAAACTATGAGTTGAAGTTAAATCCCTGCTCTCTGATACTCTTGGGGTCCAGAGGACAAAGACGTTTTGACTAACAAGAGCGTTTTTCTTTAAACTCCTCTGTCCTTTCTGTTCGTTATGCAAGGTCATAATTTATTGCTGGGAGTTCTCTGATATGATCCCATCAGCAGTGGGCAGAAAAAAAAATGTTCTCATGTGAAAACTGTCAATATAATAGCTGTACGTCCAGGGGCTTGTGAGATCCACAATGCAGGGGCTTATTATACACTCATTAATATTTCATACACATTTCTCCATTGTCTGGTAGTTTCCATCTGATAGGGATTCTTGTCTGAGAATGTTTATATGGCTTTGCTTACTTTTCTCTAACCCTATGTATGAGTTAAATGCTGTAATTGCTGTGAGAATACATTAGATATGGTTGGAGCCACTATTACAGGTGTCACAGTTCAATATTTTAGAGCTATAATGGAGCTAATTTATATTATTAACAGTGCCATGAGATATTATGTTGTCTGTTTACATTAATACAGCAAAGTTCCCTGTGAAAGAACTTCATTTAATAAATGTTAATATACAACTAAATGAGTTACACATAAGTAAAAGTTACACATACTGTCAATATGAATGAAAGAAATTGTCACAAAATTCAACCAGAAATCAAATTTAATTTACATAAAACAATAATTTTTAACAAAAATAATTATTTGTACAAAAATGTATTTAAAGCCTTTAAAAACCTGTGAGGTATATGAAATACACATATTAATTAGAAGCTTTATAGTACTAAGAGGGAACAGGCGACAATGCAGCATGCATGATATAAAAAAATCATCTATTCATACATATACATATACACATATATATATATATATATATATATATATATATATATATATATATATATATATATATATATATATATATATATATGTATATATATATATATATATATAAACACACACTATTATATGTACACAAACACCCAGGAGGTACTAAATACACCAAGGTTGAAAATTGTGCTTATGACAAATGGTGGTAACACAGCTGATGGCAAATATGTGGAATGAATTGTATATGGTACAATAACTTCATCTCGACTATAAAAGGATTTCAAAGACTGACTGTTACAAAAACGCTATATGTGTAAAGATTATTGTGTTGTCTATCAATCGCAGTATACAATACGCTGTCACGACCGTGTATGGAACAGTGTTTGTTGTTTATCATCAGAGTTTTTCATGAATCTGCCACAGAGAGATTTTCATTAGTGTACAAGCAATTCTTTTTTTCTTTCCAGAGAGATAAGCAAAAGGAAGAATAAGAAAACTGCCATATCAGTGTTTGTCTTTCGTCAACATAAATAACAAGATAAGTCGATTTATAGCCCCGTCCAAACTCTAAATGACTCAATAAACCATCCTCCAGCAATTAAAATGGCTCATCAATTTAATTACTTTACAAGCCAGGTCCGCCCAATGCTGTCAAAAGCCCTGGCACTGGAAGTTTCCAGTCACCCCACACTAGTAAACATGTCATAGAAAACCTCTTTTACACTGCAGTTTACAATGGGAGATGAAAAAAGGTTTTTTAATCAAGCAGGGACTTACAGTACACTATTTTGTTCCTGTCATTGTAGTATTGAAACTGACAAAACAAGGTATTACAAACTCATTGATTTATTTTTTTTGCTGTTGCTAGAACTGCTCTTTTAGCTCATACAGTGTAAAACACCCGAACTTAACTGATGTTAAGTTGTTGAGCTATTTCAAAGACCAAATGAAGCAATTACAGCTTGTTAATCTATACTTTAACCAGGAGACAGTCTTGTATGTAAAGTGAAAGCAACAACAGTGTAAGCCACACCTGTTTGTAACTTTAGAGCCCAGAGCATCAATAAAGAGCATACAGTAACCACAAAGCACACTAATTATGGCTTTAAGCAGCACATAATATATTACATATTGTTTGGGGGGAAAAAATCGCAAAAGCCATGCAATAAAGCAGATGGCGTACACGTTTAATGAGTGGCATTATCCTGTGAAAGAACCATTTAAAGAAGGAGATTATGTAAATGAGGACACTTTAAAATATATATCATGCATCACTTCAAAAGTCCATCAGTCTTTTAGCTACAAAGCCGTGCAAAAACAGCCGAGCAGCACAGTTTTATTCTTTTTATTTGAAAAACGTCTTGACTGATTTCAAGTAATTTTTATTATTTGTCACTCCTCAGTTTTCCAATGCCCCAGAAAATCTAAGGGAATTTAAGGGTGCAGGTAGATGACTGACATGCATAAAATGTAACAGCATGGAATGTCATTATATGCAGACAGCATGCATCTGTAGTACAAAATTCTTGAGGCCTACAGTATTAGTGTGTCGCCATCAGTGAAACACGCACATAGCATTAACTAATATATCACAGATGTACACTGTACACTGTACCTATGCACAATCAAAACTTAAACACATAAAATTTGAATTGTTTTTTTGCTAAAGAAAGTGAATTCAGGGTATAAAAGTTACACTCACCATGCAACCAGATGATTCCAACTGTCTGTCAGACACACACTTGAAGTTCTTCTTGCAGCCTCCATTATCTTTGGAGCAGTCGCGGACGGGCCCAAAAGATGCAAGCAGGTCCTCGACTGTCTCAAAGTAAGTGGACATCATGGCCTCTTCCCTGCGTGAAAGAGATAAGAGAAGACGGCTGGTGAGAAGACAGAAACAAACACAGTGGCCTAGGTGTGGAGTGGAAATAACGAATAGCAAATGTACAAGCAAGAAAGAAAGTAGTGCCTCATGGCCTCGCTGCTCTTTGTGCAGTTAAGATGGTGTCCATGCTATTACCCAGTGTGCACCCTTCAACCAGCAACTAATGACCATTTGCAACGTGGCAACATAGGCTTTTTTATCATCACAATTTTATGCAAGTTCCCTTATTGGCAAAAATAAGGAGAGAACTGTTAAAGAATGTAGGAAGATATTTGTCTTTTTACAGCTTTAATCTACTTGTTTCAGATACCTTCTGTGCAGTTGCAAACGTTAATAACCCAAATCCAATAGAACCTTCAAGCAGACGCAGATGGGCTTTGCGCCAGAGCAAGCTACAGATTTGGTTTAATAATTGTTATAAAAAGTGTCATTGGAGGATTTCATGGAAAAGGGACTTTTTTGCAGGTTTGGGGCGGGGGTGGGGTGGTCAGGTCTAAGACCATTCGGATCATTGGCATTAATTTGGACATATCAGAGTGTGTGGAGGGAGAGCCCAGGCAATTAGCACCTCTCTAAGGCATCCAGGTCAAACTGAGCTGGCAGATGAACAAATTTTAAAAAAATCACAGGCAAATAAATGAACACTCAAAGATAAAGAGGTACAATAAAAGATAAAGTGCATGCAGAATAAAATTAATTCTGTATTTCTGTATTAGAATCTAAATTAATGTAATCAATTGAGTTTTATTTTTTGACTGTGTTACCTCACAACAAGAGGCTTCACCTGAGTTTACATCTGCTCCTCGTATCTGAGTGAGTTCTCTTAGCAAGTAATGTTTATCAAGTTCACCATCTTAGAATAGCATGCAACATATGCTAATTAGCACCAAAGAGAAATTACATCTGAGAGTGATAAGAGGATAAATTATTAGTTTTAAAAGCTATTTACTCCATAGTCAAAATAATGGGGCATTGAAATTAATGATATTATGCACATGAAAAATCTTCTTGTTTCTTCTTTTCCTTTTGGCTTCTCCCTTCAGGGGTCGCCACAGCGAATCAGTTGCCTCCATCTAACCCTGTCTTCTGCATCCTCCTCTCTCACACCAACTACCTTCATGTCCTCTTCCACTACATCCATAAAACTCCACTTTGGTCTTCCTCTAGGCCTCCTGCCTGGTAGTTCAAAACTCAGCATCCTTCTACCAATATATTCACTACCTCTCCTCTGGACATGTCCAAACCATCTCAGTCTGGCCTCTCTGACTTTATCTCCAAAACCTCTAACATGTGCTGTCCCTCTGATGTACTCATTCCTGATCCTATCCTTCCTGGTCACTCCCAGAGAGAACCTCAGCATCTTCATCTGTGCTACCTCCAGCTCTGTCTCCTGTCTTTTCCTCAGTGACACTGTCTCTAGACCAAAACAACATCGCTGGTCTCACCACAGTTTTGTACACCTTTCCTTTCATTTTAGCCGAAACTCTGCTGTCACACATCACACCTGACACTTTTCTCCACCCGTTCCATCCTGCCTGTACACACTTCTTCACCTCTTTTCCACATTCTCCGTTGCTCTGGACTGTTGACCCTAAGTACTTAAAATGCTCCACCTTCTTGATCTCTTCTCACTGTAACCTCACTCTTCCACTTGAGTCCCTCTCATTCACAGACATGTACACATGTACTCACAAATGTCTTATTGCGGCTAACCTTCATTCCTCTCCTTCTAGGACAAACCTCCACCTCTCTAGCTTCTCCTCCACCTGTTCCCTGCTCTCATCGCACTTCATAATGTCATCTGCAAACATCATAGTTCATGGGGATTCCTGTCTAACCTCGTCTGTCAGTCTGTTTATCACCATAGCGAACAAGAAGGGGCTCAGAGCTGATCCCTGATGCAGTCCCAACTCCACCTTGAACTCCTCTGTCACACCTACAGCACACCTCACCACTTCCTATAGTCCCCATACATGTCCTGCACTGCTCTAACATACTTCTCTGCCACTCCAGACTTCCTCATACAACACCGTAGTTCCTCTCTGGGCACCCTGTCATAAGCTTTCTCCAGATCTACAAAAACACAATGCAGCTCCGTCTGACTTTCTCTGTGCTTCTCTATCAACATCCTAAAAGCAAATACTGCATCTGTAGTACTCTTTTTTTAGCATGAAACCATACTGCTGCTCACAAATGCTCACTTCTGCCCTTAGTCTAGCTTCCACTACTCTCTACCATAACTTCATTGTATGGCTCATCAGCTTTATTCCTCTGTAGTTGCCACAACTCTGCACATCTTAAAAATGGGCACCAGCACACTTCTCCTCCATTCCTCAGGCATCTTCTCACTGTCTAAGATCCTGTTGAACAACCCAGTCAGAAACTCTACTGCCACCTCTCCTAGACACTTCCAAACCTCTACAGGTATATCATCAGGGCCGACTGCCTTTCCACTCTTCATCCTCTTCAATGCCCTCCTCACTTCATCCTGACTAATCTTTGCTACTTCCTGGTCCACAGCAGTCACCTCTTCTAGTCTTTGTTCTCTCTCATTTTCCTCATTCATCAACTCTTCAAAGTACTTTTTCCATCTTCCCATCACACTACTGGCACCTGTCAATAGACTTCCATCCCTACTCTTAATCACCCTAACCTGCTGTACAACCTTCTCATCTCTGTCTCTCTGTCTTGCCAACCTGTATAGATCAGTCTCTCCCTCCTTACTGTCTAACCTAGTATACAAGTCATCATAAGCTTCTTGTGTGGCCTTTGCTACCTCTTCCTTCACCTTACGATGCATCTCCCTGTACTCCTGTCTACTGTCCTCAGTCCTCTGTGTCCCACTTCCTCTTAGCTAACCTCTTTCTCTGTATACACTGCAGTACCTCCTCATTCCACCACCAAGTCTCCTTATCTACTTTCCTTCCAGATGACACACCGAGTACTCTCCTGCCTGTCTCCCTGATCACATTAGCTGTAGAAAATGAAAAACTTAATGAAAAATAACGGTTTCATTAAGTTCTTCCTAAAATGGGTGTGTGTACAAAATCACATGCACATCATCCAACAGATGTTTTTGAAACCACAGGAAACCTGGTGGAAGTGGTGCGAAGAAAGTCAGGAGGATCACTCTCTGGGGACCATGAATTTCAAAAAAGGAATGTGATTAAAAATCACAGTTATTATTTCCATTATTTCCAGGTATTGGACTTGTGCATTGTCCTCCAAGAAATGCCTGCATGAAAAGGTTTACCTCAGCTTGTGGACATACACCCAGCTTTGCATGCCCACCGTCAGGCTGAATGAAGGGGTGAGCAATCCCCGTATATTTCTGTTTCACAAAGAAACAGAATCATTTCTGTTTTGTAGTGGCACTGCAGGGATCACAGTGTGTTACAAGGGTGACGTGACTCTACAAATAAGAACAGGATCTGGAATAATGGGAAGACAGATGGCTCGCTGAGCCAGGCTGATTTTAAAGTAGCGCCACTGTTCATATGTATCCTTGTCTTGATGGACTCGAGCGCTCGCCTGACAAGATCCATTCATAAAAGAATCAGAAAACCAACCCACTGAAACAATGGAAAAAAAAATATGTTAAGTAATCCTCTCTTCAGAATAAGCATATAAAATGTCAGAACACTTTTAATAAATCGTACATTGACGTCAATTTCTTCAGAGAGGGATGAAAGGTAAACAATTACATTCCATCAAAAAGGCCAGAATACTTCATACTTACTGTTTTATGAATATAAGGAGATGTATTTTAAGATTGGGGTGAACTACCTTTTCTCTTTTATAATGTTCGACACTGCGGGATCAGCCTTTAGAATGCTGTTTGACATATCACGTTTTTGTTTTTTTTTAATCAAGGCATTACTATTTCTAAATGTCAAGTCTGAACACATCAGCATGAATGTTCTCTTTGCAAAATATCAAGTCTTTTATTCTGGTAGTCACAAACATCTCTGTGCTGGACGAAATTAGTCGGATTGATGATGTGCAACCAATAATGCATAAATAAAAGAATATGTCTATGAAACATTGGTCAGGATGAAATTATGTTCATCATAATTTCATCCTGACTAATGTTGTCCCCTGCCTGAATCAGGGGACACCCTGAACAGAACAAGAAATGATTATAAAAGGTTTTGGTACAAAACCTTTTATAATATGAGGTTTTGTTCTTTAGAGGTAGTAGTTGATAAGCTGTTGTTTTCCCACAATTTGAAGTTTTTAATTAGAAAGTATGACAGAGGAAATGTAGAAGTAAACCTAAGGTGATTCAATGTTAATAGTAAATTAGAAGGAAACAATGTTCCCATCTGAACAAATTATTTTCTTTGATTTAAATGAAGTCACACAGTAGGTCTGCTGCTCTATAAAGCCCTCTACACTATATTACCTTATTATATCAAGAAGAGCTGCACAATCTTTCAAAGAGATTTCATTATCATGTGTTATAATGGGGCGAGTGTTTTTTTAATGATTTACTAAAATGATTACAGTCAAGTCATTCTGTTTCGAATGACTTGACGTGCACAGTAATATGACTTAAGCAAATATCGTGGGAAATTAAGCAGCAAAATTAAAAGCTGTAATTATAAACTTGACAGGACAAAATTAAACTTTTAGTTCCTGAGATAAATGTTTCATGGAGTTCCGATGGATACGAGGATTCATCTGGGGGACAGCTGCTTTTTCTTCTTCAGCGTGTGTGGAGGAACACAGGACATAATTTAAGATTAGATCCTGACTTATCTGACTTGTTGGTGAGGAGATTTAAACAGTGCATGAAGTTAAGCCTCTATGCCTTGTGCATAAAAGCACGCAAGATCCCATTTAATGGAGAAATATACTAGAGATAGTATTAATATTTTACTCTTTAATGTGTATTCTTTCACAAATCATCTGTCATCTGAACTATTATTTTTGTGGCCAGACTCATGTAAGCTGCAAATGACCCCTTTTAGTATTTTATAAAAATCACAACAGAATTGTGTGCTTATGTTCAACTGTATCCCTAATGGCTTCAATCCAGTCCAGTCAGCAAACTCTGGATAAGTGGATAAGCAGGAAAACTTAATGTCAAATGGCAACTTAATGTGAGCAAGTGTAGAATCCTACTATTAGCTAAACTTCACATTTGAGTAGAAGAGTTTACTATCACTGAGTCTGGTAGCAAGATGCTTCGATAATCAACCAGAGTGAACAAGTGACTGAACCGCCTATTAGATGGCTAATAGGTGACAAAAAAAAAAACTACACCTTTTTGGGTGGATCAAAAAAAAGTTTAGACAATATACAGTAGATAAGATTAGAAACTGTGTGAACCACAACACACATGTAGTACAATCTCATTAATCTTTAGCACTTTAATGCATGATAATCACAATTAGATAATCAATTTGCAAAAAATAGAATGGATTAACCTTTTGGGCAATTGGTGAATCACAGTTTTTGATTAGCACATAAATCAATTTCTATTCCAACTTTGTCCTGAAAACACCTCAGATATAGGTAGCTCCAAAAGAAATAGACTGAGTGATCATTCTTAATAACATCGCTCCCTTAACCATATCAGCTTTCTTGGTGTGTTGGACCAAAGAACAAAATTCTTGATTGATTTTGGGCTTCTAAGACTATCGACCAGCGTGAGGTCAGGCCAAGTGTTTATACTATCAGTCTAATTCTTTTGCTCACAAACCAATAATCCGGTATGCGGTCAGAAAAAAGACTAAATAGCAAATTGCCTTACATCTCCACTCTTTTCTCCAAACCACAGCCTGATACTACATTTGTATTTTAAATCTGCTGTTTACGACTGTGGCTGTCTTGTCCAGGGTGGTTCTGGCCCAGGACCAAAGAGAGACCAATTAAAGAGAGCTGGAGCCAAAATTTTCCAAATACAGTGAAAACTGGCCTTTCATCACTGGACACACTGAGACCTTAACTGTGCTTTGATCAATATTAAAACAGAGGAGAAGGTCAGACTCTGGTCAGAGCCCAAAATTCAATGTGCTTCACTTATTGGCAACAAGAGAAACACATCTCCCTATGTGATACCAAGTGGCTCACACCACAGACCCAATACTGCCAAAGCACATTCAACAGGATGCTACACAGTACTGTTTTTTCCCTTGGAGACAGAAACATCACAGAAGCAAGAAACAGAAAATTAACAGCGACCACTTAATAATCTGCTTGGGGTAAGCTACTAGTGTTCCAGAGCCAAGTCAATACCTCCAGGGCAAAGGCTAGAGGTGGAACAGATTTAATCATTGTGGACCTCTGCAATTAAACCTTACCCTCTGAACAGGAAATGCAATCACTCTTTGGGGATGGTGCATGATTTGATGTGTAGGGCTGAGAGGTACCAATCAAAGAGTTGGGCTCACCTCGATGCACATGTGGCTTTGGCTCTGGAACCAAACTCCTTGATAGATGGTCGATTGTCTCCTACAGAGGCATTTCCCTTTTTGAGATGTGCCAGGCAGTTGTGGAGTTCCTAAAAAAATCACTGGCTGGCTGTTGCACAGCTGGATATTCTCCATGTGGATGAGAGGGTCACCATCATGTGGCTGCATAATACAGAGAAAATCTATCACTACTGTTAGCGCATCTGCGCTCGTTTATCTTTCCTTGGTCTAACAATATAGAGTTTTTTGTATAAATTGTGTTTTAGATTATTTCAGAGGTTTAATGTTTCACTACTGTAGGAGAATGTAAGAAGATAGGAGGTACATTGGCTTTTTTTGCTTGCAAATTAGTATCAGTGTAAAAAAGCTACTACTAGGACAATCTCTAGAAAAGAGCTAAAAAAAAGATCACTTTTTTAATCTTGAATTTAAATCTCAAATGCACATTTATATGGTTGGGGGTTGTTGTTTTTTTACAAATTTGGCAGAAGGTTCGATAAAGCTTTTATTTTCAAAAGGGTTTTTCTGGCAATCATTTCATGGTTCAGGCTTTGCTGGGATAGACATGTTCAGAACCAGCCTCACAATGTGACATTTCTTACTCACAATTGCCTTTTTAAGACTCCTAGTTAAAATAGTTACCAAAGGAAAACATCTAGTCAGACAAGCAGGACTGGTCAGGCAGTACATTCTTTGATTTCAAAAGCTAGCAAGAATATTTTGTTCTTGTGGTTTTTTGTTTTTGTTTGTGACAAATTAGTGATTTTACAAAAGAAAGTCTTCCTATACTTTAATGCACCTCACGGAGTTATGGCTCAGTCAAGTCCTCGCTTCACACACAGAATCTGTTATTTATTACACCGAAGTCTAAAACAACTCATTCACTGTCTCTCTCTCTCTCTGTCCTTTATGTCTTATTTCTCTTTTTATTTGGCAACTATTTTTATTCAACAAATGGCATTCTGCGCATCAGTTCTTTCTGGCAGGTACTCAAACCATTGATGAATGACTCCTTAATTCAGAGGAAAACAGAGTAGGAAAGGTGAGGCGGACAGAAATAATGGGCTGCCTCCACTGTGAGGTGCATGCTAACTGCTGCTCCTCCGGGATGGAGTGGCCAGCGAGCTGAAGATGAAAAAAACAATCGATTCCAGGACGAGTGTGGAAGACAGTCCTGACGGAAGGAAATTGGGGAAACTAATGCAAAAGAAATGTCTAAGGAAGACCAATGGACAGTGCCTTAAAATGCTGTTATATTAAATCATGTCACAGAGCGTGGAAAGTATTCTGTATGTTTCATCTCTCGTTGCTTATTAAACAAAACCTAAAAACTGATCCACATACATTAAAGAGAAAAATAAAACACACCACAGTGACAAAGAAATAATAACTATATTTCATTCCCATTAGAATGCATATATTATGAACCATTCTTACTGACATCACCAAGACACTAAATCTTGACAGTCAAGATTATTAGCTGGTCGGGATCATATTTTTAGTCCTGGGTCCCTGTTGCTTGACACAGGAGCACATTGCTTGCATCTAAACACTGACTAATGTACTTGTTATTAATCTCTCTCTCTGCCTCTTGCTTTTCTAGATGATGAATGACCAGGTGACGCAGTCCAAAGTTAGACCGCTGCTCCAGCATGATTACAGTGCCCGTTATTGGTCTATCCCTGCACTTGATTAATGCTCTTGTTCCAGCTCCCAACAAATATGCTGACTCTCATCAAGCACTTTCGTCACTAAATAGATTGTATTTTCTTTAAGCTTTGCGTAATCACAAAGGCAAAATCTACTGGGTCAAAACAAAAACAAAAACAGGTAAACCCTAATAATTAAAGTGAGAGTAATGCATCAGTTCTTTGGCTTGAGTGGACAGTTGATATATACTTTTGATGGAGATCTGGAGTAGTAGGAGGGAGATTCATGTACTTCATTTTTTCCTAGTTGAATTTTTCCCCATGCATTAGATTATTAGCAATGGCACATCTTGAAGGTTCACTTGATCACAGAGTGAGGTCATTAATAACCAATGTGAGGTGTCAGCAGCTGCTCTGGGTTATTAGCAGTTCCTAATTTAGGCAACCGGTCTTTGAGCACAATTCAAAATGTCTCAATCATTGTATTATGACACATTCATGAAGTCATCTATAGTTCTGTGTGGAGAGATGGAGAAAGATAGATGTAGCAATGAAGAAAGAGATAGATAGGTGTAGAGATAGAGAAAGAAAAAGATGTAGACCTGGAGAGGGAGATAGATGTGGAGATAAAGAACAACGTAAATGTAGAGATGGTGAAAGAGATAGATAGATGTAGATGTAGATTAGCTGACGATGAAGAAAGATATTGATAGATATACACATGGAGAAAGAGAAATATACAGTACATGTTGATGTGAAAACATAAAAAGTGTAAAGATGGAGAAATAGATGAAATAGAGAAGGAGAAAGACATAAATAGATGTAAAGATAGGGAAAGACCTATAGATACTGTATCTCTACAAGACAGATTGATTGTAGAAACAGATGGAGAAAGAGTTAAATAGATGTTGAGATGCAGAAAGACGGGCATAATTAACAAATGGTTTTTGCATTTGCCTCAGCTAGTAGTGTTGACCTTACAGTCATACTAAAAGACATGCACAGATTTCTGTAATTGAAGATATGAATGTCTTGAATCCTGGCACACAGGCCCAAAAATGTAGTTAAAGTCTAAATTCTGAATAAATCCCTTTCATGCAAGGAAAGACATACAAACATACAAACATGAGCTTCTGTATGTCTGTCCAAAACCTTCATTAATGAAACCTGATCATAGTGACGATTGATTTATTTAATATCAACAGAGAGAACGCATACTGTTAAAGGCTGGGTTTAGTTAAACTGCTTCACTAACCTTGGCACTCACTTAACCTTGCTTGATTTGCTGTGAACGTTTTTGGGCTCCATCAGTCAGCTGACGGCTAGAAGGGATGCGGGGATAGATCCTTTTAAACGCCTCAGCTATAGCGAGGCTCACCTCTTCCCACATCAACATGTCTATCATGACTGAGCGATTACATCAACGCCTGCTTAAACACTTTTGGAAAGTGCATCAGCTAGAAACTCCATCAGGTCCCTGGGGGCTTTGTTCCACAAAAATGCTTTGGATAATGATATGTCTGCATTATTCATGACAATCTGATAGACCCTCCTACGTTACAGGAACAAATCATTAGCCCAATAGAGAACATTAACTGACTATTTCAACTGAAGTGAGATTTTAATCACTCGTGTGACTTTCCTCTTACATGTTTTCAACGCTGTTATTTATTTCCTGGCATGATGAAGGATTTACCTTTCACTAGTTCATCTCCTGTTGCCATGAGGTGTTAGATATAGTGTCTTACTTTACCTGATTTACCTGCGCTGCTGGAGAAGGTCAGTACTGAAATTTACAAGTTGAAGTTGTGGTTTGACGGAAGCAAAGTATTAAATTTAAGTAAAACCAATTTCATGTTATTTGGAAATTGTAATAAGAACACAAACGTAGATACATGTAGATGGGGTTGAAATTGAAAGAGCATCTGAAAACAAATTTCTTGGGGTAATAACTGATGATAAAATAAATTGGAAAGCTCATGTAACATACAGTATTTACAAAACAAACTATCAAGAAGCATTTCAGTTCTGAGCAAAGCAAAGCACTTTCTGGACCACAAATCCCTCCACATTTTCTACTGCTTAATCATTTTACCATATTTAGATTACTGTGCAGAAGTCTGGGGCAATACAGTGTGCCCTTGCACATTCGCGTATCAACGCTCGCGACTTCACCTCATTGCGGATTTTTGCTCGGCAGTCACGTGATACTGTAAGCACATTCTATTAGCTGACGGCATCTGGAAGTGCGCTATGTTAAATGAGTCTCGGACTTACGTTAGACAGAGAAGTGCTTTAAGCAGTCGATAAGAGTGTCGGAAATGGTAATACAGATAGAATGTGGTTTAATATCAATATGGGGAGGGTCATAAATGTTTAAATTACTGTAAATAATAAAATAGTCTGTCGGTCTCTTGCGGAATTCGTTAATCCCATGTGGTTCCTGGAACGCATTAACTGCAAGGAACGAGGGCGCACTGTACTTACAAATGTATGACTATACATGTTTGAGATTATTGATTATTAGTTGAGAAGGGGTAGGTTTAAATAAGCTTATACATCACCTACTCCATTTTGGACATATTGGAATCATTGCTTTGACTATTGTTATTATCGTTTTGTCTACTTTCAATGGTCTTGTTTGTTTTTCTGTTCTGTCTATTTTGTTGTTTTACCTCCACATGTACAAAATAAAAAAAAGCATTCATTCATTCATTCATTCATTCCTACATTGAAAAATAAGAAAGTATATTAGAAATGAAGCCCTAACGTGGAGCATCATGTCAGGTAGAATGAGTGCTTTCTAAAGTGGAGGCTTGTGTAGTATTAGGAAGTGGTGAGAGCAGATGTGCTGCCATTTCCACGAGGGCACGTCCTTCCACTGTTGGACTGCTTAACCCGTGGAACCCAAGCGGGGGTTCTTACTGCAATGTAAACAAGAGATAAGTGCTGAAGTGTTCAGTCTGCACTAGCAGTTGTAACCCTGGAAGGTCTATTCATCACACAATAACAGCAGCACTTGAGTGAATGTCAGGGAAAATATAAGATGACAATTTCGCTCCAGACTGTGATCTCTCACCTTTTTGGACTTGAATATATCTAAAATTTCTGATCACATCAAAATGCAGCTCATAAATAACTATAAAATGTTGCTTGACAACATGTCCTATTTTTTCCTCAGCTTTGCTGATCACAGTGCTTTCTCAAAGTAAGTGACATACCTTGGATAATTAATCGAGAGGTAGGCAGAATCCCATTTTATTCAGAATTAGCAGATGTGCAAAATTACCTTGGGAGTTCTTTGCTCCTGAGGCGATTTCATTAAGCTTGTGAAAAGTTTAGATTTTTTGGAATTGTGGAGAGATAGCAATTTCCAACAGCAATTTAAATGATACACAACAGACATTGATTACCATGATTTAGGCTTTTGAATTGCAAATGACTTAACTGAATTTTTTTGGTATTAAACAAAGAGTGCTGGGTGCAGAGAAGTGTCGGAAAACTGATCCAATCAGGTAAAGTGTGAATGCTTTGCATAAGTATGTTACAATGCATTTCTAGCACTGACATAGTAACACAGTTAACATAGTTAAAATGCTGTTTGTATTGGGAAAGTAATGGATTAATTTACAAGAGAATGATCATTTATTACCATCAACATAACCGTCCTCTGTTACTTTAGACAAGGTGCTGACAGGCAAGATGGGGAAAAATGTTTGACGTAAATGGAAGACAATATGGTTTTCCATTGAAATGTCACTTCCCAAGTGGTACAGACTGGTTCCTGATGGGGGATTGTTTTAATCTGCAGCTGACGCTCACAGGTTTTGTGATGCTCAGCTGCACTGATGCATCCCAGCACCTACTGGCAGGCTGGAAGAGAAAACACAATGCACTTTGCCAGCATTTTCTTATCGCAGTGTTGGATTGCCAAATCCATATTTCCTGAGTGGATTTGTTTTTGAGCATTTTTTTTTTTTTTTGATAAGCCAGAAGTCAAGTTTTTGTAGGCCTCTGCCAGTCACTTTAGGCATCTAAAAACACAAAACCATCCATTTGCCTTTCAGATTATTCCAACCGCCTTATTTTAACGATTCTTTCAAGGGCGCAACAGAATATGTCAAATTCATAGTGCGAACATACAGGAGGGAATACATTATCAGCAGCTAACATCAGCAATATATGTTAGCTGCTTAGCTAGTTTCACAGCTGTTCAACTAGGCGTCAAATTAGCTGACAAAGCAAAACTGGAAAAGCAGAGTATTGCTGTTAACACTACTTATATCCAATGTTCTGGCCTGAGAGAAAAAAAGGCACCTGAATCCATCCCAGCAGGCTCCCACAGAACACAGCCAGACTGGAGTCCAGATTGAAAAAAAAAAAAATACAGCACTGATGTGATTCAAAGCTCTGACCAGAGCCCCACCTCCGGGGACGATGACGAGACAGTGGGTTCAGCTGAGGATAAGAGCTGTGTGAAGGAGGGAGGGAGAGTTTGAGCGTTTGTCAGAGCCCACCTCCAGAGACGTGAATGGAGATCACAGCAGGGACGGCCCCTGGGTGCCGAGAACCAAGCATCCAAGATGGTGTTATGACACAGGAGGGGATAGATTCTGGATGAGCTGAACAGAGCATCAGCCGATCATCATGTGGTCAGAGCTGGTGGTGTGCTAACTACCACCACAAAGCAAACATGCCATGTATATGTTTGTGATACTTGTTGAGCAATTATGTTTAAATGCATTTAAAGCACTCTTTTATATTTACTTACCTGTGTTGTTGATATTAAATAAGACAAATTACACTTCTCAGCTGTAATTACACACAACTCTGTGACATTCCTGAATGCCTGTTATATAATCATGTGCGAACTCATATATAGTGTCCTTCTTTCTAAGTGTTAAAAAAACAAAAAAAAACAGCAAGACTAAAGCTAATGTCCTGCAAACAGCTCTCCAAAGACAGATTATTCGGATCTATACCCTCCACAAAACAAATATCCTTTCTGAAGTACCTCTGTGACGCTAAGGCGTAGAGCCCGAGTTTAAAACACAAACACCGTTGATTGATATGGTGTTTGTTTTTACTTTCCAAATTGAGTAAAGAAAACAGAATGCTTGTACAGTAGGAGAGTGAGAGTGTTGCATTGAATGAAGTGGGTCTTACCTGACCTCCCCCGGATCTTCAGTTACCAACACGTCTGTTTTACAGCTGGCGATGGGGTTGATTGACAGCTCCACTGGTGGCACCACAAAGCTCTTGCTAACTGGCAACCACAACCCCTGACCCAGACTGTAGAAGGATCTGTGTTGGCACATGGAGGACTGTTGTCATGTTCTAACATTTGGTAACTAACAATTTCAACTGCATGCATATGTATATATAACTGCAGATATGAGCATAAGGACAAGTATAAATAAGGTATAACAACATGTGGGCAGGTTTCACAGAGAGAACATTTTGTTCTGGAATTTCATATTCTGTAATTTTATGTTATGAGGCTTGAACACAAATCGGTTCTCCTGCTTTATATTCAGGGTAATGACAAAGTTATGATGAGTGCTGAACCTCCTTCGACTGTTGGACATTTGTTTACACAGACAAAAAAGTTTTGCAATTCAGTATATTGAGTGCTTTACATCAACCTTTGGACAGTCTTAACCTGCGTACGCTGAAAAAAGATTCGAGCCATTAAACGAGCTGATATGTATTGTTCAGGTAAAAAATTACACAAGAGTTAAATAATAAAATCAATACACTTGCATCATGGAGTTCACAACATACAGATCACTGAATGATTGAAAACAGGTTTTTTTTTAAAGCTTAAAACAAAAAAGAGGAAAACACACTGTTATATACAGTAGAAGGCTACATACAAAATTCTGTAATAGTCAAAGAAAGCTCTTTGGCCGTCTTGGCAATGAAAGTAAGCTTATGGTGCTGTGTTTGCAACTACTTTTAATGATATTAGCATGTGGTGCATCCATGGCACAGTTGGAAACAGAATGAGTTGCTGACGTGACCTACTTTTTTATTAATAATCTAAAAATTATTCACATTATCCCTCTCTTTCCTTTTCCTCTCGTCCCTTGTTATGTGTATAATGTTTGATGATGATTGTTGGTGATGACAGGGAACAAAATAATTCCGTTTTGGAAGAGAAACTTCTCCCACGGGAAGAAGGACATCCTGCACGGGCCCTAGACTCATCTCTTTGGAATAAGAACACATGGTAAAGACTCACAAATAGCACAAAACATGGCAATGCTTTGACGTGTTCAAGCAGGTGGGCAACAAGAAACATACTCGTGAAGCCCAAGCCGAACAGTTTGGCTAGTATAAAATCTTGGCGTTTACTTTTATATCAAATTGTCTGATATGAATCTCAGATTAACTACATCACAGAGAGGATGTTGTGTCTCACTTTACAAGATAAATGCATCCACTGTTAATATTGCTGGCATCCAGCATGTACAATACCTAATTTTTGGAAGACTGAGCATTCTGGGCTGCCAAAATGGAGTATTAAACACATTTATGCCAGTGTATTAATTAGAATCAGAAAAATGTGAAGGTGTTGAAATTGGACTGTTCAAAATGTTTTTTGACTTCAAAATATTCATTATTAATATATAAATTGTAGCAGGTAATCCCTTACATGTTAATCCTTTTAATCTTATGGAAACCTCATGACTTCAGGTGACAAAGTGCTCTGAACTTGATCTTTATTCCGATTGAACACATCTTTCATGGTCTTAAGACTCTATGTCTGTCAATCTGAAGAATAAAGAGTTTTCCCTTCTCCACCCTTGACAACACTTTGAGTTTGTGTGGTAGTTTTGTTGTATTTCTCTTGATGTTATCTGTGTGAGTTTGAACATGGTTAAAAGTATCTGTGCTCTGCAAAAGTTTGTTTTTTGCATTTTTTTCTATCACTCACATTGTAGATACACAATATTTCAACACAAAAAGGATATTGTGTCATCTATGTGTGTATGTGCGAGTGTGTGCGTGCTTGTGTGTGTCTGTGTGAGTCTGTGTGTGTATGTGAATGTGTGTGCTGGCACCATCCGAGTAGCACTCTGAACAGGCAGTGGAGAGCTGGAAGCTTAAATGTGTTTCTGTGTCTTTGTTTTTCCTTTGAGTGGACTGTCGCTGAGCAGCCAACATAAGCTTAGTGTGAAGAGGAATAGGAAGAGGAAGAGGAAAAGATTACTGACTCTTCCAACAAACATGCCGTCAACATGGTGATCATGGACTTGATGTTTTGACTCTCTTTGCTTAAATGTTTCCTGATGAAGTAAATAGCCAATGTAATGGCTCCATTATATTGGGTCTCCATAAACCGTGTTTCATGGTGTATTTTCTCCTTCCAACGGAAACAAAATCTCATGTGACAGTGAACAACGATCCTGTTTACCACATTAAGATATAAATCTGAATAAACATAAGTCATAATGGTAATTGTTGAATAGGATTATAATGTTATAATTTATTTGGCTATAAAAAATAACTTTTATTGGAAAAGAGGATTTTTAGAGAACAAGCTCACTACATTTAACCTGTGATTACTGGCTAGTAGCACAAATCTATAACGTTAAACTGGCCCATAACTCATTCCATGCAACAAAATGAACAATTTGTGTTTGGGGGGGGGGGCGCACCTGGAAAGTCTTTCTGTATTCTTACTATCAAAATGATCGAGTGGTTTGTTCGTTTAGTCATGATTCCAAACCAAAGATTGGATATTGGTTCACAACATACAAGTTTGTATTGTGTTTTTGAATCTATCCATTAATATCACTTGTAAAACTATGTGATCCGTGAAGCTCTGAACGTCCTCCCCCCTCCTTGCTTGTGCACAGCTAACCCCTTTCCAAGGAAGGTTCTATCATGCGAAAGCATGATTTAATAACCTGTTTCCTGGTTACCTTTCCAAACTGGTGTTTCTTGAACATTCCCAGCATGTTTTTTGAACAAAATGTCAACATGGTTTTTTTTCCAGTCTGATGCTGGTTAATTCAAAATGAGTTGGCATTTAGAGAAATTCACAAGACAAAATGTGAAATATTAAATCACTTTCTGTTATATTGATGTTTTACACGTCATCCAATATTTGGCAGAAAATGCTTTGCCAAAGCAAGAGTCCAAGTAAAACACCATCTGGATTACTGAAAGGTAAAACAAGACTAAATCTAGATGGAAAGAATAACAACAAAAAAACAAAAAACATTGTGGCATTATGAAGTCAAGAAGACCAGCTGGGTGACATTCAATGGGACCTTTGAGTCATGCACTTCTTCAAAAATGTCAAACACAATAACTCCATCAAGAATGAGGAAATAACTAAAATGGCAGTAAAAGCATTTGGGTGAGTTAGGGTGCGTGGAGGGGGGGGGGGGTCACCCCAGACAACCCCTTGGGCAATGTCTCCAAAGAAGAGAGTTTTACCTGAACCCGTTGAGTTTTTGTGTGTCTACTCCTATCTGCACGCGCGCGCGCACACACACACACACACACACACACACACACACACACACACACACACACAAACACACATACACAAACACTCACAGAGTAACAGATGGCCAAGCAGAGTCGTTCACTCAGGAGATGTATCAGAAGTGAAGCACTCACCTGAAGATCCTCTCTGGGGCCTGCTCTCCTGTAACTAGGTCATATCCTCTCTCCAGGATTGCATATGGCCAGGGACTTGACAAGGAGGACAGAAAAGAAATAAACAGAAAAAAATGTTTCACTTCAAAATGATGTCATGTGCAACTTTAAGAGAAATGCAGAAGAAACTGCTCATCCCGTGACAGTCCACTGACTTACTAACATGAAGTGCATTTTCATTTTAATCAAATTAACAAATGTTGAAGCTGTTTAGTATGTGGTGATAAGGTGTCATTCAAAGTGTCGGCCTCTGCAACACTATAATAATGGTGAATACAGATTTGCAGCTTTCAGGGCTCAACCAGACTTAATGTGCCCTCAGCTGTTTCTGTAAACTTACAGTAAAAAGTTTAAACATTTACTGCAGAACTGTGAGTGGCGAGCTGATCAGAGACTGAGTCAATCTAGCAGGTGGAGCTGAATAACAATCTGTTTCACTGAACCATGCCAAGCTAGTCTATTATCAACCAAGGACAAAGCTAGAGAGGGACTTCATTCTCTTCTGTTTGTGTAAAATTATCACATCCCGCCTTCTTTTAGCCCATCAATTCTTAATTTTAAAAAGGTTATGAGGTTGATTTTCAGCTGCTTCCACAGGCTCAGATATTGAAAGCTACATAACTATCTTTAAACACAATCTTGTGCCTAGTGGGGACTGTAAACCCAGCCAAGAGGTCACTGAAGTACGAAAAATGCATTTTCAAAATTCCAGTGAAAAGAAGGGACAGGACTCACCCTTCATTTCGACCCCAGTCGCTGCGAACACAGAGGTGTTTATGGACGGGATCGGGAGAATAACCTTCATGACAGCTGCATTCTCCTGCAGCAAGAATGGGAAGAAAATCAGTTATTTATCCTCAGTCGCTGAATACATTACCATGTAAGTGACCCTGGCCTGTTCATTCATTAGATATTTATCAAATAGGGACTTGCCATGCTACCTAATTTTCTAGATAGTTTCTGCCTAGGAACAAAAGCCAGATAAATTAAGAATGTCACCAGTTCCATTAAATGGACTATTTTTCTGAAACACTTTCTTTGGATATTTAGCTTCAAGGATGAAGCTAAATATTCCAAAAAGTATTCCAAAAAAATATGGATATTCCAAAAAAAATATGTATGGATATTCCAAAAAAATATGAAAATAATCTCCATGAATCATATCATAGACGTGTCTCACAATAATTTGACCTTTATGAAGTTATTGATTTGTCCTGTGATTTGATGAGGAGGCTGTCAATAACATTAATTTCTGCTGCTGTGTCACCCAACGTTTTAAAAAAAACATTTTCTACCAAAACCAAGGATGTTTTGTTGTGTTTCGGTGTGAGTTGCTCAGTTTTGGACATATGGGCTATAAAAATGCTTCCTTTCCTTTTCAGATACAATAAAACTGGATAGAACTTCGATAGAGGTGCTTGAAGCCCAGGTCTTCCCACTCACCCATTAAAAATTAATTTGAAAGGCTCACTGGTAATTTCTCTCTCCAGGAATCATGACCTGGTTCCTACAAACGAACCACAAACTCTGTTCATGTGGGTATTAACAGTATCAATACACAGAATCACGCTGATACTGTTCTGAAACAAAGTCATGGTTTCAGGTTATTAATTCATCAGTTTTACAAAGACAGTACAACTTTATAGTGTCATATATAGTTAATAAATTTCATAACACAGTGCGCCCTCTTTGCTCGCGGTTAATGTGTTCCAGGAACCACATTAACATTCATTTTAAATCCGCGATATAGCAACAAACTATCTTATTATTTACGGTAATTTAAACGTTTATGAACCCTCCCCATACTGATATTAAACCATCTTCTATCTGTATTATCTTTTCCCACACTCTTATCGACTGTTTAAAGTACTTTTGTGTCTCACGGAGATGCGCTGCGTTCCAAGACACACGGAATATAGCGCAATTCCAGATGCCGTCAGCCAATACAATGCGCGTACACTATCATGTGACTACCTACTAAAAATCCGTGATGAGGTGAAATCACGCGTGTTGATGCGCAAGGGATTACTGTACTCCTAAAGCAGGTGAAATTATTATAATTATACCGACTTCCGTGTAGCTTCTACAAGTTCATGCTACTGACTTTTCTCCAGTGACATAGGTGGCATAACATTAGAAAAACATGTAGTACCACCATGACAACATCATTCAAGTTTTAAAAGCTACTGTTCAATAATTTACCATATGAGGTTAAAGCCTTTAGACTCACTCATATAGTAATGCTCCCGCCCACCCCAGGATGCAGTCAAAGGGGAGAACAAGTGTTGTGATTGGTTTGTAGCTATTCTCTAGATGGACGCAATTTAAAATGGGGACACAAGTAAACATCAACAGCTTTCAAATATTGCTTCATATAACAGATGAAGGGATTGAAGTTTAATAATTACAGACAATTCAGTTTTATCAGAGAATCAAATTATTTTCATTTGAAGAAGACTGAGCTCCATTTTTAATATCCTTTAATAAGCCTTAAATTAATACTATGATTAATGATCTGGCCATACTCTAATAGTTTTAAGGTAACATTTTTAAGATAAGAGCACCTTTGTTGCTATGGCTACAACAAAAATGATTTGATTATGGTTCACAATTATCTATAAACAACCAAACTTTAACAGATGAAAAGAGGAAATAAACAGCTGTCTTACATTTTCATGTATGATGAGTTTTTTTTATTATTAATCTAATCAGCACAACCTGCAGCCTCTGTAACTTTTATATCATAAAACAAGTTCCTTTGCTGCTCGCAAAAATATAAAATCCTAATCATCTTTGTATTTCAGGTTTTTAAGGGGGCCTGCAAACTTTGAGAGATTAAACTTTTTTTTTTCTCCCCTTAGGAAAAGTCTGAGAACTGTTTGTATTTTTAACTCATATCCACAAACAGATGCACTCACACCACATTTGTCCCCCACTACCACAACAGTACTATACTATCATTTATTACTCTACTCTGACATACAGATGTTGCCTCTTTACATTTAGCTGTGTTTAATTTGTCCTGACTGCTTAGGGCACTGCTCAATAAAATCCATCTTGCATATTTGCCGTCACTCATAGGTTACAATTCACATGCTGGAGACGCAGGGAGGAAATTGGAATTGAATCTACTCTTTCTTCACACTCTTTTACCCTTTTTGGCGTCCCAAAGGCTGAAATTGGCATTTCCATTAGTCACCTTTTAGTGATTAGGCCAAGAACAGAGTTCTCATGCGAGATAGTTTTCTTAAATATGCGATGGGAAAGAGTTATGGCACAAAGTCTAATTTCCTGATATTGGGGGTGGGGGGTGGAAAAGGAAAGCTGCTACCAGGAGCCTTGCTTACAAGGCTGTGCCTTCTGCTGTTGGCTTTGTTTAAGAAGAAAGATTTAATATTGCATAGTCAACATTTCTTTGTTTGGGTTTCATACACACTAAACAAAAAGCTACCGTAATCATTATTACCACACTAAATTACCAGGGATTTTTTGCTAAATGAACTGCTGGTAAATAACGCCTGGCTCCACAAGCAGTACAGACGCACAGCTAAATATTAAACTCTGTAACACACTGCATTCATTTGACCCAAACAGCTGTTAGGATTTGGTCAAATTGCTTTATATATATATCAATCAATCAAGTTTTATTTATATAGCGCTTAATCATGGCAGCAGACATTTCAAAGCGCTTTAAGAGACAGAGAAACCCAACTGAACCCTCCAGAGCAAGCATAATCGACAGTGGCGGGGAAAAACTCCCTCAATGAGGAAGAAACTCTGGGCAGGACCCAGATTCTTTTGGGCGGCCATCCGCCTCGACCGGTTGGGTGGAAAAGAAATCAAAGGAAGATAAGGACAGCATCAGAGAGAGAGACAGAGAGAGAGTTACAGATAGGCCAGATAGAGACAGTATCAATATGGTTAACGTTGCTAAAGTCAAGGCACAATTACAGCTGCGTGGATGACTGTATGGCAGCACGGAGGAAGAAAGGCAGCAGGACCCCAGCCGATGGATAGTTGAGGGATGGTACTGGTGGGCTTGGAAAAGGTCCACAGCACATGGAGATATATATATACACACACACACACATACACACACACATATATAGTACATACATATATATACCTGTATATACAAATATATATATGTAGTTTTGCATAGTTGCGCTGCAAGAAGAAATAAGTTGGGGCGGCAGTGGCTCAGCGGTAGAGTGGACGTGTTCCAACCAGACAAGCACATTTTTATGAAAACCGGGTTGAAACAATGGAGCCAGTTAATATTTGATTACACACGAGTCATGAATCACTACAAACAATTAGATCTACTGTTTCACTTTGATTTGGATATTTTCTTGAAAGTCTTTTGAATGAGAAACATTAATTCCCAATATAACAGTATGAAACATGATGGCCTGGACGTCAGTTATTTTAGAAAGAATGGAACCTGAAGACACTGTGAACCTACAGCTTTAATTTTAGCTTTAACTTTGATCACAAGGAGAAAGCAAACCTGTCTCCTTTTTTATCTTGCCTGTTGTGGCCCTTCCTTGTCTTGTAATTGTTCCTGTGATGTTACAGTCGAGTCAAAAGATCAACAAAACTCTTTCAAGTACAGTTCTGTATTCTAATAATAATGGTGATAATAATAATAGAATGCAATTTTACAAAACACAACCTTCCTCTTATTTGCCGTGACAGATTACTTTCATCACCTGAATGAGATATTAAAGAAGTTTTTCTGATTCACAAAGGAAGAACTGGCAAAAAATAAACACAATAACTGGGAAAAACAGAGGTGATTAGATAAATATCTTAAACATGAGAACACGAAGCAGTGGTTTGGTCTGGACCCTCCAGAGCAACCGTCAGTCCTTCCACCTTTTCAATCTGAGACGCACCTTGTAAGTAATCACCGACATTCTTCTCTATTCCTCATGCAAATTAACTAAAGCAGGGATTAAGCAATTACCGAGAAGATACATGTATGCCTGGTTGATTAGGCTGCAAATTCTGATGGATTAACTAACTTTACGATAGCTTGCAGGAATCAGCTTTGTCAGGCAGTTTCTCTTCCTCTAAACTCCTGCTTCAGACAAGGTGCAGGCAGTAAGGTTGTGATTCATGACGGCTATTCCTTAAAAAGTTCATTGACAGCAGACAAAAGTTAGAAGTGGTAACGCAATCTGAAAAAGGAAGGACTTGTGTACAATTATAACATAACGGTTTCTTAGAAAGAAAGCCAGCAGTAAAAACAGCATGCAAGAAAGGGATGGGGTGTGATGACAGAGTGATCATTACACTTGTACATCACTGAGCTATTAATGCACAATGACACCAGCGCACATTTAAAGTGTACATACGACATGTTAACTGGAGATACTGGGGAGCAATCAGCCATATTGGTACCATCCATCTGCCGTGTTACAATTTTGCACTGATTCCTGATGTGATAGATATAATTCCTTTTCTTCACTATAATGTGTGCTTCAATCATCTTCAGTCCATCTTAGGACTCCATGGAACAGCTCTCCATGCATTGGTTTTGCATAATTTCACTACCTTTGCATGTCGGAGCATAAAGAATTCACGTATGTTTGTCCCTGATGGAACTGCACCTTCATACATTAATGAATCTCATTACTTTTGATGAGAACTTTTTATATTACATATTTTATATATATATATACACACACACACACATACATACATACACACACACACACACACACACACACACACACACACACACACACACACACACACACACACACAGATATAGGGATCAAAATGTGTTTTTGCCCTATTTCGTAAATGACTATCATCACTGGTTTGTGAGTTAGATTTATTACCTTGTGATGTAATCAAATATTTATTTCAGGCAGATTGTAAGTGTTGTTTTCATCAAAGGAAAACTGCTGACAGGAAGTCTGTCCATATAATGATGTCATTTTAAATAGTGCATGACCTGTGAGGTTTCTGCATTCATTCACAACAGCTCTGCTCTTTGGTTGGATATTTTTTCCAAGGAATGTTCTAAGCATCTTGTTTTCATTGTAACCACAACGGCCTTGTAGTTATTTCTTTGTAGTCCATGTTTCAGCACTCTACGCAGACCCCTGCCAGGTAGAGTCATGTCGATAACGTCGATCCACTGAAACAGCACTGCGGGAACCCAGTTTTCACATGTGTCATTCCAAGTTGGCCACATGAAATGTAGACTCCTTTTGGAAATAATTGATAATCATTTGTGTGGATGAATATTATTTATCACCTCTTCTGTGTTTCTTTGTCTTGTGTAGAGATGTGTGGGAAATAAGAACAGTGAGAATGATGCTGAACCTGACTGAAAGTGTACACAAAGGGACAGCAGTGGAGGCAATCTCCCTATGCTCACGGCCAATGTAATACAAATGTTATTACAGCCACAATGTGACTAATGTTAGCTAGCTTGGAGCCATATGCTGGACCAAAGTTGTCAGGCAGCCTTATATTCTGACTCTACTGTGTATGAACCCTATTCCACAGTGCCAGTTATGGCTGACTGATTGTGGTGCATCGTCGGCCTGTTCTAGAGCCAATCTAAAGCATTTGGAAATGTTCATTTAATGACAACAATTATCTAACTGTGCCCACCCGTTTCCTTTTCCTGTTCCCATTCCAGGCAGATTTCTACACAGATGCACAAAGTGATACCACAAATGGGGACAGTACTATCTGGTGTAAGCACCAGAATTACACTGTCAATACAAATTGTCTCCATTATGTCACCATTTTCCACACAGTCTGCATCTCTTTCCTTTGCTTCCTCGTTTTAACCACTATTTCCTTTAAATTCAGAGCCAAAAATGCAGAACAGCTCAAGTGGCAAACACTCAAGTTCAAAAATCATTTCTCTTCGCTCTTCCACCTGCATATCCAATTCCTATATTACAAATGACACGTCTCATTATAATGATTTCTAGTATCCCACCGTAGCCGCATGGATTATTTTCACATTTCAAGGTTCATGATATGGGGACAGAAAGAATTATTGTTGTTCTGATACCAATATGCACTTGTACACTATAAATTCTCCAAACGGAGAAAGTCATTCTGCCCAAGGACTTGGAGCAGAACAGCTTCATGGATTCAACACGGATGTTTTCTCATACAAATACTTGTGTTTCTGAGCACATGCTGAGCACTCAACGTGTGCAATAGAAGGATAAAATGAGGCCATGTGTTAACACAGCAGTTTCATTTTCAATGAGGTGAGATTGGTGGAAACATAATTTCAAATGAGGAAAACAAAGCAACTAAAAAGGTCAAGATGTCTTTGTAGAGTCAGCCATGATGATTGATCAAAAGGTGCTGGAGGTGATTTAGTTCTCTCTAGTAAGGCTCTAGGATGCGTTATATAGTGTAATAACCGACGCTGCAGTCGTGATGTTTGTCAAAATGATTTATAAATAAAAATATTATTCGTTTTATAGAAATAACGTAATGTAAAAGAAAAAACTTTTATAGGAACATTGTGCTTTAAACCAGGTCACTGGAACATTGTATTAACGCCTCAGAATCAGGATATTTTTAAAGTAATAGACGACCCGTGGCCTAAGTCCAATTATAGTCCATCCAATCCACACCAGCTAGCAGGTGCATCACGCCATTGATCCCCTAACCTCCACGCTGACGTTTAACAAAGGGAGTGAAGGTGAGGGCAGAGAGGATTGATTATCCAGACATGGCCACTGGTAGTCAACAGAAACAGTCAACCAGCTCGACATTAAAGAAAGATGGAGCTATGAGAACCAAACTTGTGATGACAGGGCAGAGAGAAAAGGAAAAAAAATCATCTGAGTGATCCTGCATTTGTGAGGGAGAATGGATGGATGTCTTTTATTAAAAATGCCTCATTTACAGTCATTGATACACATTTTTTGGCTGTGTAACATGAATTATTAAAATGACAGTAGAGTCAAGTTGTTAATGGCCATCAAACCAAATAAATATGCCACCAAGTGAGCCAGCTTTTTTTCCCCGCTGGTTTTCTCTCTGTTGCACCTCACCGTCAGTTTCCTAAAATATCAATTTTGTTAAATTGTTAACGTTTAGAAACCCTTTACTGCAGAGCAGATTGAAAAATTCTCGCCGTTATCATCCATTTTCATCCTAGATTCGGTTGAATATGTGAAATTGATTTTTCTTGTTATCCTCCAAATTCCATCGCAGCAGACATTTCACGGAATTGTTTGAGAGTTTAACAGAATTTGTAGCTGTCGAAAGGCAAAGAAAATGCCAGAAACACCAGAGGAACACCGTTATTTATGTCATTTCTTTCTATGTTTAAACAACCCCTGCACAAGTAGCCAATTTGTCATCACTTGTCAAGAGGCAAACTAAAAATAAAAAAAATATTTTGTTGTCATTGACAGCCTGAATTGCAGCATGCTCAAAGGTAATCAACATAGACCAGTGAAGGTGCACTTTTCTCCCTCATGTGATTTACCCTTTAACATTCCCAACTATTGTTGCAACTGCAATAAAGTTCTGGATGATATACTTTGTCTCAGGTGGGCTGTCAGAAATAGCACATTTGTCTGTGTAAGTGTGTGTGTGTGTCACTGCTGAGTGCTTTTGTGCAGGTGCTATAATGCACGGTGGAGGATGGTGATGGAAATAAAATAAAAATCTCTTTGACGAACACCTTTAATTTTGTGGCTAGATGGATGTGGTTGCCCTGGGAAAACACAACACACTTTGGGGCAATTGCTGATCAAATAATCTTGTTGCTGAAAAGGATAGATGAAAAAGGAAATAAATGGAGAGTGACAAGGAAATAGAGGGAGATAGAAGTACTAATAAATTGAGAACGCTGAATGTACGGGGCTCTGGTTGGATAAATGACTGCAGGATTAAATTAGGAACATTACTGCTCTCACTATGCACAGACATCGTGCAATGACTGATGCAAGCGGATGCAGTCCACACACATCAAGAATATAAAAATGCGTTTGTGCCAACTCCATCTGTGGTATCCCCATGTATGCCAACTACGCTCTAATATATTATGCATCCGCCCTCAACATGCCCTTGACCAGAGTGACATAAATTTCATATACATCACAGATGTAATTCATTCTAATGAGCTTAGTCTTTATCTAGTTATCCGCCAAACACACAAGGGAGTTACACCAATCACACCGAAGATAAATATCATGACACCGTGCGCTCGCCTTTTGTTGGGGCGTGATGTCAGCACAAATACGTGCAAAAATGCAAGGGTTGATTGTTGGCAATCAGAGTAATTATTTACCTGGACTGGGCAACAAACACTGAAAGCTTCTGCTTACACACCAACAATGGTGATTAAAATTTGGTGCATTACGCTCAGACTATAGAAGCATTACATTTACTCAGCAATGTGTTAAGAAACAGAAAAAACAACGAAGATATTCTACCTTTTCTACCACTGAGTACAAAGATCTTTCAAAACAAAACACAGACTTTCCGAAAATGACATTTTGAAATTTAGATTTACTACCCAAATGCTAATTCATTTATCCTATTCCTGACAAAAAAAATGTCTCGGCTTTGTTATGATATTATGTTTTTCTGTTTCATGCAAAAACACCCACTGCTTTTTTGCAATTACCATTAACATAATGACAATATGCTATGCAGTACATAAAAATTGATTTTTCAAGTTTTATTTGTGCGGGGGGGGGGGTCACTTTGCTTCCTGGGACTGGAGCGGTCTAACGAGCAAGCTACTATTTGACCTAAATGAATAATTTATGTCTTTAAAAAGTAGAATTTAGCAGCTAAAGTTCATTTGCCTTGACATAAAGACTTCAGTATGTATAGGCTATTGATAACACAGTCAATTTCTCTTGAATTTCTTTCTTCAAGCCTTATTTTGTGCCCATTTAGTTGCAGAATTCACATGTAGACATCTGGCATAGTGATATTAGTGTTATTATTACAGTCATCACTTTCATGCAGGCCTTTTCAATTTTGGATACATGTAGCACCCCTTAAAAAAAGACCACACTTCACTTGATCTGTTTATTTAATACTGGTTCTATGCTACTTAAAGTGTTATCAAAACAACACAGTAAAACATAAATTTAATTAATTAGCTCACTTCATATATTTAAGATTTTAATTAGCTTGTTCAACTCTGAAGCTTTTTGGAAATTACTGCACATTTCCAACTCCATAAAGTATATTAAATGTTTCATTACTGTGTGAAAAATATTTACAACGCCTTGCTTGTATCATTTTACCAGATCTTGCATGTTGAATTTAACTTTCCATCAGGATCTTTTTTTTTTTTTCGTAACAGAAACCTTGAAAGACATTTTATGAAGGGTACCCTGAAGCAAAGAGAGCTGTCCTTCTTTCATCTTCCGTTTGTCCCTGGAGTTATGAAAAAAAAAAAAACTAAAGGAAGTTTGAATACTTGCAATTTCTTTGAGTTTCCACATACGTGAATAAATGTCTTGAACCATCTTCAGTCTTGTGCCTGAGCGTCCGTGTTTAATACTTTTTGCCCTCGGCTTTTGCAAACTATGTAATTCTACATTCTTCAAGAATGTTCCTTCCCTTCTTACACATAATGCAGAATAATTTAACTATACACACTAAACAGCTTTCATGGCCTACAATGATATAATGGATGGATGTATATACCATACATACATAGTGTGTGTCTGTAGGTTTGTGTGGACAAACCTGTGTCCTGATCACATATCTGCTCGCAGGGCTCAGTGGACCTCTGGCTGCAGTAGTCCTGGAACCACTGGGTGGACGAGTTGGTCTGATAGTAGAGGGTTAGCTTGGCTGGGTTTAGCCAGTTAGAAACATCCAGGAAGCTGCCCATGCTCACCACAAAACTACTTCCTGAAAGCAGAAAACACAAAGGACAAAAATCCTTGTTAAAAATCCAAAGGAAGAAAGAATAGGCAGGTTATGCGGTGTGTGTTTAAAAACCTCCTATGATGTCTGTATTGCAAAATCAATAGTGGAGTGGCAGAGTCATTCCTATTTTACTGTAATATTAATTCCCCACCTGATCAGACTGAATTTAAATTAGAAAATTAAGACTTATAATACGTGCGGTGATGAGAGTTCCTTGCTAATTGTGGCAGAGGTGCTAAAATGGTTCCAGGAGTCGGTCAGTAAATACTGTGCTCATTGACGATGCTGTACTATTCTTTCTTACTACTCCCAGACCAATCGTTAAACTCCGATCACTGAACAAGATTATCCCTAATTGATGCCAATGACTTTTACTTCTAAAGGGAGCTGAGAGGATATTGTGCTTCAGTTCTCCTGTGAACACAGACATTGTTATACAGCTATATTCTGTAAATACTGCTGGGCTGTAGGAGGTTTATTTGCACTAAATCTTACATGTCTGTGTCAAAATGAGGATTTAAGATGAACAAAACGTGAATAAATTTTTTCCAACCTTTAAAACATTCAACATGTGTTGTGGTAAATGACATGGTTTAAAGTAGGTTTGTGTTCCAATCTGCTGCATGCAGCCACATAATAAAATCACTGGCGCAAAAACAAATTAAATACAATCATGTATTGAGCACTCTCTTCTTTTCAGTTCCATGACTGTAAATATTAGTCGGTTGTTTGCGGAGATAATAGTTGTTTTGAATAATGGTGATTTTCTAGTGGGAACTTTTGAATCTTCTGTATCATATCAGTTGTGGATGGGGTGAGGGTGGAAGTATGGGGGGGTTGAGCTGACACTCAAAAGAATTGAAATTGAAAACCACAAATCACGGTTGGGGGGGAGGTAGGATTTTTCTGCAAGCCATTTGTAACTATGAACAGAAAAAGCATTAGGCATCCCTTCTTTTTTGTGTCACAATAAATTTGATATATAAAAAAAAAACATGTCTGAATTTTTAGATAGAAATTGTGGTAAGATTTTTTTTTTTTTCAAGACATGAAACCTTGTAATGCTCTCCTACAGGCTTTTCTTTTTTTAAATAGAGGATTAATGCAAATGGAAAAGCTTACAAAGCCAGCATTCAAATCTGAGTCACAGTAAAAGTTACAGGGTCAATGGTCAGCAGTGCATTACACAAATCAGAGGAGACAAACCACACAAAGAGATAAGATAAGTATCCCCAGCCTTGTCTTTTCTTCTTACTTTTATTCTTCCATAACAGCTTAAGTGTTCGCAATTCCTAATAACTCACACTCCCATTCTCCTCCTACACACATGAAGCCACCAGCTGCTTCTTGTCATTCGACAGTGAAGTATTCCACTGGGACGACCACACAGAGACTTAAAAATACACTCATGTGTTTGACTTTCTGACAGCAAACTAAGCTCATAAACCAATAATGGGGCTGCTGCTTTGGTTTCAAGTAAATGCTGCGATGCCGCCACTGTTCTGCTCTATGTGAAGCCTGGAGACAAAGTTAAGCATATCCACCTTGTGTGTCACGTGTTGGATATATTGACTTGCAAAGGTTAAGACATGAGCATGGTTTGAAAACATTATGGTAAAAGACTTTCTATTTGAGCTGACAGCATACAATAGTCATGAAATAATTTTATATATAGAATATATATAGCTAAATAATAAAGTAGAAACAAGGGATTTTGCGGTTACTGTTAGAAAGAAGATATATACAGCACCATCAAAAATGGCAGAAAGGCTGAAACACATATAATTCACCAGAGGAAGTCTCTAAAAGCTGCCCTCAGGTCAAGGCTGGACAAAAGTGAGCTTAACAAGGCCATATCCTGTAGCAACGCAGTTTAGTGCACAGAGCGACGAGTAGGCATCATTTGAGAGGGTGGAGAAATCTAATGGATTCAGGTCACACCGTCAGGAGGCAATTGTTAGATTATGTGAAAAATCCCCTCCTGAGCAGTAAGAACGTCACTGATTGCTTGTAATGTTGCCATGCATGTTGTGAATTGAGGGAAGAAGACTTATGATTAGATTAATCCCCTCTCGGCTGTTTTGGAGACTGAGGTGAAAGACAAAGCGTCTGTCACAGCAACAGTGAAAATTAAGGTGAAAACCAGACAAAAACTGTCCTTTCTGCTTTCTCGCTTTTGTTTTGTTGTCTATTTACAGTACATCCAAAACCCTAAAATGTACATTATTGGGATTTTCTGTAAGACAATAATGTAAAGGACAGTAAATAATTCATGTTCATTTATTTACTGCATCCTAATTCTGGAGGAATACAATTAAGGAGATTGACACTCCTAAACTCTTAAGATTGAGTCGGTTCCTTACGAAATTCAATAAATTAATGTTTCTTTCGCTAATTTTGGTTTGTCTTATTATCTTCCATCTCTTTGATAAAAGTTGTGTTAACGGATCGGAACATGTCCGTAAAAAATGTAATGATTCACTTAATATTCACACTAAAATAAAAGTTTGTTTACATCTCCATGTTGCCATGGGAGACTTTGTGATGGTTGCTGTTTATTTTATTTTCATTCAACAGAGCACTGGAGGCAGCCTCTCGATTGCATTTCTTTTTTGGGGAAAAATGAAACAATGACAATCACAACTGTTGGGTGCATTTTTCCACATCAGTTTATTCAGAACGTATAAACTTCAAAGATTTTTAGGAGAAATGTTACTGTGAGGTAACAATAAAACTACATACTTTCTTTTAAGCTCATATTAGCTGAGGTTGTGCCGACTTTGTTTGGTGTCAGGTGTGACAAATAATCAAAAGTCACTCGAATGTGGAAACCACCATGAGTGAAATTTTGCTTATCACGGATGATGATGAAACTTGCTTCCAACCTTTGCACTCTCTGCTGTCTAGTTTGATTTAGCAAGGAGCTTGTCACAGTTTTGACACAGCAGTCCTGCCATTGTGCCTCCTCCATCTCCGCTTCTACCGTCCACCGCTCTACCTTCATATTAGCTTTTGTGCTGTGTTGTTCATTTATAATCTCCTGTCATGTCTCACCTGTCTACCAGTCAGCCCTCCTGAATTTACTGCTCACACCGCTGCCTGACCTCATCACTCGACTGCTCCTCTGCCTCCTATCATTTGTTATTTCCCCATTGGAGAGTAGCTGATGCCGGCCAGCTTGCATGTCTTGTGTGACGGATCGTATGTGCTTCCTTGAAGCCTTTTGGTCCTATTTTTCCCTCGTCCGCCTGTTCCTGTCCTGACCTACCGTATATTTATACCCAGCTTGCCAGTTCGAATTTGTTTTGTTTGTTCATGTATTGGGCTTTGTTTGTTTGCTCTGACTGCCTGTCTGCTGAGGACTGTACATACAGAGTGCCAGACCAATGGCTTAAGCCACCTTCTATCACATCTGCTCTGCCTCAGGTGTCTGTTTTTCTGGGGACAATTCCAGCACACACAAATGAAAGGAACAAAACAACCAAATGAACAGTCAAAACTTCTTTCTAGTGGTTCACTGTTCACATTCACCCCTCTATGTCTAGAGAATAGCAGAAGTGCATTATAGGGGAATTCAGAGGGCTTTCTAATGCATTTTTTTCATTTAATGGTAACTAATTATAGATTAACTGTAAGCTCTGGATTCCTATGTATCCTCTTGACATAGTTGTACCATGATGAGTATTCTCAACTTTCATAAGGACTCACAGCTATAATTGTTCATGCACCATGTTATTTGTGTATTTAGTAGTACAATATTGATGAATCTATAATAATTCAAGCTTTATCAAAATTGCATTTGGGAAAAGCATAATGCATTTTCATGCTTGTAAGAGAAAACCCCGCTGCATTGTAAGTAATAATTCTGGAGGAATACAATAAAATTCATCTCCTCTGAGAGAGGACCTTTTAAATTATAAAACTGAAATGAAACTGAGAAACAGAAAATGAATGCTGTCAAGTTTTATTTTCACTACGCGATGGAAAAAATGAGATAGATGTTTGACTACATATATGGTTCTAAAACACAGTCATTGTGTCATTTCCTTCAATTATTGTCTTTTCACAGCAGAAACAATATAATGAAACAAATAATCAAATAATCAGTCATGTTGAAGCAAAGAGCCTTATAAACGTGTGAAAACTTAATTACGCCTCATTTTTTAAACTGAAACACGATGACAATGCATGAATCACTTTAGGTGAATTGATGCTGCTGCTTCTTCACATCAAACAGTATCTCATGACACTAGGTGGACCATTATAACTTAATGTGAGTCTCTTACTGCAGTTCATTGTGGAGGATGAGACAGGTGGATATGAGTGGCCTTAATGTTTTATGAGCTCCTTCAGTTTACAACTAGTCAAAGGCATCAAATAAAACCTGCGAGCTAATCTTCTGTTATAAGAGTCTGACGATCATCTGAATGCATTTTTAACAGCATTCAGGCACTGATTTTAAAGCCACGTTTTGGTCGTAAGTCTTCGCCTTTGCTTTATCGGATGCTGAAAGTTTCCTATTTGAGAAGACCTCTCACTAAAAAGTAAATTTTTAGTCCTTCAAAAAACAAAAAAAGTTTAATTAAAGTTTTTTATCATTTTTCAGTAGTAGGTCAAAGAACAAAACTGACCATTATGGAGCTTAACACATTTTCATATTCTGATATTTAACCTAATGCCTTTTTGTCTGCAATATCTCATGCAAGTGTTCTCATTATAATCCATCCATCTCTGCAAGGACTCATCGCAAATAATTTGTTTCAGCCTGAATAATGTTGCCTATTCATCAGGATGTGGTCTTTGGTGAAGGTTCATCATTTGATAAATTGGTGTGCATAAAGCTGAAGGCAAATATTTGTGTGCGAGTTCATTGACAAAAAAAAAAGAAGAAAGACTTTGACTTTCAAATCCACGTAGCCGTGATATTAGAAGACCCAAAACAATCACAAACCCAAAGGACAGCATCCTTCGATCATGGCCAAAAGTCCACTATTATGATTCTCATTATTTTATTATGTTGGGATGTTTCTTCATATTAGGGTAATCGGTTAGTATTACTCATCATAAGTGCATAACTATGAGGTCTGACTATTGTGGAGATTTTGTGTCACTGTCTCCGTTTGCATGCCTATTTCTTAGACTTCTCTTATTTTCTTCTGCCTGATACCAAGGTTGATCTTCTTTTTGTCTACAGCTCACTCAACCTTCTTTGAACCTGTAAAGAGGAGCAAACACACAACTGAATCCTGCTCTTGGAAAATGTAACAAAAAGTGGGAGTCTGAATACACTCCAGTGTTTTATGGACAGACCCAAGCTGCACTCTTCCTGCGACTTATCTGACAAAAACAACTACAAATTCAGATTAAAAAAATAACACATAATCCAAATTTAGCCTTAGCTATTATGTCTCTCTTTGGAACAAGAATCGGTATCTCTAGGCCAGGGGTGTCAAACTCATTTTCACCAAGCTCCACATCAGCAAAATGGCTGCCCTCAAAGGGCCAGATGTAACTTATAAATGTAACTAAATGTTACTCTGTGTAATTTAAAATAAATGTAACTACTCTAATGTTAAATAACTATGACTATATTACTTATTCAAGTTACAAACCTTAGAGTTACACAGAAAAACTATGTTTGCTTGTTTCTCTGTTGTAACTTAAATCATATTAATTTGTCTGGTTATAAAACCCACAGAACACTATCAATCAAGGATCAAACTATCCAAGTGCATAAAGAAAAATAACATCACACACAAGTTTGGACATTAATTTTGTTAAAAATATTTTTGTCAAGGTTAGAGTTTCTGCATTGTGGGAAATGTAAAAGCAAACTTTTGACTTGTTTATTTTTTAGACATTCTGACTTATGCTCTCGCGGGCCACATAAAATGATGTAGTGAGCCACATTTGGCCCCTGGGCCTCTAGTTTGACATGTGCTCTAGGCAAATGACAGGAAAATCTTACTCCAGAAAAATTAGAAGAAAGGAAATTACAAAGTGCAAGAAATTCTCTCTGATCTTTTGTAGTTCTGACAAAACCGGTAATATTGTTTCTGCATGAGATTGATGATGTGGGTGAAAGAAATTAAGTACAATGAGACTGCGTATGAAGTGATTCGTAATGTGATTGGTTTGAAATCAGTTGGAAAGAAATCAAACTTCAGTTTCTAACTGTGCAATTTTATCAAATTTAAAAAAAGATGTTGTATGAAAACCTTTCTGATAATATTAAAACCATGGAGCAGGTTATTATTCCAATCTAGCAAACACAGTCACAAAATGAAGGTGGCACATTGAATGTTCCTAGCGCACATTAAGACAACCTCTGCTATTTATCAGCTCAATGACTCAAAATGTCTCTCAGCTGGTTGTAAGCAAAATAGTTATTTTAATAATAACTTTAAACGGCGAGTTTTGAAAGTGTGTGCTCTATTATTCTCCTGCTGTTCTTCCAGCATATGATTTACTTTTTGCTGGATGGCTGTGCATCCTTTGTACTTCATAGGTCATGGATAGGGGGCACTAACACTGGGAAAAAAAAACTCAAATTGAAATCTACAAATAACAGCTGAGGGGGAAGAGGTTAGGAAGCTGAAAGAGAAACACGCAAAGCTGTCCATGGTTTATGAGGCATTCCTTCTAATGACAAAAACTTTACAAATGGCAATATTTTTCACTGTCAATGATAGCATTCACGTGTTTGACAGCCATACCTAGAGCAAGTTGCTCAGAGGACAGCTGTTTCTAATTATGACCAGGGGAAAAGTGAGTTTCTTGATTTCTTGTAAGTCAAGTTTTCCTTTTACTTAAAGTCAATTGGACAGAGATCCTATTAACAGAGTTGAAGAGCTGGAAATGTGAGAGCGTGTGAGTCTTGCAGATGATGGAGTTTAAATTGAAATAAGCGACAAATCAAAACAGTGCAATATAGAAAACCAATACTGGGCTACGTGAGTAGTTTTGATCATTCTTTTTTTTTTCAATTAGTTTAGATTAAGAAGGGGGTTGCACTTACCATCTGCGACAAAATGTTCAGGCACATGGAGGGTAACCTTGACAGAAAGAGGGCAGGAATCTTGTGTAGCATAGACAATAGCTATAACACATGTGCTGATGGTGATCAACGTCAGGGTGACCTTATTTAGAGGACTGTGTGGGTGGCCTAGAAGTAAAGAAAGACATGAAGATAAAGGTGAACAAAGTTGACAGGGGCCCTTTGGTCTTAATGTAAAACAGAAACGACAGATTCTCATTTGCACACACACAAGAACAATCTACAGACACACAACACCAACCAGGAGCTGAATGTGGAAACGATTCCTTTGAAAAGCATTTAATTGTACTCCTGATTTATGCATTTATCCCAAGCTCAAGTTGTTCCTGAGAACATAAAGGATGACTTCTGTAGGAAAGCCCACAAACACTTGAGGGGTGATATATGATCTTATTGCCCGCGACAGTTACAGATTGGTTGTTTTGGTTGCCCTTTGGCTCTGTCAGGACTCCCATTTCAATGCCAGCACATAGGGAATGAAATTAGCTGCTTAACCTCTACCTAATGATATTCATTATGGTAAAAGAAGCCAGCATGTCAAATGGAGCCTTACTGGGATATGACAGAGATGTAAACGGTGATGCTGTTAAACTAACTGGATTTTAACTATTAGAGGTGTGGCAATCATTGAAACCTACTAAAAGAAATCCCTGCTGTCAAGAAAGAAGAGAGTTGATCAGTGAGCGCCGTGAATTATACTGTTTTTTTTGTCCTAATCTAGGCAGTTATGTCACTCGATAGGTGAGGCTCAAACACAGCAGGAAGTTTTAAATTTCCCCTTCTAGCTCACCTTTCCCACTGAAGTGTTTCATGTTCTAATCTTTCACAGTTGCAGAGATGCTAAAATGGAATGAACTAGAATAACACAGCATCAGAGAAACTTTACCGAGTGTAATCAACTCTCTTTAGGCAGTGGCAGGAAGTAAGTCTGGGAGTAGAAGATGCTGCTTGAGGTCAAAAACAGGGAGGCAACCTTAGGAAAATGCATTTGTGCTGAATCAAACGCCATAACATTGTGAAGAGACAAGAACAATAGCCTTCTGCAGCAATAGTATCAGAGCAGCTAATCCCTTTGGGGTGTGGGTGGTGACATCTGGCTGCTGAAGGACTCCCTCAATTACTATAAAAGCCAACAGTACACAAACGCATGCAGACTCACAATGTCAAACACCCAAACATTTGATGTTCAAAAACCATAAAGTGTGTGGTGTATTTTTTATTGTTATTAGTCCATGCACTCATATACTCACAAACACAATAACAACACACATGGAGACCCAAAGCTGTTTAAGTCAATCCACTGGACGTCACCTTTTGTGGAAAAGGTGAGAGGACTGAGATTGGATACCAATGAGACCATGGTATCCTACGATGTCACTTCCCTATTTACATGTGTCCCAACAATGGAGGCGGTGGAAGCAGTAAGACAACGGCTTTCACAGGACAACACCCTCAGCGACAGGACAAACCTCAACCCTGACCAGATCTGCCAACTTTTGGACCTCTGCCTAAACACCACCTATTTCCAGTACAGAGGGAACTTCTATAGGCAGAAACACGGATGTGCCATGAGCTCGCCAGTGTCTCCTATCGTGGCCAATTTGTACATGGAAGAGGTGGAACACAAGGCCCTTACCTCATTCAACGGAACAACACCTAGCCACTGGTTCTGGTATGTGGACGACACATGGGTTAAGATGTATATTTTGTAGTTTGTTCATAGCACCACACATGTGTGTGTATATATATATATATATATATATATATATATATATATATATATATATATATACACACACACACACACACACACACACACACACACACACACACTGTATATCACACGCTACAATCTGTATATCTTGTAATTGTACTTTATACTAATTGCACTTCTGGTTAGATGCCAAACTGCATTTCATTACATTGTACTTGTACATGTGTAATGACAATAAAATTGAATCTAATCTAATCTAATCTAATCTAATCAACTCGGTGGACAGCAAAATCAAGTTCACCAGAGAGGATGTAAAGGACGACAGTTTGACAGTTTGGATTGCGAGGTCGGCATAAAAGATGACAGAAGTTTGTATGTTGGGGTATATAGGAAGCCAACACACACAGACCAGTACCTGCTTTTTGATTCTTAACACTCACTGGAGCACAAGCTGGGCGTCAAGACCAGGTGAAAGAACACCAACACCTGAAAGGGGCACTGAAAACCTGTGGATATCGTGACTGGACCTTTGTGAAAGCTCACACAAGATCCAGAAAAGAGAACAACCCAGTGAGGACAGAAGAGAGCAAGCGTGATGGTATAGTGATCCCATTTGTGTCTGGAGTGTCTGAAAAGCTGAGGAGGATCTTAAACAAATACAAGGTTCCTGTGTATTTGAAGCCGGGCAACACCCTCTGAAAAAGACTGGTCCACCCAAAAGAAGAAGAAGAAGAGCTCTGGTGTATGCAGTTAAATGCAACGAGGAATGCTCAGATGTCTACATATGGGAAACCAAACAACCACTACATAGGCGCATGGCTCAACGCAGAACCCTAACCCTAACCCTAACCATCTCTGAACAGGGGGGGAGGTGATCTGCGACATCACCTTTCTCCCATTTACAATCATGTCCTTTCCAAACTCCCAAAAAGATTGTCTCAGCCGACTGACCCAGGTGATGTGTCTCATGCTAATGACACTCATTAGCATACAAAGGTGTAACTCACATTTCAAAGACCCCCTTTGACCCCCCCCAGCAACAATCATTGAGGAGTCAGACGGGTTGTTGTAATGTGAATAGCACTGACCACACCCCACAGGGTTACTAGGACATGAACAGCCACCTTCAGAACTGAAGACGTCTCTTCAAGAACTTTCTTAATGTCCAGTGGATTGACTTAAACAGCTTTGGATAACCATGACCTGCATAACTGAGAACCTACACAGACAGACATGGAGACACAGACAACCAACCACAAGTTCACTGGACGACCTTACAGAACGGTTTCTATTTGCCCCATTTCTTGAGGAAGAACGCCTTTAAACAAAATAAGAGTTTTATGTTTTTCCTAAATAGTTCAGTTAGAAAAAGGGAAAACCGCTAAATAACTATCATCTTTGATAAAACTACTGCACAGATACAGCACTAAGAAAGTAGTGGAAAGCTATGTTTTCAGTGCTTCTTGTTGAAAAGGAAATAGTTCGGGTCTGTCTTGGTTTAAAAAAAGTTTTAAACCCAAAAAGGTCGTTGAAGCTGATTTCCCTCTGCTGTTAATCACCACTGTAAGTCAGTTTTGACCCTTAAGATCAGACAAAGGTTTAGATTCTTGACTGTGCTCATAAAGCTGGGCTCAGAATCCTTCCCCACATGCCGCAAAGGTTTTATAAAAAATTTCATATAAACCAAGAAATACCCTTGAGCACTAAACATTTTATGTGGTTCCTAAAAAAGGAAATCCAAAATTCAATCTATTCATTTATTTTACAATGTGCACCTATATCATGATATCTAGGGATCTTAAAAATGTTGATTAAAAATAGAGGCTGGATTTCTTTGACTGAAAAAAAAATAGTTTTGGACCTTAAACTACTAAATAGATGAATATATTTGACAAAAAAATAAGTGTTGCTGAGAAAAGAGGCCTTTCAACCTTGGTTACCAAGTTAATGTATTTGTTTCTGGGACCTCATTTTTAAAGTCATCCTAAAAGATTTCAATTCTTATGTCTATTTGGATTTCAGAAAATGAAAAAATCAGTGGCTTCTAATAAAAATGTATTCTTAACAATTTGACTGTCCAGCTTGTTATAAAGACAAATTGCACTTTTGTCAAATAGAATTGATAACAATACAAAGAGAATTATTAGTTGAAGCTGTGTGGAATCCGAGCTATAAGGTTTATGTCTGGCCACTCTGAGGTCTGCCTGATTTTGTCTTGTCCAAGAATTTAAAAAAGTCGTCTGTGAAGGAGCAGCTAAACCTTCCGTGCAGTATTCCCTTTCCCTCCAGAATATTCCTGATTTTTCCATCAACACTGATGCAACAAAATGCAACACAACGTTGTTGCAACATAGTGTGACTTGTGGTGATGGTTGGGCTAAACAAAGAGCATTGGTGGTCACGCTCAGCACAGACTGGGTACAGATGGATAGCAGCGGGAAAAGTTAGCTCTGAAGTAAATGAACAGTGCAGGTTACAGGTTTCCCATAAGAAAAACACAGCCGGGTTTCAACATTCAACATATTTAACTTTAATTTTGGGTCAAAAGACAGGGCATAGTTAGAAAAATTAATAAACAGCTGCATTTATTAAACTGTAGGTAAATGTTTTTATCCTGTGCCTGATGTTGACCTTGAAATGATTGATATATACAATATGAAGAACTTAAAGCATAAAGAACTTAATGCATAAAAGTGCTTCAGGTTGCTGTTTTGAAGACATGACAGCCTATGTAGAGCCAATGCAGCAGAATAAAATAAGAGGGAATCTACTGCTGCAGCACATGTAAATGAAATACACTGAAATACGCTTGAACACTGAGCATTTTAAAGGACCAATCTCTGAACATTTTTACCTCCACCAGTGAAGTCCATTTAGTTGATTTTACTGTTTGACAAGACGTTATGGGGTAAAAAAAAAAGAAATCTTTGCAGAATGGGAGCAATTGACTCATAAGTTTGTTGCATTCCCCAACTCCAAAGAGCAGCGGTAGTCCAACAGGCTAGATACCGAATCACGAGGAAGAGCGGCATCATCAAAATAAAGTTATTTTCTGACTGTTTCATGGCAGTAACACATAAATACGCCCACGCCTCCACAGGAAGGTGCAACATTGCTGGGTTTCAAGTGAATTCAGATGAAGTGCTTGTGAAAAACACACTCTCAATAACACAGAGAGAGCAGAAGAGAGAAATGAGGCACAGTGGCAAAACATAAGCTTTTGGCAGTCATACATGCTAAGGCAAAATATCTCCAGAGAAAATTGTTCTAGTATTACTACAACTACGATTACTCCTGTTCTGACTTTACTCTGCCCTGCCATCTCCTTTACGACACCGATTCAGGCTTCACAGTTACACGAGCACTGCAGGAAATAATGAAGACATCTCCTGAGAGGTGAAAAATCAGTCCAGATGAGAAAAGCCAAGGAAATCATTTCATTTCATTCACATGCATTGTGTCGGATATTTGTGTTTTTCCAAAGCAGTCACTGAATAATTATAAATTAAGCAGCGATAAAGTTTTTGCACATGTTGTGAACACTAATAACACTAATAATTATAATAACGATGTGAATTCACATAAATTTTAACATTATATGTTACAGGAAGTCAATATCGTGCTTCACATTAGTGTAATTTGACAAATATGAGTTAGTGTCACTGGGCTCCAAAACAGAACAGAACTTTAAACCCCATGTACACAACTCTTTGCTTCGTCTAACTACGCTGCCAATTCCAGGAAAGTCTAGTCTCATTTAATTCTATACAGTATAAGTTTTTCTTATAATATTCTCCCTCATATTTAACCAGCATACACTTGTATTCAACATATTTATTTTATACCTTTTTATCCAGCTTTTGCCTTGTTGCTTCTCAGCAGTATGCAGTGGATAAAAGGGTCTCCCCTGTGCAAGCTAATGTGTTTTAAATGCACCACACTAATAGCATTATAAAAAGAAGTACACCTGCGTTCCCTCTCACCCTTGCTGCGCCTTCGTCCTCTTTGTTGCTCTGTGTAAAACTTCATTTGGCTGTCATCTTCAGGCTCTGACCCTGATTCCCCTGGAGGACAAAACACACCTCCAGTTGCTGGCATTGAGAAGATAAGAAGTAAAAAGTGGAGAGAAATCCAAAAAGAATCAGTCAATCAAGAGTGATAGTACTGTTGAATCCAATTATGCTAAAAAAAGAAGCCAACCATGACAGCAATTCTTTCAGTAATCAATACCCAGATACCATTAGAAAACCAGCACAGGACAGAAAATGTTTCATTAAATGTTGGGGAAACTGTCTGAACAGGGCAACAGTAAAGTTATTTACGTTGATCATGAAATTTTACACAATGTTATAGATTTAACAATATTCTCTAGATTATAAAACTTTAAAACATTTTACATTTGAAAACCATGTTTGTGAACCAGCAAGCTATGACTATTATGTACCAATTTGATTATATTTCCTAGCATTTCCAAAGTGTTCTGAAGTTATTTCTAATTTAATATTTAAAATTTTATATTTCTAATAATTTAGTTTTTTTGTTGTTATTTTATTACTTTATTAATAATTATTAATACAATAATTATTATTAATAATACATTTTATTGTACTCATATAGTACAAATAATAATGATAATTTCATAATTTGATTATGAACAACTGAACTTATTTTACATTAGGACTCAAATTTATGGTGCTGAATTACAATTATGTAAAAATCATTTATGCTGAACTCAGCAGAGCCTAACTTAACGTTCTGGGGAAATAAAGATGCTATTTTCAAAATCTGATCAGGGTGCAAAATTTTCCTCTACTCCGCTCCCTTTCCTCTCCTCCTTGGCGGATCTGTTGGTTACTTGTCCATCATTACCAAGTCTCTGGAGCTCAATTTACTCCACAAATTGGGTCACATCCCCAGACTGAGTGCACATGTGCCTGCGTGAGCATGTCTGTGTCTCAGTCAGGGTGAGAGCATGAGGGAGGCCCTGAGAGGTAAGAGGCTTTGTTTTCTATGGTTTGGAACTGCAGCATCCTGTCTAAATGTACTGGAGCTGCCATTAAATTCCAATCATCAATGTTAGCTCATCAAACAAAAATAGATGACTTTGACGAGCATTTAACTAAATTGGAAAGGCTTTGTCAAATATATTTACTGTTAAATCACAAAACACTTTTTTTTGCATGTATTCCTCTAGTTTTGTAGCCCAATTCACACCCTAAACAAATGTTTTCTGTTCATCTAATGTCCTAATGGCTGTACATACATTTTGTTTGTTTAATCCCCAGGATCATGGTGATTACACTTCCTAATCTTCATGAGTGAAAGGAGGATAATGGACAGAACAAAAATCAATATTTTTCCAGTGGCTGCAAAGAAGCACATTAGAATAAATGCATTACCTGATGACAGTAAATTAAAACATGGAAAACGACATTTAGAACGAAGCTAGAGTTTTTTTTAAAAAAGCGAACCATCCATTCATATGGTGCATGTGAAAACAGCGGACTCACACATTTAATCTTTGGTGAAGCTGAGCTCATACTGTAAGAGTTATAAAATCCTAAATGAGTATGAAATCTGGTTTCAACACACACACAACGACAGTATCCAGGGATTATCTCCCTCCAATCTCAAACATGTACAGGCTAGAATACGCAAAATCAAAGGGAAATCGCACGCTACAGGATTTAATGAAGATTCTCACAGCAGACAGAGCCATGAAAGCACCGTCTCATGAGATCTTTCGAAAAACAGATGTGTACCAATGCAAAAGGACTGAAAAGCTGTTGGAATGATCATCGTACTTTTTAGTGTGAAATAAAATAGAGAAGTGATCAGGGATAACTGTCAATCCTTCAGTAAGAACTGGAGGACAATATTTAGGTGTCAGTTTGACATCTGTCAAAACCAAAAAATGTGTATGAGCAAGTTCTCCCCCCCACAGTAATCGACACATGGACTGACTACATTTGTCTTCATTGGGCTCATTTATAATCCATCTACATATGAGAATAAATGTGTTCATTTTTTTTTCCTTTATATACTGTTAAAATCCCCGAAGGGAAATTAAGAATGCACACTCTAGTATGTTAGTCAGTCACATGCATTCATATTAGTGTGTACAGGCCCCTGTAATACACACAACCACACACAGGGGTCTGTAAGCATGCAAGGGTTGGTAGAGTGGCGAGCAGCCCCTTTGTGTAGCGCCCAAATGAGCAGCTTGTGAGGGGGACAGCACCTTGCTCAAGGGCACCTCGACAGTGCTCCAAAGGTGAGCTGACACCTCCCACTGACAGTTCACAGGTGTTTTTGGGCTGGAGCGGGAATCAAACCGCCGATCTTTGAACATTGGACGAACCGCTCTACCACTGTGCCACTGCCCCCATTTTAGTCTGTCTGTTGAAAATGAAAGTTTTTACTTAAAAATATTAGTGAACAGATGTAACATGACGTTCAGGACACTCAGGATCTCTACTTATTAGAGTTGCTTTTAACCATTTAAAGTCAAGCGTACCATATTTGATACACTTGGCCTCTTGGGATTTTGAGACGAAGTCACAAATTTGATTATTTTTTTCCTGAAAAACTCGTATATACAAGCAGATGCATGCATCTGCATTATGCATATAAGAAAATTCTGGATTTAGCAAAATTACACCAATTAAGATCATATATTCAAATTCAATTAAAAAAACAATGTTGTATAAATATGACAAAAGGTTGCGATAAGTCCTTATTTTTTGAAAATTGGATTATTTAAAAGTTCAGGCTTTGAAGGGTTAAATACACTCCAGTAGGCTTAACCTGATCACCACAAGTCAAACCTGGTGGTAAGAATAATAACTTCCTAAAAATAGAACAAGAGTATTCATCTATTTTATAATTATACTTGGTTTTTAAAAAACAGATGTAGAGAATTACTAAGATAAATACTATTATGTTTCTAAGCTGGTACACAAATGTACTGCTAAGAAAAATGTTGTTTTTTTCTGTAACTTGGGAAACTCTTTAGAGGAAGCCAACGTGTAGTTTCATTGCCAACAATACTGTAACAGATTTCTCTCTCTAGCTCACAGGATGCTGTCATAATTCCTGGACAACTGGTGAGCAATGCAGGAACAATTTTACTCACTTCATACCCATTTTGTCATAGCTCATGAAAATTTCCTCACACTTTAAAGATTTCGGATAAGATTACAAGTTCTACTACATCAGTATGAAAAGTGCATAGGAAAAGCAGAAGCCATTCTTTTGGTCTAGTGCACTTAAACAGGTAAGAGTTGAGTTGAATTCTGAGTGATAGTCTGAGGGTATTTGGAGAGTGACGCCAAGGTAATGTGGTGTAAAATTGGTTCTGAATTTATGCGTCATGAGTTGGATAAAGGAGACAGACTGAGGAGGACAGAAAGAAATATGAGCGTATACCAGCGATTAAAGATTCACAGATCAACCTCAATGAATAAGAAATTCATTAAAGACAACAAGAATGAATGAGCGAATGAAGGAACATAGGAATGAACGAAGCAACAAAACGGGCAAATTAATCTTTACTAGATTAAAGAAACATAATAAAGTCATAAACTTTTGGCCTCCACTCTAAGTAGATTTTCTATTTATTAGTTCCTCTTTTTCTAGATATAAATTTGAAATTATTCTCTGCAACTCAGTTATAACATAACTGTTAACATGCATTCTTTGAATATATAAGAGATTATCGCGGTTGCAGTCCTTGAATTATGGGGCATTCTGAGCGCTTTATGTTTTATCTAAGAATTTCAGCTACTGCGGTATTAACTCAGAAAAAGAAACTTCATGCAGTTTATACATTTGATTTGTTACTTGAAGGACTTTCAGAGAGGAAGTTCGTTCATGAAAAAAAAAGTGTCACATTGTGAAAGTAATGGAAATATCTATCCACATGTAGCAGGTAGGATGGTGGTGAGGGAGAAGCAGCTTGGTCCTGTCCGCTGGCACTGATTACACCGGGTGCGTAAGTGGCTACCATTCATCTACGCACAAAACTGCATTGGTACTGGAGTGCAGTTAATTTCTTTTCCCCAGACTGGCCTTGAACAAGTAAGTTTTAATTCTACTTTAATAGACAGTCTGCTCACATCTGGGTGGCACTGAGACTCTGGCAGGAGGAAGGACACCACAGTTCTAGAGCACCCACAGCTGGCTGTTCTGATCGGGATGTGGGGCGATGTATGGTCCACTCTGGTGTGTGTAATGTTGGATCCAGCGTCCTAAACCACTGTGTTTTGATTGCTGAAGGTTTGCCATCATCTGTTCAGTGAGCCACTGTTCATTTCTGTATATTTCACTTTTTCCTGTTTGCCACATGTCTTCAGCTGACCTGGGGAGCGGGGGCTGCTAGGCTAGCCAGAGAGCTCCTTCATTTCACTGTGCCTGTTTTTGTCTTTTTATCTTTTTTATTAATTTCGATACGTTTGTTTGCCTGGGGCTACAGTGCAGTCACCATTGTGGGTCAGCAGTCAGTTTGCAGCGTTCATTATTACCATGCCGGAGTGTGTGTGTGTGTGTGTGTGTGTGTGTGTGTGTGTGTGTGTGTGTGTGTGTGTGTGTGTGTGTGTGTGTAAACAGCATCCTTTTCAACTCATTTTATTGATATTTATTTATGAGTTTTACTGCGGAGTCTCAATCACCATGATTTTGGTATTTTGACTTTTTTTTAGCTACCGTATCTATGTGTGATTTGCTTGCCCTGATTATCTACCGACATTTTAATGTCTGGTTTTTTTTTTAAATAAACTTTGTATACCCATTAAAGCAGTCTTCACTTTGCAGATGAAAAGGAGGATTGCTTGCAACAACAATCTGCTGAAGTTGAGAACACATATGTCTGGAAATCTTATTCTTGACAGTGGCAATCTTTTGCAAAGTTATGTATGATGACAAAGTGCTTTGAAATGTAAAATAAGCATACACAAAACACTCATCTGGAGAGGTCACATCTCCTAGACATTCCACAACATGTGCATCAGTACATTACGTACCCACCATTCTTTTTAAAGCATAAAGTCATGTGGATTGTTTCAGATGTTTTATTTGTGACCTGCTGGGGAACTGCAGGCCACAGGGATTACCTTAGGTTAACTTTGTCATAATAAATCACCTGCTATTAATATACATAATATTGTACGTGGTACGTCACAATTGAATAACGCATTTAAAAATGTAGATAAAAAGCTAAGCTTGACAAAGAACAGAAATAGTTTAATTAGCATGTTCCCCATCCTAAACAATAAAAAAATCCCCTGCTATAGAAAGTCATATTAAAAGGGATAACATATGAAAGCTCTATTTTTATTCTTTTTAAATTGAAGAGGTCAAAGTCATGTGACACACGGGGAGGTGAAAGAGGTGGAAAGAAAAAGAATGTAAAATCACATCATTATTATTGTCCAGACAAGCTACCTATTTGACTGATGCTAACAGTTAGCTAAAGCCATGTCTCTATTGATGGCCATCTCATGTTGCAAGAGGCAAAGTGACCTTGCTTCCTGACAGCAGCCAAAATGATGTTTGCCTCGGCCAAGAGAGAGAGAATAGTTGTTATGCAAGAAGCTCCGTCAGTGAGTGCAGTCCCTATAGGACTGATTAAACTTAATGCAGAGGGCCAATCATCGCTTCAGTCAGGGTCATGGTGGGAAATAGCAGGACATAATCGATCAATTATGCGTTCCTAGTAGAGGAGCTTTCCTGGAGCTGAGATGTTATTATACCTGTTGTCAATCTGAAAAACCATGTTCAGTAACATTTTGGATAGGGCAAATTTCCTCCTAAAAATAGATGAGAGTTTAGGAAAAACTCGTTTGAGTTTGTCTTTGAAACTGAAAGATGTGTCACATCTGTGAAAAGTTTGAAAATTTGATTAATCTTGTAATTAATTTGGTTGACCAATAAGTTTCCCATACATTCAGTATCTATTTGATCCAGCTATCATTAACTGATGCACAACGCCGCACACATCACCGTTCCACCGTATTTCCTCTTCCGACCTGCATCAGATTAGCATCGGTCTGTCTACAGCTGGAGGTTGAGCTACTGTGGGATGCGGTGAGTTGACCTTTAAAATGCTGTCACTGAAATTTAAACAGATTATCAGTAAGTCCAATTAAAAGTTTTCTTTAAAAGGCCTTTGTGAATTTACACTTTTATTCATTGAATTGCAGACACCAAGCAATTACACAAATGTCGGTTTTTATATAAACTAAATGATCCTTCTTCAGTTAGAGACACTTAAATGATGAAGTAACACTGATGGAATATCAAGATACATTCACAAGATCTGTATGTATGTAATCCAGACAAAACATGGAGTTTGTTTCCAGGCAAGGGCACAAGTTTGATAAATAACACACAGTACATCTGAAACAATGTGTAAATGTCTCGCCCTGGGTCTTTTCTTTTCATTGCATTTTATGCTCTTTCATTCCATTTTCTTTTGTCTAGATCTTCCTTTTTTCCTCCTTCAGGTGTAACAACTTCAAAACATCAAGCCTCAGAGGACTAAGGCTGAACTACAATAGGACCATACTACAAATTTCAATTACTGGACACATTATCTGACTTTTACAGTCTCTTTCATGGTCCATTACATCTTTTCGGAGTCCTCTAAGTCTTTGTCACATTTCCATGTAGCAATCTCCTATCCCTCTATCGTATCCATCCATTCAGTAATAGTAGTAACATAAGAGTTATGCGTGCTTCAAAGATGTTTTCCATGTGGTTGACAAAATGCACTTGAAGAAGAAGACAACAACAACAAGGCAATACTTTCTACAGCCACCTTTTTTTTTACCTGGTTTATGTTTGCCAGAAGTATTTTTTAGTTAATCATTTGGTATTATGCTCATATTCTCTCTCACTGACCGTCTAAACGATAAGTGGGTATATTGTGGATATTAATATGGTAATAGGCGAGTTGAATAATGGAAAAAGGCACAGATGTGAAGTAGACAGCAAATGTTACAGGGAGCATATAAATAAAAATTTGACAAAAGTAGATAAAAAATGAAAAGACGAAAACAAGTGCTGAAAAAAACTCATGTCAGAAAAGGGAGAATGAGATGTCAAAATGACATACCGAAGCAGACATGATGTCATTTGGTTTTCGAAGGGTTAAAGGGAGAGTCAGACAGTGTGATTTATGGCTGTTGTTGGTTAAGCAAGTGGTGAACACACAGCAGAGTGGTTTTCCACACCATAATGGAAATCATTACTGTCTATGAGCACATAGGGAAGCGACATAATGATTTATTTCACGGAAAAAATAATCAAGATCTACATCCAAAAAAAAGCATATCACACGCATAGTATTATGATGTACTCTATTTTATACCAGTATATAAACATCTGTGGTTTTAGTTTGTCTCCAGTTCCAGGAGTTCGACTGTACCTCATCGAGAAAGTCTACTGTTGACGCATCATGGCCATCCTTAAAATGTAAGATAATCTCTGCTAACAATGTCTCAAATGAGGGGCTGCATGACAGATCATGTCTATGGAGTCCTATACCTCACAAATGCTTTTAGATGTGATCGTCTTGTCTGTAAAGAATTTCACCAGGTCTTCCCGTGATCACCCTTGCATCAGGCAGTTCTGTGCCTGTCGTCTAGCAAAAATATCAGTTGTTTTTGTTATTTTAAGTAGAAAGATTGTTAAAACACACGTAGAAGAAGTAGTCATAAGAAGACTAGGTATAATATTTGAATTTGGAACACAAGGAAGTATTTGTAGGCTGCATTTAAAGAAGTGTTTGGTCCAGTCGCATTTGGTCTCCAACTTCAGCCTCCAGACGACACAGAACTCGAATTGGGACACAGCTAATAATCCTTGGATTTGCTGGAAATGGCGAGTGCAAAGGACCCATCCCGAAGGCAATAAACAGGCCAAAGGTGTCTTTGGTCTAGCATTATACCATCAGAAAAGTTCACCTTCACAGTAGAGCTGAAGCTATTGGCCAGGAGAACAAGAGGTTTTGCCTGCTTCTTGCTGCCACCCGTGTAAAACGGTTGGGCTGCACAGACAGAGTGTGCAACAGTGCAAAGTTTGGCAGCTGCCTCACAATCTATAGTGACTGTATTCGTATCTGACATCTGTTCTACTTCCAACCATGACTATGTGGCAAGAAAACATGCTGACAGTATCAAGAATAATACCACTGGCTGTGATTGTCTTCACAGAAGTTAAGTATACAAATGCTAGGTTTGGTTCTAACTGGCACCGGCAATATTAAAAAATGTATAAAGCTTATTGCACTAGGTTACATCTATTTCACGGGGGTCTCAAAGTCTGATGACTGCTGACATTAGCAGTTTTCAGATGATCAGGTCTTCCATTCCAGTTGAATTTACATGATTCAGATTTAGGTAGAATGAGGAACTACAACCACCCATAACATAAACAAACGAAACATTAGAACAATGGATGAAAAGCAAATTTAACGGCTGTCCTCATACGTATAGCAAATGCAACAGCAACAGTCACAGCCATGCAGAACCCAACAGGCATCATACGGTTGGTATATTCCGTTTTACAGACTAAAGTGAAGCCTAAACTGTAGGTACTACAGACTGTGTTGTTGGTTCTAAAGGTATGCTGAGTGTGTGAGAGTGAGTGAGACTGAAATAAAAGCTTGAATAAACCAGGTACTGTACACAGGGAGAGAAATCAATCAATTATGATGAGTTGGGTTGGTCAAGTTCATGGATCAGCGCTGTCCATTTCAAGACAGCACTATGACTCATGCATGTACAGGACAGCCTGTGAATGCATTGTATTTTATAGCATAGAAGCTTTATGAATGAAGTCACTAGGACCTAAGCTAAGTACAGTTTTTCTAGAGTATAACCCATCTAAATATAAGAACATGTAATTATATTAAGAGTGTGAAGTTATGACACCTGCAACAGAAGAGACCTTTAACAGGAAGAGGTCTACGCGTCAACAAAGGAGGTAACAGGACAGAATGACATTAAACTGATAGCATCATTTTAAATCTGATGGTCTTTTTATTGCCTTGTACATTAGATTATCTGAATAAATAAATAATAACGAATACTGCATGTACACAACCTTCATTGTGTGCATGCATGCACCTGCAACTCTGATATCATAAAGAACCTCAGTGACATTTCTGAGCAAGACAAGCTTCCGTTAAAATGTCACCTCGTGTTCGTACATTGTACATCACGTGTATTTGTATCTGTGAAACTCATTGTGTATGTGTGGCTGCATACCTGTGTTTATCACTATGTGTTTGTGAGTAAGTTAAACCGACAGCAACACCAGTCCCCACATGGCTCAGCAACTGGTAATCACATTAAGTCACAGCTGTATTCAATAGTCAGGCTTTCTGAAACAAGCAAGCTAAATTTCCAACTAAAATTCAATGCAAACTGACATCTACTTTCATACAAACGTGAGCGTATGCAAATTTGCTATTTAAAATGCACAGCCCAGCATCTGGGAAGCTGCAGAAGAAAATCTGAGAAGTCATATTCATTGAGTTGCATTTATAGAAAAAGAAAAAAAAAACAGCATCTGTGGGCAGACTGTGAACTTAACGCATACATTGAAATGCTTGCTTAAAATTTATATTCTGACCTTTAAGAGCAATTAGGCAGAAGCTGCGAATTGGTTCAGGATGCCCACAGGTATTCTAGCTCTGCTTCATTTCAAAGCCTCTTAGTCATGTTTCTTTCTCCCACTGCTCTATTTTTTCTCTGAAATAATCCTAATCAATATGGCATTTCTATGTATTTTTAAAAGACCTTCGTACACACAACCACAATCCTATTATACATAAACAACCTCTGAACACTGGAAAGTTATTACAGAGGGCATCACAGTATAAGCCCTGCCGACACATTTTACAGCCTAAATTTATGAGTTGCTGCGTGTTATATGGAGGAAAAAGGACTTGGGAGGCTTAACAAGGCACCGCTTGGCTCTCATATTCAAGTGGGCTCAGTGTTTGCACACTCACCTCAATATTTTTTTATTATATCTCCCCTGCATCTAGTGCACACCTGCCAATTTAGAGCTAATAAGCAAATGGTAAAATGTGTGGAGACTACTAACAGACTTTGGAGATGTTATTGCTCAAAGGGTGTGACAGGCTGTTATGGGTCATTTCAGGTGCAGTGGCCCTTGCCAATAAACTGAATGTTGTTTCTCACCTGTTATTAATCAGCTCCTGTAGCGGTGAAGCCACAGAGAATGGCAATGAAAGAAAGCGATCCAAAATGGACGGCCCCTGATTTCAAACCACCATTAATCTGTTGATTAATCAGTGATATTTACTTCTGCATATTTGAGTCTGGTTTTTTTTGTTTGTTTTCTTTCCACTGGTTGAAGTTGAGTGTGTCTTTCAGACATTGGGATCCAACAAGACATTGAGGAGCACACATGCAGTCTTTCGCACTCAGCTGTTACAAACAGCAACACAACATTGTTGAGAGACGTCAAACTGGAAGGTCAAATTTAGAACTCCTTGAAATAAGTTTTGATTTCATAGTTTCTAGACTATATGGATTATAACGCCAAAATAAGCAGTGTTCAGGCTCCTCATTTTAGATTTTGAATGATGGCAAGTAGATAGTGGATCATACTATCTGGTAGAGTCTGCCTCACACACAGTTGGAAAGGTCAGCGCAGTGTTGCTTCGGCTATGGATAATTCATGCTACAGCCTGATACAACAAAATTTGAGATGCAATCCTACAAAAAAACAAAACAAAAAAAAAAACACTGTAGGCAGGCTGAAACTAACACTAAATAGTTATAGAGGCATCTACGTTGAATCAGTACACAGTGCGCCCTCGTGCATTCACGCATCAACACTCGCTACTTCACCTCATCGCATATTTTTGGTAGACAGTCATGTGATACCGTACGCGCATTCTATTGGCTGATGGCATCCGGAAGTGGGCTACGTTCCATGAGTCTCGGACTTACGTGAGACAAAAAAGTGCTTTAAACAATTGATAAGAGTGTGGGAAAAGGTAATATTGATAATAAGATAAATAGTTTGTCACTATATCACGGAATTCATTATTCGCATGTGGTTCATGGAACGCATTAACTGCGAGTAACGAGGGCCCACTGTATATCCATAAAGCTTAAATACTGAACTCCTGAACAAACATAGCTGCAAGTAACAAAAATAAACAATTTCAAATGTGTGTTAAAGTGAGTGTTTTCATAAGGTTCATCAGTGTCACTTAGAAGAATTACAACATTTTCATATTGATGAAAATAACATTTACCAGCAGTGGACATAGCCATCAGTCATTTTCAAATTGAGTGTCTAAATTTGACACAAGCCTTATTTGGGTAAAACATTTGTGATTAGAATTATCAGCCTGCAGTTAAATGTCTCCATGAAACAAACAAGTTGCAGACTAAAAGCTGTTGGCAGTTTAGGTGGACGCTATCAGAATTCCATGAAAAATCATGTATTTTTGGGAAAATTAGAAGTTATTATTTACATTAAGATGCATGAAAAACATGCATGACATCAGTGAAATTATAGATTATATCGATTATGTCAATCAACATCTATCAGATGATTAAAAGTGTCTACCAAAGATTAGTGTGACCACATCAGTGTCCAATCAAAAGTGAAATACACAAAAAGAGTATGATTTAGTCGTAATCTGCTGTTTATAACTGGATCTTGTTCACTGTTGGCTGCATGTAATTACCACCTTAATAAAGATCATACTGCTGTACAACTATATTTTGGTTGAATTGAAACTGAATAGTATCAAACACATTCACTTTGTGAGCTCCCTTCAGTAGCCAATGACTGGTCTGCTGTAAACCGGTTAATGAAGAAAAAAAGGTAAAGGTCTCATAAAAATAGTTTGTTTTGATTTAATAATTGATATTTGTTGTGAAATAAAGTGAAAAGAATTTCACTGTGACTTGAATGAAACAATTAATCACTAAATCAAGCACAGCTGAAGAGGATTGTATGGAGACACGCTTTGAATGCTAGGTGAGAAGTAGCTACAGACGTGTATGATCTCTCTTCGTCCTTTCGTCTTTGTCTCTCATGGAGTTTCACACAAAAAATGTGTAACAAAAAAAACAAAAAACAAAGCCACACACTACTGTGGTTTGGCAGTAGATCAGATGCGTGGGCTGTTTCAGGAATGCCCTGGTGTTACAAAGGCACAGCTGTAATTACTGTTTTGTCTGAAGTGAAGCTGAGCAGGAATGAGTTCAAGCACCGTGGGGCCATAAAACAAGGCTGCATCCTAAAAATTCATCATTTAAATCATGAAGACTTGAGTTTTGTTAAGTAAAGCAAGTTTCCTTGATGCGGCTGTGTAAACTGATCTGTGTCTCAACAACACCAGTAACATTTGTCCAGCCCCCGACCCACACACACACACACACAGACAGACACACACACAGACAGCACGGAACTACTTTCATGTGTGACTTCAAAGCATTAATTAAACAGGAGAAGGTGGATAATAACCATAAGGTTATCCTCATCCTAATAAGCCAAAGTATTCATTGTGACACATCAAAACACCATCGCAGCATCTATTCAGCACAAGGAAATGCATTAGCTCAACAGCAGGGAGTAGCATCTGCATGGTGTATGCAAATGAGGGACTAACTTCTCAAGGACAAATTTAAATACAGTGCGTCCTCACGCATTCGCGCATCAAAGTTTGTGACTTCACCTCATTGCGGATTTTTGGTAGGCAGTCACGTGATACCGTACGCGCAGTCTATTTGCTGATGGCATCCGGAAGTGCGCTCTGTTCCGTCAGTGTCAGAGTTATGTGAGACACAAAGGTGATTTTAACAGTCTATCAGAGTGTAGGAAAAGGTAATACAGATAGAAGGTGGTTTAATATCAGTATGGGGAGGGTCATTAACGTTTAAATTACCATAAATAATAAGATAGTTTGTCACTCTATCAAGGAATTCATTAATCGCGTATGGTTCCTGGAACGCATTAACCGCAAAGAACAAGGGCACAATGTATTTTGCAAAATCACAATGTGAAGACCACCACAGGTTGTATGAATACATCAACATTTCTGCCTCTCACAGATTTGAGAAATTAATATTTACAAGTATTATATAAAACACTGGTAAGTCTACATTTATGTAGAAAGAAATATTTGATTCATTCATTTATTCACAATTCAAAAATTTGATTGATTACTTATGTCAGAATATTGAGCAAAAAATTTTACTTTAAGATCCCATTCATGCAGTCCAAAACAAAGTTATTTTATCTTCTTTCACTAAATTAACCTAACATATCATTAGAGTAGAGAGTAGAGTATAACTTTATACTCACTGTGCTGTGTGCGACGGAGAAATTAATTTAACTATGTTCTATACGCATATATTTTCTCATTTCCAGAAAGCCAGCAGAAGTGAAGTGAAAACATGTTGAAAATTTGAAAACTTGATAAAACAAAAATAAGAAACACGCTTTGATTTGGTGGAAATTTGGGGTGAGAAAAACTCATACTGCAGACGATTCTTAACACCCACAACGATCTTTGATGAACATACTGAGCAGCAAGAACACTGTGAGCCACAAATCCCTTAGGCTGCATCAAGCATAATGTGCACTAAGAAATGACAAAACCGGAAAGTCACCAATCATAAGCTATGGAAGGCGGTAAAGTCTTCCAACTCTTTGGACAATCAAAACAAACTGCAATTGTAGTGCATATAACGACATATACACGCCTGTGGGGAAATGAGGGCACAGCTGCAGGTCAAATCAAAAGCTCTTAGCCAAGAAACAAAAACATGAAAAGGTTCAGGCTGAAATACTTCTCATAATCAAACTTCAGAGGGGAAGAGGGACAGCAGCGCTCAGCGTGTCAACCTAAGTTCACCATCGGTGTTCAGAGAGCTGGAAAACAGCAGATCCAGGTTACAGGACTACAAAAGAAAGGTCGACTGAGTGTGTCTCATTGGATGGGAATATTCCACAAAAACTTCAAACTACTCCCAACATGGAGAAAATGACTGACATGTATGCTTTAGCAGTTTCTTTCGAAAGGGATCATTGATTGGGCAGTTCAGTAACAACAGAATCAGCCCGTGTCTGCAAATCATTTCATATACGGTACCTCATATTAAATGCATACGCCATCAATTATTTTTGTTCTACACAGAATGTATACATTTTCCTATCTGCCTCTTAACATAATACATCATCTATGAAAAAAAATCAATAAATAAGTAAAGAAAAAAAATTAACCACACATCTAAGAATCATAAATAAGCAGAAGACAAAATAGAAGCAAAGATGTCACAATAACCTTTTTGGTCGATTTATTTTTTTCACATTTGAAGCTTAAACGTAACAAATACATGAATGATTGAAGTGAGGTGTAGATACCGTATTTCCCATCATTTCCACATATTGATTTGTGGTTTAGGTCAAACTGGCTGGAGTTAAAACAATGTGTGGTTTGATAAAATGGCATTGTAATTAGCTTCTAATTCTCATCTGACCAGGCACGGACTTCAGTTCTGAATGTAGTCGCACACTGACACTTTGACTGGATGAGAATGAATAACCAGTCAAGTGTCATAGCCATGGTATGCAGATTTACAACCTCTTAGTAAGCACTTACAATAAGTCTTCATAATTTAGCATCTGTTGAGATATGTAAGTGGAGAGTGATTTAATTCAGGCTATCTTCCTAGCCATGCTTCCTAAAAGTAAAGAATTGTAGGTCACGACTTTAACTAGAAAATTGGTGCATGAGATAAAAAAATTTCAGAGAATCCAGGTATTAGAGGGTACTTAGAAAAAACTAGGGCAATACATGCTGACAGGAAAGAGGGCAATATCACTACAAAGCAAATTTTCAATATGCAGGCTTGTGGGTGATGAACAGCTGCAGGGTTTAGCTGAGCTGACACAAGTGCTACTGTAGTTTTTCAGCTGAGTTGATTTTTACTTATATTTTATCATTAGTGCTAAGGTGAATCCTTGACAACCAGGCCCTGTGGTGATGTGTTTCTATACTGTCCCTTTATTTGCTCTTGTTCCCACTCCTACGTGGTTTGGCCCACAGATTGGCCATTAGTGGCTGGCTTTCTCCTCCAATTCTTAGGATGGAGAAAAGACAAGTGCATATTTTGGGGGAGACTGTGCTTGCTAGATGCAGACACCCCCTTTACACATCATATCCTTACAGCACTGACTATCAGCCCTCCTCCTCAGCCTTCTCTGACAATAGTGCTCCTCTTATGAAGGCTTGTCTGCTGTCTCTGTATCAATGATGTGTCTGTCACATCCTCATCACACACATTACACATTAGCACCAGAACCTGTTTCGCCACAGTTTGAGTAGAAGGTGAGAATGAGCTGCGGGTGAATTTCCAGGACACATATGCTGATTCTGTTACCGGAATTTTGGTGATTTTTTTGACCATTTTAAATGATCACTTAAAAACCCTTGCTGACTTTGCAGCTGCATGCCTCTATCCTAATACCTTGACATGGCAAAGTGTTCTGCCTCATATTATGGGCTCCAGGAATTTTGTGCTGTTATCTCTACACTCTGTATCAAGTCTATGCAGGAGAGAACACTATGTATAAAATAACGCTGATCTTCTTTCTCTTTATCGCTTGTGTCAAGACATTGTCCATGTCTTTGACCTTTCTGCAGTAAAATCACAATTTCCTCATTCTCACCCTTTATATTATCATCATCTTAAACTCTACACAATGGTATTTTTGTCGCCACAGTATCTTTTGGTATTAGAGAACGGATTCCTCAAATGTACCAAGCCCACCGGTTAAAATGAGGCTAAATTATCTCGGCTTTAAGATTCTATGTAGAGTAATAAAATGGAGTACACAACTGTATTTTCTCTTGGAAAAATACTCCAGGAATTGGGCAACATTTTCATTCCATTTGCAACTTTCGAAGTCGATTATGTTTCCTTCTTGCCATTATCTCTAACATATAGTTCCAACCTTGATCCTTGAAGTGTTTATTCCATTATGTTGGTAGTCTGCAGCATTGGTGTGGACCTTTTCCTCCCCCCTAATGACAGGCTTGCAAAGGAAACTCTTTAACCATCAACCTCAGTGAGGATGCCTCTCACAATTGTCCTTCACAGAGTTTTCAGGAGGTTGAACTGCAGGGATTTAAATTTGCTGCTCCGTTCAGCAGGTTTACACAAAGAACGCTTTATATTTACAGAGTTAAATCAGTAACCAGAAATGCAACAAGCATTAATCAAACTCTCTCAATCATTGGCTCTGTGACTAGAATGATTCATATAAATGGCATAATATATAAATATGCATTTTTATATGCATTTTGTTTCTATTGTAGGTGACAGTGATTAAGGGGGAAGTAAATTATTCTGCTATGGTTAGGCAAACGCACCACGTATAATGTCTATTTATCAATGTTAATGTCTCAGGGATCATAACAGTATGACCACTGACACAGACTGTATTTTTTAACAACATGCTTGATTAAAACGATGGGGAATGTTTCCACTAATGAGCAGAATTTATTGCTGTGGCAGATGATAGTGTCAACAGAGCAACCGATCTCAAAATTCCACTGAGAAAGGCAAAGATTCCATTTGATCTATAATGAAACAAAAAAGGCAACGGAATAAAATAAGTGCAATTATTATGACACGCAAATACTAAATTGCAAAGGTTAAAACTTTATACAGACTTGCTTTAGAATGCATTATAACAAGACACAACTGCTCTATTCTGAATAAATAAAACGATTCTCATAAAGATTCATGAATGTTTATTCATGCATTCATGCAGGGCAAATAAATGAAATATACCGTATAGTAGATTAGATGCAGGGATACGTGGCTTTCATATAAGATATGAACCTGAATGATGAATATGTATCATAATGAATATGATTATGGGCAAATTTTGAATCTTTCTCAGGGCAGAGTCCTTTTCTGAACAAAACATCTGATGTCTATATTGGTGCGATCATTACAAACAAAACAAGCAAACTAAAAATGGATGTTAAAAAGCCTATCTTGTATCAAATACAATAGCAGTTGGTAAGTTGCTTAACCTTTAAAATTGATAGTGTGATGAGTTGTGAACCACAGTAAAACAGTCCTGGCAAATCTTGCAAATGGAATCTGTAGAATTTGTCGTGGTGTGACATTGAAGTGACGCCCTGTGACATCTGATGACTGGTATGAGTGATGAAGATGTATGGAAACAAAATGTGTGAACCCATTAAAAACGGCACGTCTTAAGGCAAATATACAAATAAGCATAGAATCAGTCTTACAGAAATATCAAAAGTCAAACATTTTTCAGTATGCAGTGAAAAAAGCAAAACACAAAAACATTGTGCATAATTTTGTGGAAATGACGTTTAACTTTCTGTCAAAACAAATAATATCACTTTGACTTTTGTCCTACCTCTGGTGTGGCTGGGGACCCTCCGGCGGCCTGTTGATGAGCTGTGCATGACATGCTGGTAGTGAGACATGTCCGCCGGCGAATTGGGAATCCGAAAACTGTCCTGGAATCTCTGCATCAAATCTTCCACTGACTCCGTGTTTGAATCAATGGCTGTGAGAGAGATCCAAAGAGAAAATGACGGGGAAGTCAAAGGTCTATAATGGTGAAAGGTAAAGATACAAGCTACAGGAAACAAAAATACGAACACATTAACAGATGTAGAAAATAGCTTACTTTTACCTAAATATCTCTCTTTACAAGAAGAGGAGATTATAGTATGAAATACATCATGACCAGCAAGTCAGTCCCATTTAGACACAATTAAAAAGGAGCAGCACAGTGTTTAATCCCATTTTTCTGGCCTTTAGATGATTGCATCAATCAAATAACCCTTCATTGCTACAGGAACGCTGCCAATACTTCCTCTGATGGCTCAGTCTTACTTCCTGGTGAAAGGTAAGTAAGTAAAATGTTTCAATTTCCTTTTATTACAATGTAGATTTTCAAAATGTAAGAACTCTCATTCATACCATCAGGGAGACTAAGAACGATAACTGCCTGAATGTGTTTGATCGTGCTACGCTACAGACATATGATGACATGTTTTCAAGCATGTCATTTTATGACTATAACGCTTTTCCAAAGCATATAGGCTAATTTAAAATGGCTGTGAGCTATAACTAGCCCTCCATTTTGATTCAGGAGCACAGATTTGTCTATAATGTTAGCATTAAATCTGCATATACCCTATACGATTGGACAACAGTGGCCCAAAGCAAACATCTGCTTGAAAAACTCTAAAAAAAAATAAAAAAAGCTTGTCCCCAAACTTACAGCCGTATAGTCATTTCCAAAATATGCGGCCATTTATCACCCCAACCACCACTATCCCCAGCTATCATCAACATCTTTTGATCTGTCAGTCTGCCTCTGAGGTGTACTCTTTCCATGAATAATGGTGATGAGTTGCTCCCAGTAGATACTCATCATGCATGCCAATGAGAGTGCAAGAGCAGGGAAGAGGGGGATGGATGCTGAGGGTGAAAGTGAAGAGTCACATCGTTTTAGATATCATTAATGGAAAGGTAAGAACAACAGAGGCATTGTAGCCTCTGAACAAATATATCATTTATGTCAGGAGGTCTAGAATGATGGGTCTCCGTTGTAAATGATGAGACAAGGTGACCATAACTTTATATTGACCAAGTGTCCTTTGACTGGCAAGTTAGCAAAGTTTTCATAACAGTGTTAAAAGACAAATGATATACCTTAACAATGTCTAAATAGCTAATAAAAAGGTGTTTGAGTGAGTCATAACACTTTATAACATGTTAAAATTATACCATGATAGATTTACTAGTTGGTGTATTGCATACTAAAAACTAAATTTAGCTTCTCTTTCATACTATTTGATTAATTTTCTGAAGTGAAATCCATTGGTTATGATGTGTTCTAGGTCCTTTGTTTGTCTTTGGTTGGCCAAAGAATTAGCTTAATATTTTATATTCAAATGTCAGGGCTATCGATCACATATCTATATGAGAAGAAGGGATAAGATGAGGTAAGACACAAGAAGATAGAGCAGGAGAACAGCTGATGGGATAGGCTAAGATAAGATGTGATGGAATCAGGGTGGAGTATGATAAAATGATCCAAGATAGGATCACAGGGGATGGAACTTGATGGGATGAGACTTGGTAAGACGGGATCAGATTTGATAGGAGAAGATAGATTGGGGTTCAAGAGGACATTGTTCAAACAATAGGATAAGGTAGAATAAGTTGATTGTTAGAATGGGCTAGGATTAGGAAAAAAACAGCATAAGAGAGAAGAGGATGGAACGCGATTTGATAGGAGATGATAGGAGATGAGTAAAGGGAACGGGATTGGATAAAAGAATAGAATGGCATTCACTTGTATGTTACTATACGACATACATGCAGCTCCATGATGTTGCTGCCATTGGTTGGTGGTTTGATTCCAGGGAAACCTACATTGCCATGCATGACGGAGGAGAAGACAAATGATGTGACCAAAGAACAAAACACAAAACCAGGTGAAACAGCAAACAAAAAATACACGATGCAGGCTTCAATCCCAAATATTTATGTATATGAAGGAGAAAAATCATTTGGCCGTGAAGTGGTTTGAATTTTGGCTGAACAAACATTAAAATGTTCATCTAAAACAACATCTACAAGATCTGTTTGACTGGTAGTCGCTAACCAACACTGAAAATACCATTGTTATGCTTTGTAAAAAATAGGGAAGTCATTCATTTTGTATTTGTGTGCATTTGTCACTGTTAGTGTTTACTGCTTCTAGCTCTGTTGATGACTGATGAATCTAATCTACAATTCAGGAACATTCCAAATGATATGATATTCCAATGATATTCATGTTCTTTTACACTTTAAGCTCACCAATCAACTACAGCTGAAGCTACAACAAATCTACTCAGCAGACAATTTATTCATCTCCAGTGCTGTTGTATTTGCAGATGCACGTAACACTGAACACCAGTTTCATCTCCTGTGGTTCGCCATGGGTCTGAGACAGTCCTGACTCGAATAACTGTTCTGTTCTCTCTGTATTTTTCCTGCTGGAAGGGGAAGGATTTCCTGCTGGCTGCGGAACTTTCAGAGCCATCACGCCAAGGTCAATTTCCAACTTCCCATTAATAGAATACAAAGAAAAACAAAAATGTTGGCTAAAACTACATATTTCCAAGGTCGCACACAGGCTTTGATACTGAATCAGCTACCCCAGCAGTTGCTTCTGGCGATGCTGTTGTGAACTAAAGTGCACGTACAGAAACCCCTTTGCTGAGAGTGGAATCTGCGCTGATGGAATGCTTTTGAGGAAATGACACAGGAACTGAAGCAGTTGCTCACATTTTTCAGTCTGGACTCGCAAAGATTTTCCTATCCGAACTGTTCTCTTTCAAAATGTCAGGGCTAATTGTTTTTCCCACGACTTTAAGTAAGACATGAGTGCAGAGAATGGTGCGCAGTGATGCAATGAGAACAACTCAAATCGTATTGGTTAACACACACTCTTACCCACACTTATGCATCACTGAAGAGGAATGATAGTCTGCCTCCCAAAAAAGCTCTGCTATGGTTCGTTGAAGGAAAGCAATTGAATGGGCTGATCTAAACTATCTTTGTGCAAAGTTGAATATAGCAATTATTTGTAAAAAAAAAAAAAAAAAAAGATCAGTATCCAGCAGAGAAGCACTGCATTTAGCTCATTCTTAGAACTACTTAAATTTTATAAATTTGATACAAACCAAATGTTTGCTCCAGAAATTATTTTTATATGTATTGGGAATTAATTTTGCCTCGTTGAGGCAAGTGAAGCTATGCATAGAGTTGAGACCGGCGTACCTTAAACTCCTTCATCCATTGATTAATGTCTTTTATTGCTAGTCATGCACTAAAGTACCACCCTGTCATTGAGCATTCATATCAATTTAGTGTCATTGTCCATGAAAATACAAATCGCAATTCTATTAAATAAATCTGTTGCATACTTTTATGACAATACTTGTAATAATATACACTTAATTTAGTATAAAAATAAAAGTAACTAAAGGCAATGGCATCTATAGTGCTGCTGTGCTGATTCAGGTAGAGGCTTTAGGTAGAATTTTTTGTCTCGAGAGGTTGGTATAACCCCTTTTGATTTATTTTGTTTTCTTTGTCTTCCACACAAACACACAGATACTAAATATCAATCATCTAAATCTATTAACCCTTTACATTAAGAACACTTATCCTGTAAAATTCAGAAAACGTAATTCAAAGAGGATGGCTAAATTGACTAAATTCACGTGAACTTGATTTTCTGACAAGACATCCATGTGCTCATCTGAAGTACTCAGTTTACATTTTTTGTCCCTGTGCAGATTTCATACTATTTTGTATTATTCCCAATTTCAAGACTTCTGTCATAAGCAGCTCCCACACTATCTTATAGTGACATTCATTTTTCCCTGGACCCCAAATCCACATTGACTTCTTATTTTGAGTTCAATGTCTGCTAAAGCTTCAGTGCCTTTCTTTTCTCTTTTTCATCTTCCTTATCTGTAGTTACTTCCTTATCCGTGCTGAGTTTGTGTTAACAGTGTCTCACAAGCAGAGAATTATCAATAATCCACTGTTTCAGCCAACTTAGTCTATGTGGTCTCGGCGCCCAGTTCAGGAAAACAACACTTCTCCTTTAATGTAAAAGATTACTTATTTCTCACTCCTTCCACAGCTTCCTGCGCCAGGACTCCATTCCATCCATTTTGTTGTTGATGAGACGACCGTCATTGTCTCGTGATCTTTGTATACCTTTATTTACACTGTTAATATCATATAACATTGAAAATCCGAAAAGGATATTTCTGAAGTGTCCACTTCAGTCGTAGAACGATTTAATTTGCTTTTACCCGCTCCTCTTTTGGCGTCCCCAAAGACTTCACTGGCAAGCAATGCACTTGTGCGTAGCCAGAGAGTGAAAATATGGTGTCATCTAACAGACATGCACTCAGTGATATTTTAAGGTGACAGGATGGCCTGGCCACCCAGGAAACACACAAGAAGGATTATCATTAACAAGCCACTGTCAGACCGGTTAACGACTGCACGCTTCTTACACAGGAAATTGGTTATTAAGGATACATGATTCAACAAATAAGCAGAGGAATTCAATTATTTTGATTTGGATATTGAACTCAATCAACCAAATCCCTTCAGTTCTCAGTGAACCTAAACTCAGAAGCAACTTTTAACACTGGAAATAAGACTTTTCCGTTGTGATGGATAATCAAAATGAGAATATGCAGGCAATGTGGCAAGGAAATGCTTGCACGATGAATAGGGACGCAGCCTCTCTTTTCGAAATGATTTCAACATCAGGTTACAGCGAGAAAGAGACCTTGATTATGTATTTTTTTTCATTGTATAAGGATTTTGTACCACTTCATGCCACACTTGCTCCTGCAAAAGTTGTTGCTATGACTTCTACTTCTACTATGTAATAAGAAAGTGACAAAAGAAACTGTGGTTGACATAAACCATCACAATCAGCAGAGGAGGCAGGAATACACGCATAAATGCATGATTGACATCAGATGATTCACTGGTAAAGCAATGGTTTGTGGTAAATTGCTACACTTCATTATGACACCTGTATCAGAAATTGATTTCCAGCACAAGGAGGGGTAAAAACGTTTCACTCAGCTATAAAATTTAAAAAAAGAAAACATGGCATGAGTTACATCTCCAAAAAGCCCAGTCGAACAAGTCGAGGCCTGCTTCCAACAAATTGCTGATACAGCCGATGGGAATTGCTGTCTGTCAGGAACTGAACCTTTGACCATGAGTCTCTGTCCATAAATAGTGCTTGACCCTTATTTCTCTGAGGCCCTGGAAGATATTTCTTCTTGTGTGAGTCATTGAGACACACTGCAGCATTTTTAGGCTCTTCAGCAACGGTCTGTGCCCTGAGGCTTATGTTGATACAGCTTACAATACTGTCCGGAAGATTGATTAAATCGGTCTGAATCCACACACATATAAGGGAGTAGATGAGCCTGCAGAATCCATTCTGCATCACGCCTCATGACATTGCATTTATAATGGTTTTTGTCAAATGTGAACACATTTTTTAAGGATATCAACGAATTACATGGTGCTTTCAACATGCATTAGTAAACAATAAAGCTACAAACAAATACCTCAGCAAATATTGCATTGACTTCCATGAGCTGCATCCCTCTGTTTTGTAGTAAATCAAAGCTATGGTGCCATTATATTGTAAGACGTAGAACTACTAGAAAAAATAATCACTTGGCTCTGGCTGGTGCCCTATACCCTATACAATTTAATATCATAGCCAGACAATCCAGCAGTGTCCCCTGAAACCAGAACAAAAATGCATTTATTTATTTTTTATTTCAATGGGAAACGTTCACCTAAAGTGGAAGAAATGCTGCAATATCACCCAAGCACATATTGCCAAACGAAGTCATCTTGTTCCTCATGCATCTTTTAACAAAAAGCAATCCCTAATAGACTTATCTCATTCTATGCTATCCTGTCATGCAGCCCAACCAAAGTCATATTCACAGAAGTACATGTAACAACAGTGGGGGGAAAAATTAGAATATTTCAGACAATAAAAACCCCTGCCGTTTTAATTTTCAACTTTGCGGGAGGAACAGAAAAAAGGAGCCCAATAAATTAAATTTCCTGCTGATCCCTATTTTGTATTTAGTTCGCTTTTATCATATTCATTCTTTATCAATAAGCACACACACAAACACACACTTGAATCAAATGTCTATTACTTCTTTTTTTTTATCTCATCCCCTACATGGCTTATGGAGTAAATGGGAGGCATGGAGATCAATGGAGAGGAAATAGGGGTTAACCTCAGCTCTGATTCCCTCTAGGATTTATTAAACAAGCTACTGTTTAAATAGGAGCAGTCCAGTCCAGCTCTCTGAGAAAAGCTCTGACAGCACTGCCTATGAAAAGTGTGACAGGTACATGAGAAAAAAGTAAGAGGTTACAGACAGATACAAAGAGAAAGACAAAAGTGTCAGGAAAGAAATGAAATCCTGCGGTGAAAAAGACAAGGGATCCATATATGAATGGAGGGAGAGGTAAACGAGATAAAGGGCAAGCCACAGAAGAGTGAAGACAAGATGGGTGAAGAATGGACGCCAAAGTCAGGCAAAGGAGATCTTAGCAGAAAGGGGAGAGAATGATAAGGAATGAGAATTGATAGTCTGAAAGACAAAAAGAAAACAAAAATGAATCACTGAGAAGGAGGGCTATAATGAACTGAGACAAAGCCAAAGTATGTGAATCGAACACAAAACTCAAAAGGGAAGCCCCTCAGAGACAAACAGTGAGACGAGTAGAGGTCGACTGAAGTACATAGTAGAAATTCTCCTCTGTTCCCATTTCAAAGTAGAATGTGACTGTTGTCTTTGATCACATTATTTTTATTGCAAAACCTAAATGATGTGAGAGGTTGGATCGACAAACTTCACTTTGATCAAATATGTTTTTAAAAATACTTGATACCCCTAACCCTTATAAAACAGACAGTCAATCAAAACCAGAAAAGATCTCTAATCCCCAAATGAGATAAACACTAACATGATCGTGTTGAAGGATTTGTACATAATCCATGTCACTTAAGCAGAAAACAATGAAAACACAAGAAAATCCTATTTAGGATCAATTTCTCTCCTTTTTTTTCCTTCAACTAAAAACATTTGGTCGACTGCAAACACCTCACAACATCTGAAGGACGCACAAAATGGCCCATGCCTCTTTCTTTCTCTTTTTCTTTCGGAGGTTTTCAACCTTTAATGTCTCAAACCATGTCATTCCCAGCCAACGGAAAACATGTGATGTCCCAACTTTAGTCAAACATTTTTTCCTGAATGCTAGTTTTTTGCCTCTGTTTGTATATTTTAAGGTCTCTTCTGTTTTCAGACCGGCAAGAATAAAGTACTGTCTACAGCTTGGCTCTTGCCACAGGCCAGAATAAAATATGCATGTGTCTCCACATGCTGCGCTAACTGAACACTGCTGCCTGAGCTCTGACCTCCAACAGCTCCCAATAGGCAGACGCTCACAACTGATAATGCCAAGAAAGACCAAGTCATGAGATTCATGAACAGGATCCAGACTAATAAGATACACATTATATATATATATATATATATATATATATATATATATATATATTATATATTTCACAAAAATGTATGCATTTCTGAACATTGATATGCACCAATGCCACAATGGTGTGCAGCCAAAGCCTGAAGGGGAACACCTGAAGCCTGTAAAGCTTGTGAGGTCTAGTCTGCTCAGGGAGATCGCTCTCTCCAAATAATCGATGGCTTTATTTCAACAAATACTTAACGCACAAAGTACCATTTGTTAAATGTGATAAGTGACTTTCACAGGTCAGGTGCTGATGGTTTCTGGGTGCCAAGACAATACTGAGAAAAGGGAAAGCAAAGCAGCCGCATGCTTTAAAAACCAACGAATCCACTGAAAAAGCTGGATTGGATTTGAATCAAACTTGTTTAGTGGTGAGAATTTGCAAAACTGAGCCTGAGTAACTGAATATTTTGTGGTGGCAAGATTTGGCAACCTTACGCTTGCATGTGTAAACTGCAGAAGTTGGTTGGCATTTTGCTCTTTTACAATGCACAGCCAAAATTACTGAGATTTGCCCTCCTGGCTAAAGAGCCTCATCATATCCCTGGGCACAATAAGAGTCGAGACATGTGTAGAAGAAGGTGCATTAATGAACTCCTGACCCATGATCCACCCGAAAATGATGTCCATATCCTATATGAGTCACAGTAGAATAAATACGACCTTCATCACCCTCATAGATGAATCAACATTTCACAGAATCCCATTAAGGAAGACCGAGTTATATCGAAGCAGTTCTTCTTATACAAGTGAGAAAAAAAACAGTAGATGTTCTCTCCATTTATTTCTCCTTTCAGAGGTGAATTCAATTGATGTTTCACTGGAATGATCTAACAGTGTTAAATCAGCTCCAGGTCAGTGAAGATATTTTTGTGTCTGAAAATTTTGAGCATAACTGCAGCCACAAAAACTTGAACTTTAACTCAATCCAGTCCACACAGGGTTCATATGTAATATACTGAGAATTTTCCAGTCGTGAAGCAGAGGAAGAGAAAAGACATTATGCAAATATAATTATAATAGCATGCCAATTTATCACACACCAAGATAATTCATCACACCCACAAACAATCTATGGTAGTTAATAGGCTGCAGGCAACATTTTTTCCCTCTGCGATTGCTTATTGACCAAAGACAGACTGAGGGGAACAGCTGCAGCTCTGCATTCCCTCCTAAACAACAAGATATCCAAGTACGTGTTTGCCACATAATTACACAAGCATATATTCCAGTTTTGAGTTTCAGCTGGGTTTTATTTATGACAGAATGATCAGTTGTGATGATTGTTTGCTTTTCATCATTTTGTTTTTTGTTCTTATTACAAAGAACACTATCAGGGGGGGCTCCGTGGTCGAAGCACATACTTGTGACACCCAATAGTCATTTCCACCAAATGTTATTCAGCTATTTCCTATTTATCGCTTTCTAGTTTTAGCCTCAAATTAACGTGATCTTTTTTTGGCAATGTCTTTGAAATGCTGGGAGCAAAGAAACACTGAGGGATTTTGACCCTTTAATGCAGATGAGAAGTTGAAACCACATTTCAAAACAACATCATGAGGATGGCTGAGGAGTTGTTTCGCAAACAGCCAAGACACACAAAGGCTTTAAAAATGTGACAAGACCAGCGGATGTGCATTTAACAACAGTGTCTCTACGCTGTTATAATGGAACTGCATGATGATTGGGATCCAGGATGGACATCACTCCTACAATAAGCCTGGAGCATCATCAAATTACAGCTTACACCACCAGGCTCACGCATGTGTCTATAGAAGTATGACTTCTTGTCAGCAATTTCTTATTTTCATCTGATCTGAACTCCATCGAAATAAAAAAAGAAAAACACCCAGAATAAGGAAGATATTCTCACAGCGACCCAGAACAGCCGGAGGAATGGGGCTGTCAAAGTTCCAGCTTTATTATTGGCAAAGTAATATATCCATGATGGCCTAGTAGCAACAAAAACAACCTCCACTATGGTTAAAAATAGAACAAACAAGTTGCTCCCCCTCTTCTCTCACAGTCTGACTAAATCCCACCTCCATCTAAGGTGTGAATCATAAGTCATCAGGTTATCAAGATCTGAAAAGATTTCAGTTGGTAGAATGTCTCTCAAAATCCTGTCATCAAATATCCCTCCATTGCACCTTCCTTTAACAAGTACTGATAATATATCCACAGGTAAGAAATTACACATCATCCTGACCCTCCACAACTGTCCTCAGTGGAACTGATTCTGAAACTATTGAACTGGTTTCAATGTGTGAGACATGGAATATTACAATTTCAGACAACATGTCAGTTAAGTTGGTCCAAACAAAGGTTTCAATAATTTTTCTAAACTCAGACCCCTAATGTGGACAGCATGGGATGGTGCATGTAATAAATCAATAACTCATATGTTTAGAAACTGCCTAAACACAGCAGCGATACGGAGAGAAATCTCAGACCCCATCAAAAGTTCTACACACACCCATTGATCCAAATCCCCTGATAGGAGGAATTAAAGAAATTAAAGATGAATAACATGGCAATAAAAAAATAGATCATATTATGCTGGATTTGCTTATTGGCATGAAGATTGATATTTCATAATTGGAAACAGAAGACCCCCACTGACGCTTTTAAATCCAATGAGGGATGTTATGAAAGACTAACACAAATTTAATGCTGTATGAAAAATTAAGACGGTGAATTCTACAAAATCTGTCATGTTAAAATAAACCATTTAAACCGACATGGAGCCCTTTGACAAGACTTGAGATATTAAAGAATAAAGCTCGGAAGCAACTATAATAGATTTCAAATGAATTTAATTTTAATTTCATTGTAGATATATTTGTTTTCGTCCATCTTTGCCCTTTCCTGGCAAGAACAGTGTTTTTCAGGTCTTTACTGACGTTTAAAACTTTGTTGAAGACGAATGAAACAGAACGTCAAGAATGTAAAATGCTTTTTAATATGTTTTAACAACTATTCTCCGGATGTAAAATTTGATATTGAATATATTTTAGTTGAAAAATTGAGACAGGTTGGAATGGGCGGTTATGTGCAATGTAGCATAATTAAAAAATAAATTTAAAAAAAATCAAAATTAATTATCAGGTCTTACTTGGCTTTGAATGGAGTTTGATTATTATCATTATGAAAACTTTTACGCATTTATCGTAATTACGGTATCTCGTCTTTGGTCGCTTATCCAAATTCAGGTCACAGGTTTAGACTGGAGCCTATTTTTTTGGAGGTGGAAGGAAGCCGGAGAACCCAAACAGAACCACGCAGGCACAGGAAAAACATACAAACTCGAACCAAGGACCTTCTTGCTTTGAGGCAACAGCGCTACCTACTGCACCATCATGTTGCCCTTCAATGTCGTCTATCATCCAGGAAATGACAATAACACAGTTTTAAATATAACCCTAATTATTTCATTTGTGTCTCCCGAGAAATTTATGTTGCTTTTTATTTTGTCTTTGCTGCTGTTATTAAAATAAAATTATTAAATGTTGTTAAGGAACAAAACACAAGTTGTTACTTTCAAATGACATAAACCACCCAAGCGAATGTGAATAAACAAAGTGCTTTGTTTTTAAGTCCCTGGAGTGAATATTGATCTGGTGTTGGTGCTTATAAAACCATTTCTACTCTGTGTGCCTCAGACAAAGGACTCAAACTTAATGAATTTCAGATTGCAGACGATACGATTGATGCAATTGTCCTTTTATGTATGGGCTTAGAAATTTATTTGAACCTCCTGCCTACATGCTTCACCTCGGTCAGGCAGTGACGTTTTAACACATTCTATTTGCATCTGTGCATCAAAACTTATTATAATTTTATTTGGCTCAAAAAATTGCTCACATTCACAAAACGCTCCGTTGATGTTTTCTATCGATTGCAATTGGAGGGCTTGGTAATGAACTCCCATCTACTTATCATGGTGAAGGATGACAGGCCTGATTCGGTATTAATGAAAAACACGGCAGTGAGCGAGAATCAGTTTGCCAAACTGGCAACCATTTCTCATCAAAGATGTCACATTACCAATCTGAGGTTTGACACTGGATTATTACTCTCTGGTCTAGAGTTCAATTAGAGCTCAGTAAACACTTAATAAGCTCCATAGTGACAGTGGTCTTGTGGGCGATGAAAGGAATCCATTTTCCAATGGCTTTTCTTTTTCTTTTTCTTTTTCTTTTTTTTACTTAATTTCTCCTGAGAGTTAATCTGTCGCTATGAGATATTTTAGGCACACACAGTAGAAATAATTACAATTCCAAATCCAGAAACATTTTTGAGTTTTTGCAATGGCAAAACTACACGGAGCTGGTTAACCATTAAATTAATCTCAAAGCACATCGGAAATGCAGATAACTCATTGCCATGGCTTAGTCATCAGTAGATATATTATTTGCTTGTTCCATCCTGTAATAAGGCCTTTTATTAACTAATTCTATTTTTTGACTATTTCAAGGAATAATTAGTAAAGTTATGCTATTGTAAAATCTATGTACCTTTCAGCAGATTCTCAGTGGGTTACGTGTGATTCCCAGGGCTCTATTCGTGTCGACAAAGTAAAATAAATACCCTGTAATTGCATGAAGCAGACTTTATAAACATAATCTCATTATAATGAATAAGAGGAACAAAGGAATGCCTTTTGGGGTATTAAAGTGCTTAAATTTAGCAGAAACTTTCATTTACTGTAGCTGTTTTGTGTATGTGTGTGTAAATGAATCACAACAGCGCAAACGGCTATTTGTTTGATCATTTAATTCAACTCATTAGAGTTGTTCAGGAAAACGTTAATTATTTAAAATCTGACCAACTAAGTTTACGTTGAAAAAAGGCATCATGCTTAATTACCAGCCTAAAGAGCTCAGTTTTAGAAAGTTATAACCTCCATACTATAGTAACAACCAGAGGCCACTGGTTAATGTGTTGGTTCACTCAACAGGGGTAATAAACTTTAATTCATGCAGTCTATTATCTCTTACTGTATCACATTAAAACATGACAATCACTCAAATCAGCAAGCAAAAAAGCATTAATAGTAGTAGTGAAGCAGCTAAATAAAATGTGCTGCTCACCCTTTTTTCCCAAGTGTGTGTCAAAGAGGCCTCAAGTGTCATTCCATATGGGAATTAGACGAGTGGCTTATTATCATAAGGGCCAGTTGAATGGCTTGAGCCCAGACATGCTTAGCATAGCAGCAGTGTGAAGCACCAATTAGATCACATGGGAAGTGTATGGGCTGGTTTTATGTTTGATTGCTTCATGAATGCCTGGTTGAGGACACTTTTATACAGAGATTCAGAATATTCTAGCAAATTTGGTCACTACAAGGAAAAATGATTAATCAGAGGACAAAAGTTATTTGATAAAAATCAAACATAAAAATATTTAGAATAGTAGTGGACATACACGTTTAAAAAATACAATGAACTCTTCACCACTAAATTGGTATTGTTAATAAATTCCTGTCAGTAGAAAAGCACGACACCATCGCACTTAATAAGATGGAAAAACAAACATCTACATAATGCAGTACATATCACACATGTGTCAATTTTTTGTACAAATTTAATGTGACACCTAATATCTCTCTCCATAAGAATCGAATAGCGGTGGAATGTGTACAACCCCCTTCGACTTCCACTTTAAAAAATGTCCAAATTCCTGCAGAAAGACGGCCTGGCCGCTACTAAATCACACACTGCTGTTTTTGCCTTTTAAGTTAGGTAATGTCAATGCAGGAAGATCATAGCATCCATCTTATTCCCATACTGAAAAAACAAGCAAAGTGTCTGACCTTAATGGTCTTCTGTTGTGCCAAAAACATTTTTATTAAATTGTCCAGAATATGAAATATTTCATCCCTTCTTATCCATATTTGTCCCCATGGCTTTTTTTAAGTTTATTGGTGACAGCAGCCCTCTATAACTTCCTGTAATCAATCTGAAAGTCCAAACCATCCAACATGTCTCCACCCTAAAGGTAGGACACAAATGAGGCATGTGTGAAAGCATCCTCAACGAAAGACGTGAACATTAACACTTGATAGACAGGGGACTGATTTTCCGCTGGTCAGACACAATGAGACCTGAGACCACTGCATCCCAGAAGGGGGATGCTGCTGACCAACCAGAACTATGCAATAATACTTGCGCATCACCTGCCTTCACCTGGGTGTGGTTTCTGAGCAAGTCGATTTAAAATATTAAGCTTTATCATTTCCATTAGTACAGATCAGCCATGATCCTCGGCTTTGAGCACACAAATCAAACTATACACAAATCTACACAATCAAAGTCCCTTCGTTTTTTTCCAGGAGCAGCATATTTATGACAAGATTTGCATTTTAATTGGCCTAATTTATAGTTGGTTAATGAATGGATCAACTCAAAATATTTTAATTATAATAATAATTATTTTTATTATTTGGTGTTGTTTATAAAATATGATACATTGGTGGAAATTAACTCCCATTGTGTGTGAGTATGTAGCAAAAAAAGCCTTTAGTGGTATCTGAAAAAAGACACATGGTCTCTGGTGGATGACAGAAAACTCAATCTGATAAGAAAAGCAAGAATACATTTCTCTAGGTCTGCAAGAATAGAAGGTACTCCATTTTCAACATATTAAATAGCTGCAGGACAAAAGAAAATAAAGAATTACCCCTTGACTTGATTATTGAAAGCTGAGTTCTGAATACTCTGTATTTAAAAGAAAAACTGACTTTTATGGGTCATGGAAAACAATGTGCCAACAGCTGCTGAAAGCGGCATCATATTAATCTTCTATAACCAACTAAGCTCACAACAGGTTCAATGTAGGGTAGATATGCCCTATTTTTTATTTTGCAGCAATCAATAGTCTGATATTAAAATGGAGCAATGCTCGAGACATCTTTGCTTGTGCAAGGATGCAATCGAGATTGTAAGAAGTCTCCCATCAGTACTTGAAAGTAGATTGTTTATTTGTCGTCAAGGATACTGAACTGTTTTGCACAATATTTGAATACTGTACTTTGAAAAATAACCCATTTTAAGAGAAAAAGACAAACTAACATTTACAGCATGAAAAGGATCAAACCTGACACCATACAAAGAGATTTTTAAACTGCAATCCTGTATCTTAGTGTCTTAGTATCTTGCAACGTTTACTTCTAAGGATACAGATGAAGGTTAACAGCAGAGGATGCAGCTTTGTGTAGCATACTTTAATCTGCGAGGGGGAGGGACAGTTTATATTATGATGTACGCAGATGGTGAGAAGTACTCCCCGGGCACTCCTCATGTAACATGATTTTCAACATGCCACAAAGGTTTTGCTGCACCTGATTTACGCTGCCCATGCAGCCCAATATAATCCCAAAGGCATGGTCATCCTGCAGAATAATGTAACTGACAGGCCTCATTTGTTTGGTGGTCTCAGTAAAAAGAACCAAGGCCGTGCACAAACCTGCGAGTCACAGCCATAATCCCTGAGGATGAGAGTATTGAATTCAGTTAAATGGGGTTATCTGTCAGCGGTGACAGACAGATAAAGGATGACCGGTATTTGGAGACTTCTGCTGAGCAGCAAGGACCAGGTGGGACGGACGTTAATCACCCCTGCATTCAAATGTTGCAGCTCTATGCAAAGATGGTGAAGCTGGGGCATCAGATGGAATGGTTAGTATGAATGAAGGATGGGGCCAGAACTGAATTGGATACAGAGAAAGATAAGTCACATAAATTATGCACTTTTATAGTGAGTAAGAATCCTGGTGTAATAACCCACACTGGACCTCATAATAAAATCTCACCTCAAAGATAACTGTGCAGACATTACGGAGTAGAACCAGAGCTCCTGGAAACGCCTTACTGAGAGAAATACTTCATCAAGGACCCATATTATTCACCGATGAACTCTCAGATATCAAACAAAGTTACAGTATGTTGCTAAAATCACTCTACCCCTCAATAGGTGTGATAATTTGTCCCACAAGATGCACATTTTTGCTTTCCTACATTGGAGACGGTAAGCCTGGACACAGAGCTCAGGTAATTAAAAACAGATTTAATGCCTTGGACCTTAAATTCAACTAAACTATGGGCCTTAATATTTGGAGTGAATGTTCAGTAGACTCAGTGTATTCAATAGGGATTAAAATTATATTACAGTACTTCATTTTATTTTTTTTAATAAGACTTCGAAATAATGCTATGTAGAACACATTTGTCTAACTTGAACATTAAGGATAAATTAGCAAATAATAACCTCAATAATTATGTTACACATGATTTCACTGTAGAATGATATTCATTTTAATCTGTATTGATACATTTTTACATCTGTAGACGTTAATCTGCTTCAGGACCGTTTTTGCTGCCTACAACTGTAAACCTGCCTCTCTCTTTTTAATTTGTGATCTTTTGTTATATGGAAATAGAAGAGCCTGAAAAACCACTCTGTTTCCAGGGTTACACTTCCACCCCTTCCCCTGCTTCCATACTGCGCTGTTTTCCTCTTAAATAATCAAAAAAAATGTTTTATATCGTAGTATGGTGTGATTGCTAATAAATTGTTGTTTGTTGTTACCTTTTCAGAGGAGAATTTACCTGTATGGTCAGTGTAGATAAAGCAGGTCTTTCCATGCAATTAAATAGTAATTATTTTAGTTAATTGTCTCTGTATCGAAAGACTTTGAATGTTTAAGTGAGAAACCCCGGGGGATAAACACTCTGACTGTGAACAGAATCAATCAGCGTTGGAATAAACATTTATATTTCTGAACCATTACCATCTGGTCAGGTACTGTGTATGTATAATATCGGCTTAACATCCTTTTGTCACTTTGTATTAGATTAAAATATTGTGTATAAAAAAATCAAATCCCATTAAATCCCATGTTACCTGATTAAAACTATGTATTATGTATGTATTATGATGAAAACTCAGCAATCCGTGCTTTTTTTCAGTGGTAAGTAATGTAGAGTTGGCTGTAAGCAGTGGATGTAAATACAGTTATATGGTGGGATAAATAATGTGGTAGCAAGAGGGCTTTTCCGCAGACTTTACTCATGCCTAATTCAGCATGTCATGAATAAAGTGGGCGTCCTGCACCTCCGTCAGCACCCTTCTATTATGTAAGTCTGACTTTGCAGAGCATTTCAACTGGATGTCAGATCAACAAAAGCTACATCGCCTGAGGTAAAAACAACTGGGCAACGTCTTTGTAATCCTCCACAGATGATAATTTTAAAGTGTAATTAATGGGTGGATTTTTTGCCGTTCTTCAACTACAGAATCCTGAATATGTTCAACATGCATCAGCAGGTCACACACCGACCACTTCAGCATTTAACTGACAGGACTGCTGATTCTGTCATTCCAAATGAACACATTTACATCACATTTTATGGAACTTCATCTTTACAGAGGGTATAGCAATGGAGAAGTGCCAGCTGGTGTGAAAGCTTGTTGCTCAATGTACATTGAGTGGTTTTTAGAAGGAAATTAAGTTTACCTGGGAATATTGAATTTGTATCTTTTTACCAGCGGAAAATCATGACATGAGTCATACAAAACAAGCCCATTTTTAACTAAATTTGAGCAATTCATGCTGTGCTACCGAGAGCATGGCTGGGTATTTCAAAGCCAAGAAGAACTAACCAGACTGGTCCATCTGGGGACCTGGCACTGAGACGATGTACAAGTCATGCTTGTAAAAGCAGGACAACCGCCGCTGAGTACAACAGATTCTCTAGTACAAGCCTGTAATCTTCTGCCTGTGTCATATAGCTGAAAAAATATATAGTATCATAGTATGTATCATGTAGCCTATATTAGAAACGTATTTTCTCAACAAACCTACCTCGTTTTTCAAAATTATGCTTAATCTCACTGTCCTTGTGGATCATATCTGAAGGCCCATAGTCGTCCTGGATTTTTCCATCGTTCATCTTGGAAGCGTGAAGCTGTTTAGGTGTGGAGCTCAGCGAATGTCCGCCCGGGTCTTCATCGTCACAGTCGTAATCATCAAGAATGGGGGTCTCACGGATGGGCATGCCGATGACAGAGCTTCCATGTTGGTGTGCACTCCGAGAGCCCCGATAAGTGTCGCGGCCCTGGGGTCCCAGCAGAACGGAGGGGATGTAGTGGATCTCATGGGTGGCTTCTGTGCTAGCGCTCTTCTGGGGGATGCGGCGACGCTTGCACCATCGGTGCCGGGTGTAGAGGACAAGGGTGAAGAGGAGGATTAGGAGGAGGAGCGCGATGAGGCCTCCCTGGAAGAAAGTAAGAGGAAAAGTCAGAATGACAGGGATTACGTAAAACGCAAGGATCATTAAACCAACACACTATTTCTAGTTATAGAATTATACTGTAAACTGGGACTTCAGGAAAACAGGAAATATATTTATTTGAATTCAGAAAGTTACATTTGTGTACAGTCTGGCAAACTAGCTGAAATAAAACTACATTCCAAAAGCCAAATCAGAGATGTAAATTCAGTAGTGTGTTTACTCCAGAGCTGTATTTACTACATTTCTCCCCTCAGATGAATGAAATTTTTTTCACAGTGGACACAACAATCATAAATGAAACACATCAGCCAGGTGGAATAGAAAGACATCTTCAAATCCTTGAGTCAAAATTTAACAATATTTAGTGAGAGTGTACCGATTTGCATTCGTGTTGCATTGTCGAGTAACCATTTAGCAAGCGATTTCTCAACACCTGGATCCACCTGTCTCTGTCACCTCACAGGATGTCTTTCTTGAGTTTCCTCCTCCGTACCCTTCATTAACAAATTATGTCACGAGCACATCTGTCATCCAGCAACACAGCATCTAATAGCACTAATCAACTCACAAACACCCCACATATAGTGACTTGATAAATAACCCACCTCCCAGTGTAGTATAATTGTGATTTCTAACTTGCTTCAAAGATCAATAACACAAAGGAAGCAGATGAGCAGGTAATTAAAAAGAAGGATAAAGACATATATTCCTCAGTGGTGGAGAAGCACACTACAGATTTGTGTTCAATATCAGCATGTTGTAGCCTTCCTGCTGTAGACCATACAAAACATTCACCAGTTTAAATGGTAATGTACAGGGGAAGAAATAATACCCACCACCATCTCAAATATCACCATTGCAAGCATTTCCATGCAATTGACATCTTAATATTTGCAAATGAATTTGCTGCAGATTAAGGACTGTGTTATATTGCACAAATCATCCTGCTGCTGCGCCTATCCCCCATGTTTTAATATGTACAGCACATATACACATAATACAGGCAGAAACTATTTGTAGCACTGCTCCATCTGGACTCCTATCTTTGTAACACAACCCAATGCCCCAGGGATGTAAGCCTGTTATGCCCTCCCTTTCTTCCCTGAGCATTTACCATATTCCTGTAAATTCACCAAGAAGCATCCCATTTCTCCACAGTTCATCCAATATCTCACCATCATGCACACTTCACACACCGTGCCATACATCCTGTGGATGGATGATAAAGTAAATCTATATTCACAGACAGAGTGGCGGAAAGAAAGTGAGGGCACGACTTATTCTTTCATTTTTCACAATGGCACCCCGTTGGTGATGTTATATTTGATTCAGAAAGACATGACAACCTAAAAGGTGCTCTATCTGTCATGTAAGAGGTAAGATGCAGATCCAGCACTTTAGCAAGCCCATATTTAAATATGTAGTGATATTCGCCAAATGGCACACATATGCATTTGTGCATTGATTTTCAACCATGGACGCATAAAACGTGAGTGCGGGCACACTAGCACGTACGAACTAAATCACGACAGAATAATAAATAAAATCCACAAGGGTTGATTCATTACAACATTTAAAATTCCATCTTCATGAGGAAAAACAAACCCCTTTCAACTTATAACTCATGCACTGGTGAGTGTCCATAAATCAAACTGTGCTGAGAGGAGAGGTGGCACACAGAGGACTACTAGTCACACAATCTTGTACATTAATCTCCCATAGAATGGCAGCTTTGGAGAAATGCAGTCCCACAAAGTCCCCTTAGTCCGCACTTCAACATTAATTCCTGTTGAAGACTAGCAAAAACATATGACGAATGATGTTTCATTTTAGCAGCAGTGATAATGGAGTGACATTATATGACTCCACTGCATCACTGAAAAATGGTGATGTAAAATTGCAGAGAAAAAGTTGAAGTCTCAGTTTAAAATAATCTTCCTTCTGTCAGTTGGAAACATAAGACAGAAATATTTTCGTAGCTCAGTGACGCCTTTATTTATCTCAAACTCGTTGCGATGCATCACTATATCAGGACTTGCAAGCAAAAAAGAAAGTGAATTTTCTAAGAGAATTTAAAGAATTTGACCTTTACAGAAACCTCCATTGAGACATAGTTTATATCTAATGATAACGATAAAAATAAGTCTCATTACATTTCATGCAGAACACTTCCTACATAGAATCCAGACACTTCTAGCACAGTGTAGGTAGTAAAAAAAAAACTTCTTTGTTTCTGAAAGTTCCCCTTCATGTTTGATTACGTCTGTCTTCTGTTCCTCAGTACAACAGCCATATAAATTCACAGTGGCAGATGTGGCCATGAGGGAAAATGGGTTTTCTGTTCATCTTCGGAGCCTACAAATCCCTGCTGCTTTATTCCTAAGTGACTTCATGGGGAGGAGAGTGACTGGAAGCCCCTTAATTCCACTTACTTCTGCAGAATAGATTTACCACACTGTTATTTTTCTTCTTTTTTTCAACGCTGCTCCCATGCGAATCACCTTGCATGTTATTTTTTTTCCTCTGGCCTTTTGTTCTTCTTTCTGCACCATTAGCCCCTTCCTCTAAATTGTCTGTTTTGTTCCCTATGTCACTGCTTTTTACCTGTCATTTACCATCCTTCCATCCAGACTTTTTTTCTGTTATGGATCACGTTGCGTCTTACTTTTATCGTTTGCTGCCAGGCTTCTCACTTCCATTTAATCCCTTCTCACTTACTTTTTATCCTCATTCTTCTACAGATTGAATGTACAATTTGGCTACAAACACCAGCTATGAATTATTCAACGATTTTGCCAACATACTTTCAACTGATATGATACCAGAAAATTAATTAGATTAGACTATTACCCCGGTTTAACAATGACTGTCAGCTTAAAATTACAAAAATTGAAGGACGGCAGGGTTGGGGTTTTTTTCTGGTGCACATAAAAGCTGCCAGTGACAGAAAGACATACAGTATATGGGCTGAGTGTATGCCTTCAAAATGAACCTGAAAGTTATAAAGTCATTAATGCCTAAATTATAAGTAAAATAACAACTTAGAAAAAGCTTATAAAAATACTAAGTCGCAAGACATGGTCATTGAACTCCTTGACAAATTAGCATTCAGTGTATTTCATAAATCCCCTGCATAAAAACAAAATCTGTCAATGTTTTTGGGCAGCTTGAGGAAGATTTAATGACATGCATGAAAATGTGACTGAAACCAATTTGAGTAAATTTTGTTATCTATCACAATATTACAATAGAATACTCACCCTGATGGGAAAACAAAAAGGAAGAGAGTTGTTTTGATTAGTCCTGTAATGAGACTGAATTGTCACCTTGTCATCAGCTAGCACAGAATAAAAGGTAATCAACTCCTGTAAAGGAATAACATTTTTTGGCTGCTTTAGACATATAAAATACAGAGAAGTTCTATGATTAAAATATGGTTAAAATTTAATTCCCATAGTGAATATGATGCAATGCAGAATGGTGGAAAGGAAAAAAAGAGGGATCGATGTTAGGGGATAAAGATTTATAGATACACATTCATTGCCATTCTCATTAATCACTACTTATTACAGTCAGAAAAAACTGATATTTTTTGACACATTTGGCTTGAAAACATTTCTTAAGATCATCTCAAACAACGAGATGAAGCTTTGAATTGTCAAGGTCATGAAAATAGCACGACTTGCTCAACTGCAGTTTACATGAGCTCTTATATACGATAAAAATACCCGATTATCGTTGACGTCACTGCTTTAGGTAACAAGTCAAACCGGTAACAAACTCAAAAATCCTCTATATTTGATCACTAAGCTTGAATGAAGAGATTGAGAATCAAACACAATTAATGGAAGATCAATTGTAGACTGATCTTTATGATAAAGGAATAAGCAATTATTGAATTTGTGTGGGGGGGGGCACAAATAAAAAAGTAATACAAAATGTTGGCACAAATAATTCCATGTTAATGTTAACTGTCAGTCTGTTTCAGATTCATAATGGAGCCTGAATTTCATGTAACTTACATTATCTGCAGAAGCCATTTCCAGCGCAATTTCCTGGTCAGCTTTAAATTTTGTTTACTCAACTTTTCTTTTCCTTAAAAGATCAGTAGAATACAATATTAACTTCTATATAATGTTTTCCAAGTGGGGCCTGAAAACCTTAGAAAAATCATTAATTCTGGTTATTGCACATGTTGGATCGTCATGAAAAAAAATCATAAAATAAAACCAGTTATGTTTTTAATCATTTGGGCTGTCTTGAAAGACGTATGGTCAACATTTACATTTACAACATTTTGTAAACATGTAGGAACATCTTGAGCCTGTTTATGTAGGTGTTTTGCAGTGATATAACTTCTGCATATTTATGATGTTGTATCTAATCTCTGCAATGTGACTCTCATTCTGATGCCATTCCTTCTGCCGGGGACAGAAATAGCACTGTCACCATGGATCGCTCAGATGAGTTATCTCTCTTTTCACCATTCAGAGAAAAAAAGTAGCAGACGTTTAGTCAAATGTTTTGTTTCATTTTTATAAACTCTTTAACGCTGTGTGATATTACAAATGAAACAGCGTTAATTGAATAAATCATGTGTTCTGTGTTAAAAATCGTGCAATAGCTGCAAATTATCTGATTATTCGCCACTAAGATGGGGTGTTTGTGTTCCCAAATAAGGCGCCAAATGCTGCTTGATCTCTTTCATCATGACAGTTTGTCTATTCACTACAAATTATAAATGCAGAAATACATATTTTAAAACATTATGGAATAAGCTTATATGTTTTTAATTACAGCATAAAAATCTTACTATTAAGTAACAAGCACCATTATCCTAGAACCATTTTCTTGACAACTTAATATACACTACCAATTCATGATAGTGCAATTAATTTATTCTTCATCAGCATAAACATTTTAAAAAACTGGAATTGATGCTTAACTATATTGATCTATTTGAGCTTCTGTAGAGCATCAAAATGAAGTGACTCCCTTGAGGTCCTGCTAAGCTTCTTCTGCAGTAAAACAACACATCCAGCACATGCTCTGTGGTTTAGCCACCATCTGTGCACAGTGGAGGTCATGGCTCACTGAACCAAGGAACCATCAACCTCCTGCTGCTGCAAAGGGAAGACTGGACTACCTGTCTTCAGTGAATGCTTTAGAGCAAGTGCCATTCTGAAACACTCCTACGTCCGATTCCAAAGGCAAAATAAGAACACAGGCAGCAGATGACATGGAATGCATCAGCATGTGGTGAAACAAATAGCTTCACCACACCTAGAAGCACTGAATACTTAAGGGCCAGCAAATAGAAACAAGCCAAATACACTCAGTTCTATAAAAGGGCTGTTTTCATTTAAAAACAGACACACATTCAAAAGTGTGTGAGGCAAAAACCTTCGACAAAGAGCAACTTTCTTCTACTCTGCAACTTTTTTTATGTCTATCTTTTATGTAAACACCCCCCCTCTTTCTCTCAGAGTTGTATCTGTTCCTCCCATCGCTCTCCCAGCAGGAAGTTAAAGTGGCAGGTGCCCAAGCATCTGTTCGCCATTCTCTCTGTCCAACTAGAAGTCACAGCAGGAATGACAGAACTTGGCTCCCTGGTTAATGTTTCCACTCGGCTAATTCACCTTGAAGAAAAACATGCTGTCCCTTTCCTGCGCACACCGAGAAGGGATTACTCGTCCCACATACAACACAGACACATTGATATTAGTTTGATACGATCGGGTTTTTATGAGGTGGTGTTTTTGTCTCAAACATTCTCTCTTTGGATTTCAAATGAAGCAGAAAACAGGTCTGAGCTGCTGCTTCACTCGTTCATTTATCCAGTGACTCACTTTCTCGAAGAGAATGATTGAATCTGAACAGATGTTTGGATGTACAACAACAAATGCACTAAACCAGCATCATTTCCTCTTACTCCAATACTGCGTGGGTGGATTTGCTTTAGCGTTGTTTACTCTGGCTGATACAGGTTTGGTTTGGTTGTTGGCAAATAGACTAAAGGAGAGTTTGAGTTAAAAAAAAAAGAGAGATGTGACATGCACTGAAATAAAATCAGCCAAAAAATGGCCTACAGCCTTGGTAATGCAAATCACGAGAGAAACCGCACTGACCAAAAAGCTTGCACCTAATCATAAAGTCTGATTACACTGTTATTGAAAAGCGAATGACAATCTAGTCGTGTTCAGATGAAAAGCATCAAGTCGACCTTTCCATTTGTCCTTTTCACCGTGAGAATTAATACATGTTTCGATCATCCACTCCCCACCCCCTTTTCAATCGCCTTGAAATCTGTCCCTTCATTACTCCGCCTCTCCATCCTCCCCTTTTTCATGCCATGATGCTCTATCCCACACAGGGAAACAATTTGAGGCAAGATAATGCTGTCTTGAGCCATGGCTTTGTGAATTATATCAGTGAATTAGATTTGCTACTGTGATGCTCCTGCCCACCCAACAGCTCTCCCTAGCTTTTTCTAGCTTGATCCCATGCCCTACACCCACCACTTTCTTCTTTCAGACAAACAATAATTCTCCTAGCTCAGGGCCTATTCTACAGGGTGAAGTCTGCAACCATACCAGCAGAGATTACGGCAAACATTTTAGTTATGAAAGGGCATTCTTTTTAAATATAGGTAACACACTTAGGTCACAGTTTCTGTAACATCTTGTCCTTTACCAACATCTTGTCCTTGACCATTATTGACAACTATTTGGTCATATGTATCCAACAGAACCTTGACACACCCTCAGTGATGATTCATTTGTACTCCTAGCTCTTTCATTCTGCTGTTATGGATGCACTTTATTCTCCAATCCAAGCCCATGGATTCACAGATTTACAAACTTTCTCATTTCATCAGTCTCAGCATAGTCATTCGCCGCCACCACCATCCTAAGACTTCATAGGGGCAGCATACAGCACACCGCAGCTGCCAACAGTGGGGTGTACTTTGATCACATGTTCTAATGAGCCTTATCCACACGATGCAGGAACTTTTTGAAAACGCAACTTTTTTGTTGCGTTTCCGCCTTCCGTCCACACAACAATGCAGATATCAGGAACAAAAACACAACTTTATGAAAACACTGGCCAAGGTGGAATTTTTTGAAAACGCTGGGTCTGCGTTGTCATGTAGACACTGTATCCGCAACTTTTTTTATCCGGGGGGCGTGTCCCTGCAAGGAAAACCACTGTGACGTCACGCACGAGACCCGTGTCTACATGAGCAAAAACCGGCTATTTTCTGATGTATAACAGCTCCACATCGAAGATGCATTGATAAACATGTTTTGCACTTAAATATTTCTTCGTCTGTTTCTTTATTTTTGTGTCATAAAGTTTATATATTAATTTATTTATTCATTCATTCACGCTCCTCGCTAAAGATAACGTTGCCAGTTCTGAGTCAGACCGGGACGCGCTGCCTGCTGGTGGGAGAACTCTGATGGAGGTCGTCCTCCAGGAGGAACGGCGTGAATTTCCACACGTCCCAGTCCTCTCTCCTGTCGTTCTTGGAGTTGTTCTGATTATACACGTGTTGATAAATGCCCTCATGCGTTTACGTGTGGACGGAGATTTTTTTGAAAACGCGGTCGTGTGGATGTGAATCGTTTTCAATGCGGGGTAAAAAAAAACTTGCGTTTTCAAAAAGTTCCGGCAGCGTGTGGATAGGGCCTTAAGAGTTCCTGACAGACTAATTATCATGTCATCACCTGCAATAAATATAGACATATTGTAATTACTCTATTTAATAAGCAAGGGTGAGATGAGAGCACGACCAGTTAACTGATTCATTTTCATAACAGACCTTAGGATCTGCATGTTGTTTTATATACTAATGGAGAGTGAAATAAAAAAACTACTAGAATTAATAGTTCCTAGAATCCCTGGGGGGATTTATACATTTCTGTTATATCAATGGGCATTTCAATGTCCCATGTATGTTTTCAATTCCCGTGAATGAAAACTGTTCACTGTTTTCTACATGCAAGTAGTTTAAAGAAAATTATGCTTTTTGCTTTATTGTGTAAATAATGATCTTTGAACATCACAAGCAATATCTTTATATCTCCACAAATTTAATTTGATATAATTAATTGACAATTAAAGAAAAAATAATTGATCAAAATTTAAAAAATTGATAGTGGGAAAAAAAGTCAAATAAAATTAAAAGTTACAGAAAACATCTGTTTGTAACCCAGGAAGTCACGACTGTACGTAAGACAAAACCACACCCAAGGGTCTGAAGAAAATGGATAGAATTTTGTTTTGCTCTACTATTGTAATGCTTTCTGGGTAAATTTCTCAGTATAATGGCGTCCCATGATGCTCACTATTTGCGAGGTAACCAAATATAATTGCCTGATGACCATGCATGGCTGCCTGTTCATTACAGTGGTAAATTAGTACTGTTGGAAAAGAAGAGACTGCAATGCCCTCTCAGTGTAACAGCACCCCACCCACCCACAGTACATTATGGCTCTTTCATTTGCTTTTACAGAAGATAAATGATATTTTCACATTGAGGCACTGTGAGCCAACTGTAAGCACACATGCCTCCCGGTGACATTTCAGAAGAAGAAATGTGATTAGAAATGCAATGCCAATATTTGCAGTGGTGTCACGAGGGGCCAATACAGGCTTGCTACAGCTGTTGATAACAAGGTAATAAGAGGTCCAGGACAATGAGACCCTTGGGGTGACTTTGATTGAGAAAAAGGAAAGGACGACGACTAAGAGTGGCAAGGAATGGATATTTTGCATCTGTAGAGCTGCAGAGTATGGGAGATACATTTAAACAGAGGCGTCAGGAAAAATTGCAGCAGACATACACAGTAATTTTGTTTTCCAATTTGGTTTCAAGGGCCTTATTTCAAAAAATGTTTCTCAAGGCTTACACACATTACTTAGATTGTCTTTTTTTTTTTGCTGTGCCATCAGAGACAACTGCATGTTATTTAACAGAGCAGGGAATAAGCTAAAAATGTAGTATGAATGACTTTGCTCCCTGCTAAAGAAAGAACTACCCTTGGCCGGAGAAGCTGGCAGGTGCAATGGAACCATGTGTGATTATACATGTGTTCATGTGCCAGTGTGTACCTGTGTGGCTGAATTACAGGCAGACGGGGACTCAGCCTTGTAACATGTGAGGTCTTTATATGTATCTGCAGTTGTCAGCCAAGTGTTACTACAACAGCTTGTGCAAGTAGACCCGTCAGCGATCGCCAGGAGCTGAAGACAAAGGTATTCTTTGTCCATTTGTACCAGATGCAACCAAAAAGCCACATTTGGTCTCCATCGTGTTTCTTCCTGCAAAACCCCGTCCTGTTGTATCTCCTCCAGTCTCTTCATATCACTGCAAGATCCGCTCACTTAAGTGGCAGCTCCACTCCATGTATTTCATGTTAAATTCTAAATTAAATGTGCTAATGACACTTGCTTCACCAAGTGTCAATGGCACAAAACAGTTTGTTTGGGGCATTACAAATCTATGTGTGAAAATGTGGAACGATACTTGAAAAAACACTTCATACCAGCCTGAATAACCCCAATGCAAATACAGATTGTCAGTTGGCATTTCAGATGCTAATAGCTGCTAGCAAAACCTATCTGCTGTTTTTAGCGCTGACGGGAGAAGAGTTGAGCAAACATTCACGGGGATTGTCCCAGGACTTTAATTACTTCGCTTTCAAAGCATCTAGTACTGGGAGTCAATAGTGAGACATGAAAGCTGCATCTAGTCTTCAATAACTTATTGTCCAAAAAAATGCTTACATAACCAGGAAACATATCTGTGGAAGGTCCACAAACAAAGCACTTGAAAAAAAAGATGGAATTAAATAAGCTGCGAGCAAACATGCTGATGTGCTTCGAAGTTACATAACATTTGTACACGACACAGAAAGCAATAGAACAGAAACACATTAATACTAATAAATAGTTTGAAATATCAGGCTGTATGAATGTCCACTCTTACAGAAAAAAGGTCATGTGATCATTTGTTGATAAATAGAGGCAATTTCTCTAAGGCTGCAAGGGAAGCTCAAGGTCACTTAAAATGTCAAAAATTAAATGGACTAATACAATGTGCTGTTGTGTTCACATTTCATTTCCAACAGATGAATTAGAAAATGTTCACCCCAAACATGAGTTCGGTCAGAATCGACTCGATTTTGTTGACTTCACACCCACTCCTGTAGCATCAATGCATTGAGCGTCCATTCACTTCAATGTGGCTGCATGGAACATTTCTTTTATTGCCTGAAAACTCGACAATTGGGTCACAATTTTGTCCCGCCCCCCTGCCGCTCGGTGACTCTGGGGGTGAATGGAGCAGTGGGCTGGCTTCGGCTGTCCCCTAATGATTGGAGGATCAGTCGAAAGGCTATATCCCCTCTTGATTGACAGTTATTTTGAGACATTCACTTGAGCATTAGGAACTCAGTTCCATCACAACTTCACAAGGTAAAAAAAAAAATAGAAATGGTCAAGAAATTGCTTGACCACTTCTATTGTTAATTTTTTACACTATAAATAAAACATACTCATTGCATTTCTTTCTTCAGTTTAACACACTTTCATTAGTTCTATTACTTTTCCCTCTTTGAAAGACCAGCACACACTGTTTTACATGTTTTTAGAGAACATGCATATTTATTAGGCAGCATAGTAACATACTTCTTAAACATCCATTGTAGTGCTACATATTTCTATATGCTTGTGTGCACCTGAAAGTGAGACCAGTATGTAGCTGCATACAAAAGAGCATGCATGAACACATAATTGAATAATCCGCTGCATTCATCAGACTTTTCTTTTGTTATCGAACTCCCGGGTTCTATCAGTATCTGTTACCCAGGCAACAGAACAGAGAAAAGTGAATGGGCAGAAGGGGAAAAAAATGGGGGATGCAGCCATTTCTACTCTACCTGAGATTTGTCTCTATTAATAGTAACCCCCCTTTTGCTTGCACAGCACTGAAAGTCTGAGGAAAGCTGATTTGCTTTGGTCATGACATTTTGCTGGCCAAACAAGAGCTCAATTACAAAGGTTTGTGTTTTCGAGAATCCACGTGCTGTGTGTGTGAAAGAGGGAAAGGCGGCTTCTGTTTGTCAACCAGTGAATTAACGTTAAATACGACAACTGGAGAACGTTAAATATATTTTAACTTGAGAAGTTCCCAATTTCTCACCACGGACCAGATGAGGACAAACGTGAATATTCTGTTTGCTGCTTCCGCACGACCTCCCATAGACATGCACATTTGTAAATGACATGAAAACTCATATTCATCCATCATGGTAAACGTTTTAGGTTAAGACTGACAACCCGTCCAGGTGTATCCCTGCTTCATGGCTACTGTTCGCTGGGTTTACTATCCCATAGGACCACAATGTGCAGCTCAGCAACTAGATGAACAGACAACTTATTTTTAACTACTGTATTTATATCCATTGGTTAACGCACATTTTAGTTGGGTTTTGTGAAAAATATGGATGATGTTGTGGACGATGTTTCAGATGCACATATTGACAGTAAACTGACAGTGCTTATATGCTGGGGGGAGGGGGGTTAAATAGCAAAGACTTTGCAGATACCACACTCAATACCTGCAGGTGATACCACACAGTATCAAAGGGAACATAAAGCAACTGTTAGAGGCTGGACCAATGGGTAACATCACCATGTTAGACTGGAGTATGTTTCGAACTTCTTGAACACATGAAGGATGCTCAGCCAGGAAAAAAAAATGCATTTCTTAATACATATTGACTAATAAGTCAGGTCCATTTCAAATGTGCATGTCTTGAACCAATGCTACTGAGTCATCAAAATGCGAGTAAGAAATTTAAGAATTCCAACAGAAATTGGTTGGTCAAAGGAATGAAATAATAAGGCATCATACAATATGTGAAAAAATATATAGTATGAGCATGTATGTGACTCGGAGGGCACGCCTAAATTGTACCATATTTTATGGTGTAATATAACAACAGGCCAAAGACAGAGCAATGGTCCTTCCTGTAAAGTGGACCCAATACATCATGAGAGTGCGATGGACCTAGAAGCGGCTCCACAGCACTTGACCTTGCATTTAGTGTTTAAAGGTGGGAATAGAACAGCTAGGAATGAGAACATGTGGGAACCATATGAAGCTTGCTTGTTCTATTCTTTCCCCTTAGGATACAAGGAGGAGACAGAGGGAGGTCAGGAGCTGCACATGGAGGATACATCGACCTGCTGGATCGTGTAATTCACTGGTGAAAGCTACTGTGTAATGAAGGGTCGTCTGCAACAAGGCTCATGTCCTCCTTGGAGTTATTAAAGGAAATTACACTTTTTTAAACATTCCCCAGGTGTACTGCTGGCCTCTTATACATGCTAGGAGCTAAAAGAAGATACGTACCTGCATATGTTTAAGTATAGTTGTGATTCATTTATGAAATTTTTTGCAGATTTGTTAAAAAAAAACCTCCTACTACATATCTTGTGATGAGACTAAATTGTGCAGCAGGCACTAAGCTACAAGAAGTGTTTCAAAACATTTCAAAGTGTTTATTGTCATTGTCATACAATGAAAAATTCCATAATGTGCCATCCGCACATAATGCTACCAGAGTTGTTCAAAAACACATTTATGGAACAATCTACCACCAAGTTGACATACTTAAACTATAGTTTGTGAGTATTGTGGCAGTGTTAACAAAGTGAAAATACGAATGAAAAAATGGGGAAAAAACAGAATCAACTAAAAGAGGCGTGACATTTTCAGGATCCCCCATTGGGTGTGTTTCACTGAAAAAACTTAAAAATAAGGTTGGGGGGTTTTTTTAATCGTCCTTGTTGTTTCCAATTCCTGTTAAAAATTAAATACAAATTCCACCAAATATCAATAAACACTTCTGATGTACATAGGAGACATGTACAATGAGGATGAGAATGAAAAACGAAAAATAAATATGAATGACAAAACTCCTTAAATATCATAAGACACCACTTCAGAAGTAGATTGTGTGTAAAATCCGTAATGAAACAAAACATAATTTGCAATTTATGCTTTGAAAACCAGACCTGACAGAAAGATCAAAACCACCATATTATCTTCATATTGGATTTTTCATTAAAGAACTACCGCCTCTGCGCTGGATTGTAAGGACAGACAAGGTAAAACAGTTTCATAAGAGAGGACAAAAGTCTTTCAACAACACCTTTATGATTTCAGTTCGCTCAGAATAGGAACACCGAGGTCCACTCCTGCAACGAGGCACATTTAGAGAGTCCCGATGGAGGGAGGGTCACCCCAATGTGACCGCATTTTGTTGGAAGGTGAAAACACTCACACTTTAGTTTAGCTGAACACCTAAAGGAAGGCAGAAATATGTATATCTCCTGAGCTGGGCGGACAAGGATCACACTCAAACCTCTATAGTTAGAGAAGAAACTTGAAGTGACAAATGTCTGCAGGTTTGTTATCTGGAGGAAAATCTTTAAATGCACGTGTTTGTGTTGAATCCTGCGATCATTGTAGGTAACTTTATAATGAACATCATGCAAAAAGACACAGGCTGTTCCATCAAAGATTAGATTGGAATCTACTGTAGCTTCCGCTAGGATTATGTAATCAGTGATAGACTGAACGATCTCCAGTTGACTCCTGCTGTTGAGATCAAGCTACTCTAAGAGGAGTGACTTTATACACGCAGCAATATTAAAATTTTAGGTAAAATGTTTGCATATATTAAGTGATTTATCCAAATGGCCTTTAACCCTAGAACACAATCACTTTTGATGATTCTCTCCCTTTCTTTGGCTCATGAACTCCTGAACTCCAAACTGAAAGACATTCCAGCAGCTTGACAGACTGCAGTTGCAGCAAAGTGTGAAATGAGTGTGTATGGATTGATTTTCCAAAGATCTCAATTATAAGAATGGCTTTTGATAACACAGGGGAGCCCTCTCCCATCACAGGGGGGAAGTCCCGTCATGGTGAGTAAGTCAGGACTGCTCCACATGGCTGCATTCAGTGGGTCAGTAGGAGACTTTTAGGGGAAACCGAAGGCCCAGACATTGTTCGGTTGTCACAGATTAAAATCTCAAGGAAAAAGGCTGAACTTGGGAACAGTATTTTTCACCTCTATTGGCAGACTGCAGCTGTAAAAGGGCTGATAATTATTCTGACAGTTATATATCTGACAGGACACTGCGCCATATTGATTAAATGACAATATGCCTGATCCTCACAACCCAATACTTGAAACAAAAACAATACCTTCAAGTGTTTCATTGACAGGCTGAGACTCAAGTGATAGGGAGGGACTGAGTCACATGTCTGCCTGTAGCTTAGCCTTCTGTGCTGTGTACTGTAGGCAGCCATAGAGATTGTCAAATTTGAATACAATGAGAATAACAATAGCATTAAAACTGAATCACACGATTATTTCTTTGTTACGATATATATATGTATGTATATCATAACAAAGAATACACATACACACACACACTTTATACATAAATGTGATGTTTTCTCTGGTGTAGCTCAAGGCAAAGTGGATTCAAATTAAGTTTAACAGCATCTCTGGATTTAACTTTGTAAAGTTAACATGTTAAAGACGCCCAAAAATCCAATAAAACGTTAATCCAAGTAAGCACAATAGCAATTACATTAATTAGGTGAGCACTACTGAAGTTGTTTGGGAAATGCTGTAGCTGAGAGGATAAATGAAGGTTTTGTACTTAGTTTATTCAATGAGCATGAAGTATGCACCAACAGGAAATTTCACACAGAATAAAACAATATATTATTTCTTTTTGTGAGTGCTCTACTACACTTAATGTTTAAATGGTCACAAACATTTTCTGGGCTAATTACAATGCTATTGATGAATGGATAAAAAAACGTTATTGCAAATATGCAAATGGACTTTCAAACTGAAATTACACAGCTAAAAAGCATTCATTTTCCTGAATCCGACTGCGGGATAAAGTTATATCCTTACGGTTTGCTTTCATTTTGCAATTGCATTTTTACAATGTCCACTTAGAGGTGAGTAGTATTGATGGGCTGAAAGAGAATATACTGCACATAATTATATTTTAATTATTGTTTAATCATCCGAAACTAAGCATTGCTGTATTTGCATTACCTTAGAAAGATCCTTCCACATCCACAGAGTTTAACTACTGTGTTTCTATATCAGGCCAGAACAGGACAACCAAACAGAGAGACTGCATTTTAGCATCTTTGTTTTTTTATTCTTGTGGATTGCAATAACATGGGAAAAATGATGCACGATTGTATGAACGAGTCATGACAGGGAAGAGGAAAGAGTTCAGTGCATGGATTCATTTCATTAAGATAATGATGGATTCAAGCAAGGGTGGAGACAATACAAATATGAAGAAATGTTTTTCTACACAAGGCACTTACTCAGAGATAATATTCTGTGTTATCATAAAAATAGCGATAGCTGTTATTCAAATGTGCAAACCTACATCAAAGTTACAATATCTGGAATGGTTTGTAGAGGGAAAATTCACGGATTGCTAATCACCAAATTGAATTGAAAAATTTGAGATTTCTTGGGATCAATCCAAGGTTTTAAAAAAAAATAATGCAAATCTATAAATCGGTTTTTGCCTCATCCTGATAACCAATCGACAAACAAGCCCAATCAATCACATGACCGCTATGCTGGAGGTAACAACTATATGTCAATGTTACGCTTGCATCTTGACCACCCAAAAAGTAAAAGGAAAGCCAGTCAGACTATACATACCCTTAATCTTCCAAAATGTTTTCTGTTACTACATTTAAAATGGCAGCAGTGAAACTTGTGCTGTCAGCAGGGATTTAAGGGCACTTATAGAGGATCAGCAAGTGGAACTCTCAGGCCTTAAAGCACTTCAGCTGGCACCTTCAATTAATAACTGACAATGAACACATGCGTCAGAGATTATACTGTCTCAGTAGCGCCTGTTATAATTATGTTAATTATGTCGATTAACAGTAATCGATAGCAACAGATCAAAGGGCTTATATTAACTGTGCATCTCAAAATCCCTGACAAGGCAGAGTCAATCTTACTCTGGAGTGTGACACTTTTCTGGTTGGGGCAGGACGAGGAAGTGAGGGACACAAGATGCCTTGCAGTAATTTTTTTTCTGTGAGGATGAGTTTAATATATTGTATAAATTGTAAAAGTTATGAAAATGGACAAATTTACAGTGCAATTTAATGTAATATTGAAATACTCAGCCATCCTTTGAGCTCAAAAGGTTAACTTTATTTCCCTGGCAAAACACAATAACAAAACATGTTTTACAAATACCCAATGATTCACTATCAGTGTTCTCTGCACGTATGAAGCATCCTTTACAAAGAAACACATTTTGTGTCACAATTACGAAAATGTTCCTATGAACACTTTATAGTATACTGATATTTTAAACAATCTCAAAGCTATCACAAAGGCTATTTTTGCAGTATACTTAAAAGCGTGACAAATGAACACAATAAGCTGAACACTGCCTTCATTACTTAAACTTTCCCCGTGATGTGAACTGATTGTGTATTCATGGTAAATCACTTTATGTAAATCTGAACAGTCTCAAGCTCCCACTGCAGTTCTTTTAATATGCATTTCTTTTGCATTATAGAACACATGCATGTGTAAAAATTATACAAACCAGAAGGTTTCAGAAACAATTATAGCCTTGAGCAATTCAGAGGATACTGGCTCGTACTTTAGTGTTGTAACTGACCATGACCTCACCCCATAGCAACATACCTGTTATTGGCTGGGCATGTTGAAAGTAATTCTGGTAGCTCTGATTCCAGAGGAGCCACAATTGTCTCCAATGCCTGGATGACCCGCTGCAGCCATGATAATATATCATCAGTGACTACTTCATTATAAGGACACCATTCCAACCGTGTAGGGTGCACTGCTATCATCATACATACCTTTCAAGGTAAAAATAAGAATAGCACCCGTCTGTTCACGTTGAGAGTTTGACAAAATTAAACTACATGATGAGAAATTAAATAAAATTTCAATGGAATATTCAGTTTGTTTTTTGATATTTTTAGTAATGTGTTTTGTTTTGTTTTGGTTAGTTGACTAAATCATGTCTCAAACACACTGTTCATATAATCCATACAATTTGGCAAATTTCCTTCTTTTTTTTCTCGTTTTTTTAAGGGAACCCAGGTCGCAGGAAATTGATTATTATATTCTGTAATATGGTGCATGAAAGGCTCTAAACTGCCAGCCTTTATTGCATCTCATTTTGGTAAAATACAACCTGTCCTCCCAGTGAACTCGAACACGCCATTTGTTTCATGAAACCTTCACAGTTCTACACAATGTGACTGAGTGTCGTTTCCTCTGAAGCCAATATTTAAAATCCCTCCGCGTTATAAAAATTCCAGAAACTGATGAAATGGGAATGCAAATGTTTCTAACCTATAATTCTTTTTTTGCTGAAAAAATGTTCTTTCCTGTATCACGTATTGCACAACGTGGATGCTTTCTGGTGGAGAGAGTTCATTGAAGGAAGAAAATTGCTTTTCCTGTGTTATCCGTCTTAGCTGTGGGATGTGGGTTTTGTTTAAAGGCAGCTTCAGTACATCTCAGAGGTCTGATCAAACTACCAGCGTGACTCCTTCCTGGAGGCAAACTGTGTGTTATCGGATGTTAATAATTCTATGAATCACATTTCCTCATTTTATTTCCTCTAAAGTTCTTTTAGAAATGTTAAAGCTCTATCAATCATCAGTGCCTTCGATAGTGTTGCAGATTACTAACTCTGTGTGTGTGTGTGTGTGTGTGTGTGTGTGTGTGTGTGTGTGTGTGTGTGTGTGTGTGTGTGTGTGTGTGTGTGTGTGTGTGTGTGTGTGCGTGCGCGCGTGTGGGGCGTGTGTTTTTAATTTTTCTATAATGCTAACCATTATGTTCTCATTATTGCAGATGAATGAGGACAAAGAAGGAGTACTACATGCACCAGATTTTACTTGTCAGCACACAGCGGCTTCATTTTTGTGCCCTGCTCAAATTGGTGCAGAGCGAAGCAAAAGTGTCATTGCTAATGTTCAACTCTCATTTCACACCCATGCTGCACATAAGTAAAATAAGTTCTTTTTCGCAATCATGTTACTATGCAAGCGTTGGTTTTAAATCCAGTGTGTTTTTGCAGAGTGACGGGAATCCCACAACCTATGGCCAACTTGCAGAGGTGTGTTTACATTAATAATGATGGCTAAGTGAATAATGAATCAGTCGCAGACCACCATTCAACCATCTGAAGCTACTTCTGGTAAAGTGTAGGTTCTTTTATTTACCAAGAGGAAATGGACGCCCTCTCTGATGGATGTTTAATTGTTGCTGGTTTCTTCGACCATGTCTGTTCAAAGACCGCAATAAGTCATACCAACACGTTAATTACTTGCTGCCCTGGTCACTTGACTTCCTCATACCCTCAAACTCAATTTCTCTAGCAAAACCCCTGCAGAGGTTTGGGAGATGGCAAACAAGGAACACTTACCTGCCTCACTGTGATGAATGGGAATGTTTAGAGGGGTAGGGGAAGTAACAAACTTGTTGGTTCAAGTCATCTGATGCCCAAAATTCACCTACACTATGAATAATTATGGGACTACATCCAACCGCTTCATCTGGTGCCTTACCTGGCAACCAGATAATGCAATGTTTAACAAAAAGAAGCAATTAAAAAAAATTGTGCCACAGACTTAAGACAAGATGATTTAAATAGGTTCCTGAGGGAACAGGTAAGGCAGAGACAGACAACAGTCAGCCACAATGAAATATTTCACAGATGCTGTAATATAAAACATTACCCTTAAAATGATTTACAGTAACAATTTAGCTCCTGCTACAACATCCCTCCAAATCAAAATAAGCCGACTAAAAACTAAAGACAGTTTAACAAAGCGCCAAGCATGACATAAAATCCAACGAATGATGTATAAGTGTGTGTGACAGATTAAATGATCAGAGAGAATCTTAAACGCTACTATAAAAAAAATAGAAGAAAACACATGACTGCACGTTGATGAGGTTACATCAGATGATGTCTCATTTCATTCAGGTTCATTTATGCCATTTAGTGTCCTGGATCTTCCTTAAATTGCATAACCGTTTGAAATACTTTAGCAAAAATATGATTTTATTTAAATCAGGATTTTAAATATGCACAGAAACTTCCTGTCGTAAATTCTATCAACTTATGTTGAGTACTGACATCAACCAATGAAACCATTTATTTTTTTATTTTATTTTATATACTGGTTTGATCCCCGAACCATGTTTTCATTATCGGCAGCGTAACAAACAGAAGTAGTTTAATGACTTATAGAGCAGCTGTTTTAAGGCAAGCTTAACACGGAGGGTATGTCTGCACATGTAAAAACTTGTTAACGTTTTGCTGAGATTGTCACGGTTCAGAGTGGCTGTGTTGGTGTGTGGCAGGGAGAGAGACCAAGCTTGTGGGTGGAGCCTCAACTCCACACCTGTTGGTCCTCTCCACACCTGTTACTCATCACCACACCCATTGCTGGTCTTCTCACCTGAATGCAGTTGGTTTATTTGTTATGAGGCTTTTTAAGCCAGGGTTTTGTCAGAGCTCTTTGCGGGTTCGTTTTCTAAAGGTTGGTTCCGATGTCCTGTCCTGAAGTTCTGTTTTTGTTCCGGCCTTGTTTCTGCCTACATTTGTTTGCATTCTTGCCTGTGTTCGGAGTTTAAGTTTTTTTGATTAAACATAGATAAAAGCTGTGCCTATGGAGTCCTGCATTTGGGTCCATATCCCACCATTCGTGACAGAGATTTCTGACACTTGGTGCATTACATTGTCACAACAGTTTCAAGTTTCAGAACGTATTATGACCGTGAACCTGCAGTCATGAATACAGCTGTGCTCTAAATTAACAGACTTGGTTTACATCTGGAGTTACAACAATTAGACAATGCTGAGAAGGTAAAAGCGCAAGTATAAGTGCAGACAATATGACTGCATGTAAGAAATGTTTCCAAATGTTGAAACAGTCCTATGAACAACTGCTGCTATTGAAAGCCTTGTTCAAGCTGCATAAATAAATGTATGTCAAAATATCAAATCTCTTCAACGTATCATGAACATGTTCTTAAACAAGCTTTTCAAAATCAATGGCTAATGAGTCACTTATTGTGAAATCCGATGACTACATTAACTACTTCTAAAATGTGTGAAAAATGATATCTGCCTGCTGCTGTCAAAAGAGTGAGAGGAGACGGCGTTAAAGCAGCCAGATTTCTGAAAACGAGCGAGTGAGAAACTGACAGCTCAACGCCAGAAGAATAGAGAGTTCACACTTCAGTCTGGGCCAGAACTGACAGCATCAGACATCATGATGTTCACTCAGAGCCAGGAGGCACCTCCGGGCCATGAGGCCAAAACAACACACTTTCTGTCCCGTTCTGACTGCCTCGCTTTGCTGCCTTGCTCTGCCTTTTCACATTATTTATTTCAGAGATGACAAACACAATTATTCAGTTTTTGCAAAGTCGGTGCACTGAGGAATGTGATAACAGCTCCTTTAAAACTACACTTATAGCAGTTATCAATAGTTGCTTTTCATTGTCTTGACATACAACAAGGCAACTGTTTGCTGACAAGTCAAAACCACATTGAAAAGAGATAATACAGTATGTCAGTGTTGTGTTCACAACCACAGGAAATCAAGTAACTTAAAAAAAAACCTAATGAGAGCAATAATCAAAGTTTGCCACTGGAATCTGGTCTTTGATTAAAAAATCTGTATCACAAATATCGATACATATTATGAAGTTGTACCATAACCAAAAGAAGATGCTCTAGCAGCACATACACAAAATCACTGGTGTGTTCAGTGATAAATGATGCTGGCTGAAGATGGGAGCAGTGAAACAGCAGTGTCTAACCATATGCATAAGAGAATGTAAGGGAGATCAGTAATGATTAATTATTAAGATAATTATAGAAATTTCTTATTTAGCTAATTATGTGGGGAAACACACACAAAAGACATGATACTTCCACAGCGGTTTCTTCTGCACACAGGCTTTGAACTTATCTCAGCCTCCACTGGGCATTGGGTGAGAGCCGGTCTGCACACTAGACTGGTCACCGTTACACAAGCCAAGACAGATAAACACATTCACACTCACACAAATGTGAGTCCTGGCTAAGCTGTATGTCTTTGGACACAAGCAGCAGTGCTTTCTAATGGAAACAGAGCTACAATATATAAAGAATGTGTAATAAAAGGTTGGATTTGATGCATGATGCGTGCATAAAATTAAAACAATCAAAATCTGCACCACTGAAGTAACGAAGTGAAAATAGAGACTGAATCTTTTTCATTAGGTTGATCTATGGGTCAATTCATTTAGATCTTTATACATGGCATGACCTTCAGAGTTCCTGTTGATTTAAAACTTGAAATGTCAGGCATTAGCCAAGTGGAGAATAAAACATTACATCCGAGTCACAATCCAGAAAAGAAAAGTAACTTTTGAGCAGATGAACCATTAATTTGTATGTGTTTAATAAGAAACAATGACTCCTGTAGATATACTGTTTAAAATAGAAGTTAAAAGGGTCTTGATAATTAATACCTGATAGGAGGTTGGCAGAGATCTATGATCTTCTGCATAAAGGGACAGAGAAAGATATTTTGATCTTTTTTCTGTCATTATTCTAAAACAAGTTGCAAAAAACGTCAAATAATAAACATGCATATTCACCCAGGACAGTTTGACACATTCAAAGAAGGTGTTAATAATTATTAATGACTGCATTCCTTTGAGCTATTTTGGTGCTGATATTCTATTATCACCTACAACTAGGAGGTAGCGTTCTGTTTTATTTGTTTGTCTGTTTGCAGGATTTCCTTTTATAGTAAGGCAGGATATAACAATTTTTGGGAAATTTCATCCGGATCCAGAATCACTCTTTTAAAAGGATTCCTGAACCTTGTGGATTATTGAGCCATTATAAGATTTTTCTTTTTAACCTCATTGATTATTCCTACAATGTCTGGACAAAACTTACACAATGACATCTCAATAAGACCTACCTCACATCTGTGTATGATCTGCTATGATCTGGGGATTTTTTTAGGGCTCACCAAAAGTTTACTTCTTTGAGATGACAAATTATAAAATTTGAACTGAGATCAGAGCTAAAACTGCCATTTCAGTTTGGTGTCAAACTAGACGGATGTTGAAAAGCTGCTGAGCCACATCCTGAAAAAAAATTGCCAGTGGAGAAATGTTGTTTTTCTTGAATAACTATTAAACTAATAATGATGACAATGGATTCCAGGGGTGGTTCTTTAGTCATTAAGGAATCGTGTTATAGGGGTGAAATTATGATGGGATCATTGTTTTTATGTGCAATGACAAGATGTTCATTACATTCTCTGTGACACTTTAACACAAGGGAGGCATAATTCATGTTATCATTACCAGATGTGTTGTTCTCGCTATAAAAATGCAAAATATCTGTCATCAGGTGATACGCCGACACAAAAAATTAAAAACATCATAATTATAGCACTTTGTGCAAATCATTTCTTAGTCTTTCACACTTTTATTCAACGGTGAATTCACAGAGAAAGCAGGGTCCAGAGGTGAGTGAAATGTCTGGCAAAATGAATTAAAAGAGAAAAAGCGCAATTTCAAAGTACAAGGGCATGTTGGAAAGTGTTGGTGGCAGTGTTAACTGAGATTACAGTAAATAGTAAAAAGAACATGAAGTGAAGAAACAAAGAACAAATACAAGAGATCTAAACATTTTATGTCAATTTTCAGGACAGACGTCTCATCTTAGTGTCAATTTTGTGACCTAAGCCAAATGATAGTTAAGAACAACAGTCACATTCGTTCATAACTTTCAAATTTATGGGCAGTTTCTATGGCGTAGTCATAATACTGTTAAGCACACCGCTTCAAATAAAGTGTCAGTAAAAGTGTTGTAAGGGTGATGGAGGAGAAAGCAGGGTTTTGAGAATGAGAGGAGAGAAAACGGAGGTGGGTAGACAAAGAAGAGGAGGGAGGAGACAGAAATAGAAAAGGTGGGAAGTACGAAGAGATGTTAGGCAAAAAAAAAAGTCAATAACAGAAAAGGTGTGAAGCATGACACTTGATATTTGAAAAAGTTAAATTCAGGCAGAAAATGAAGGAATGTAATGATGAAAGGAGAGAACAGAAGAAGAGGAAGTGAGAGTGCTGACAACTCTGTCAGGAGCGTTCGTGACAGGGTAACAGGAGAGGATCAGACTTTCAACCTCCATGAGCACTACAGGTTGAAACCAAAGCAAATGATTTCATACATTCAGAACGTGGCATAAACTGGCCAGATTCCATCGACAGATACAGTAACTGTCCAACACATCAACTCTGTATTTTTCCATTTCACTTCTTAGTAGTTGTTAGTCCCATACTTACACTCACACACCTGTAAGACTTATTGTAAAATACCATTTGAATCAATCAAACAAACTTTATTCATAAAGTGGTTTCGAACAAAACGAGTAACCCAAAGTGCTTTACATAAAAACAATACAAAAAACAGTTTACACAAGAAATATCCCCCCTCTTCCCTAACACACACACACACACGCGCACACACACACACACACACACACACACACACACGTACACACGTACATACACACACTCTTCTTCTTCTCCTTTCAAGTTTTCCTTTCAGGGGTCGCCACAGCGAATCAGTTGCCTCCATCTAACCCTGTCTTCTGCATCCTCCTCTCTCACACCAACTACCTTCATGTCCTCTTTCACTACAACCATAAACCTCCTCTCTGGTCGTCCTCTTGGCCTCCTGCCTGGCAGTTCAAAACTCGGCATCCTTCTACCAATATATTCACTATCTCTCCTCTGGACATGTCCAAACCATCTCAGTCTGGCCTCTATGACTTCATCCCCGAAACCTCTAACATGTGCTGTCCCTCTGATGTACTCATTCCTGACACACACACACACACAAAATTAAAAACAGAGGAAACGCTATCCTACACTTGCCACTTTGAAGGTAGGAAACACCAGAGAAAAGTTAATTGATATGGAGATAAAAGATGACTGTACAGATTAAAATTCAGGAAATAAAAGTAATAAAACAAATAAAATAAGGTTAGAGGCTAGACCAAAGAGGTAAAAATAATCAAATAAATAAAATTAAATTGAATTAAAAAACTGTCTAAAAAGGTTAAATAAATAAATCTGTAATTAATGAAATAAATAAGATTCAATCAAGAGCCAGACTAAAAGTTTAAAAGTAATAATAATAAAAATTTAAATAAATAAATACATTGTTATGGGTCTTTCTTTTTTATATATATATACTGATTATAATCCCCACAGGGAAATTAGTGGCACACTAGTTAGTTCAAACCATGCATATATATGTGTGTACAGGCCCTGAACACACTAACACACACACAAGGGGCCTGTACACATGCAGAGGAGTTAGAGTGGCAGGCAGCTCCTTTGTGGTACGCCCCAAATTAGCAACTTGTAAGGGGGACGGCGCCTTGCTCAAGGGCGCCTCGGCGATGACACCTCCCACTGTCAGCTCACCTTCCGGGTGTTCTTTTTCGAGCCGGAGCGGGAATTGAACCGCCGATCTTTGAAACATTGAACGACCCACTCTACCACTGAGCCACTGCCGCCCCGTCCTAGAGTTTGCTTTTAAAAATGTTCACATTTTTGATTTTCCTCAGGTCCTCAGGCAAACTGTTCCACAAACGTGGGACACAATGGTAAAAGGAGCCCTCGCCATATGTTTTTAGTTCAAATTTTTGGTGTAATTAAAAAGGGAGTGCCTAAAGACCTGAGAGATCCAGAGGCCATATATGTTAAAAGCAAGTCAGATAAATAATTAAGACCAAGATCATTAAGAGCTTTAAAAACCATTAAAAGGATCTTAAAATCGATTCTGAACCATACAGGTAGCCAGTGCAGAGACTTTAAAATTGGTGTAATGTGTGTTCTCTTTCTGGTCCTGAGTTTTGAAGATGTTGTAATGGAATGGTGCTTTTTTTAGGGGGACCAGAAAGAAGAGTGTTGCAGTAATCTAATCTACAAGTGATAAACGCGTTAGTTGAAGTTCTGAACCTGCATTTCCCACTCAGTGTCACATCGGTGTTCCCTGTGAAACGTCCTTTCACCAGAGGTGAGGACAAACAGAATAAAATAAAATCAACACATTCATGATGCAATATGAGGTCAGACCGTGCATGTCCACAATGTGTTATCACACAATTTAATATAATGGTATTATTGTGCTAAAATGTGTGCATTCTAAAAGGGATGGATCTCATTACTGGATCTGTTCATTAGGCTGAAATCAATCTGTGGAAATGTTTTCCTTCTTGGTTCAACTTCGGTGAACTTTTACACACACTTTCACATTGATGATGACTAACAAGTTGCTGCAGTGTTGACCTCAGAGAAGACAGATAGTTCCAACTGGAAGAATCACTTGTAACATCCACTTTTAATAAGCCTCCTCAGACGGAGTATTAACCGCTTTTCAAAAGGGAACGGGTTTGCAGAGAGTCGTGAGACAGGAGTCAGGGGTGCAGATAAAGTTTGTTTTCATCTTCAGTCATTCTTTTTAGAATTAAATGATGAACAAAATGCCACGGGGCAGTAAACACTGAATATTCCCTATGTCACCAAGATTTGTGCATTGCATTTGCAGAGCCCCTCTCTGATATGAATATAAAGTCATCCCTATAGCGGCTCATTTAAGAAGCACTAAATAGAACGATCGGACTGGAATATCCAGTTCACTGTGGGTATGAGACTCCATGAACATCATCAACACATAGACACCCACCGCCAACCCCCACCCACATAGTCCACTGCAGACAAGCACATATGAAGACACCCATACCAGAAGCTACACATGCATTCAGAACTTATTCCACATACAGTCCCATCCACACATTGGTCATAACTCACCATGACTGAGATGTGCAGCAGATGCATCTGTTCATGGAGGACGTGGGCAGGTTCCCGCGCCGTGGGTTGGGTCGCCTGGGCCAGAAGCTCGGACTCAGTCATGGACACATGGAAGTAAAGTGTCCCATTTTCCAACCACTGCTGCTTCCAGTGCACCTGAGAAATATCGTCTCCTGTACCAGACATCTCTACAGAGCAGGGAAGAGAAAACAATTCAGATACTTCTAGATTTCCACTTCCCAAAACATTAAATTAAAGAAGATATTCAGTAACTGAAATAATAGAATAGACTAAAACTTCAAATTAGACTGGTTGTCAGGTGATACATTGGTATTCTAGAACAGTGCTCACTGCTCATCCACACAGTTAGAACTAGAAAGTACTTAGGTTATTCATAACATCCTGTATTTGTGCTGTTGGTTCACTGAGAGCTTCTGTCTTTGCTTTGTTGCTTTAATGAAATTTTTGCACACATTAGTCAGAGATGTGAATAAATTGACACGAAAACTGGCAAGTGTCATAAATGTTTCAGTCATCAAAATGAATACATGACTTCTGTTAATTAAAAATAATGTTCTGAGAAAACACAAGGCACATGAGGAAGAGGGGGTGGGTGAGAGAGAGAGAGAGAGAGAGAGAGAGAGAGAGAGAGAGAGAGAGAGAGAGAGAGAGAGAGAGAGAGAGAAAGGCAAGAGAGAGAAAGAAAGGCAAGAGACCATTTGTTTACCCTTTTCTTTTTTGTCACATAATGGACTTATGAAACTCTTCCATTCTCATAGGCAGCAGTAAAAAATGCTGCCTCACCATTCTCTATCCTCTACTATGCATAAATTTTCCTGCATTTTCTACCAAAACAAAATCATTAGCTCCGGGCCAGTGTTGGCATTAAGCATCCCACATCAAAAGAAAGCTGCAAACATTAAAAAGCAAAAGACGAGAGAAAAATGTGCAAAATGGGACAGCAGACAAAAAAAAAAAACAGACTCAATTGCAGTTTAAGGGGAATGAAAAAGGAGGTGGAAAAAGAGCAGTGGGACCAACGATTTTATTTTTACCGATATGGATCACGAAACAAGGATCTAATGTTGTCTTGTGGGACCGGCTGTTCAGCAGAGGAGTACCACGAAGCCTCAGGGAGCCTCTGATGGTAACGCTTGATACAGTATTTGTCATGTGGCTCGATGACAAGGGCATAGACGTTTGCTGACATCTCCTATCGGCGGTACGGTGCACATGACAAATGGCTTTTGGTGCAGCTGGTTAGTAACCCGCTGACTCTGGGTCAGAGGATACCAATGACAGGAGGGGGTTACGTGAGCTGTACTCAATGGTGCCACGGCCCCTCAGCTGCTGGCACCGAGCATGGAGCGTAAACCACCTCTCTAAAATACAACTAAAACCCTCTAAAGCTTCCATGTAACATTACTATTGTCATTGTAGGGCTAAGGATGATTTATTTGATCTTTTATTTAGTAGAAATGATGATTATTTAATGAATCAGTTGAATATCAATTCTAAGACAAAATTCATAAAACTCAACAAGTCCAGTCAGCCGCGATATCTTCACATTGTTTTATTAACAGTTCAAGAGTCAAAGATATTGCATCTATGATTAATCTAAACAAGTCAAGAAGTGAAGCTTGTGGGGGGGGGAAAGAATATTGGCAGTGTTACAAAGATAATTGAAGCATATGTTTGACTTATACTTACGTATTTGCCCACACAATATAAGGTAAAAAACAAATAATCATAAAACGTGCAGCCCACCCCTGCAGCAGCCACAAGATGAAACCAGACGACAAACTGTTGCTAGTGGTAACCTTATTTAGCTAAATTTACTATGAGGGGGCTAGTGATGTTGAGAGAAAATCACCAGCATTATTAAAACATAGTATTTACCATTATGGCTAGTTGGTATTAAACTCACATTAAGAATGTTCAAAACGGCATGAGAGGTATTTAATCTACAGTAAACATTGTCTTTGCTCTCCAACGGCTCCATCAAAGCCACATCAAGCCATTGGCCAAAGAAAAAAGATATTTGTGCCTTACATTTCATGTAATCTGAATTCCATTAGAGGTCTGTGGTTATGTGAAAAAAATTCTTCCTCAATCCACATTAAGTTGATGGGTGAACTACATTAAACTGAAAATGATCAATTTTACTTGAAGCTGCAAAGTTTCGATGCACAAGACAATAAATCGTTGTTTTTTTTACTGGTAAAAGATTATATTATGTGTAACGTAATTTCCTTTGGAATTAATAAAGTATCTATGTATCTATTTATATTATTAACCGATAGTTTCCTGATTCATTATATACATTAATAGTGAAGAAAATCTGTGCTGTAATAAATCTTTCTAAGACATCGCTTGAATGCACCTTAAACCCTCCTCCTCGACAGTGCCAGTAAGGTCTCTAAGCTGCAGTCTTTCGCTGACTGCAGCTTATGATAATATTTTGTGGTGTGTGAATTTCTTAAATGCCATAACTTCCGGCAATTCAACTCTTTATTTTTAATCTGCTTGACCTTTCACCTTCACGGAAGATAAAGCTGGTTCTGCGGGGGGGCACCAGTGAGGTGCCACCTGTAATCTTTTTAAACAGAGCTTATCATGCACCGGCAAAATCTAGAATTTTGTTCGCTTGCTATCATGCATTTGTGAGAGCTTTGCATAACTGATCATGCACAACAATGACACTGAGTTTGATCCACATCACAAGTGATTTTAATGTTACAAACCCAAAAGCAGGGCTTGCAGTAAGAGACGCAATCACTTCCAGGATGAATGGATCGCAATAGGGTTTCTAGTGCTGTTAGCTGCCTTGTACAATTGTTATGTAGATGAGGAGGCTCAGTAAAGCAGGCTATTTAAAGGCAAAATGATTGTATTGTGCGTGTCCTTGTCTTTTGTGCTATGAGGCCTGTCATTGGATCCAATCCAGATGCTACCGGTATATAAATGTATGGCCTCAAGGTCTGCTTGTAATTCATTAGGACAAACACACTAACTGTGTGAATGTGCATGACTGTGGGAGTGTGTCTCCCACATGTGTGACAAGGGCAACTTAAAGCTTCTCCATCGTCAACGTCTGACATCAACAGAAAACAATGTCTTCATTAATCGTATTCATGCTTGGATTCTAACAAAAAAAAGTGCTTCTTTGTTTTGTTTTGTTTTTTTGGGGTTGTCAGCATTGTGTGGCTAGTAATCTCCAGAAATAAACATATTGTCTGTCATATTATTAAAAACTGCCAAACTGACAAAACTGAGACAAACCGTTTCTGCAGAATCTTCCATTAATCTGAATCCTTACAGGACCACACAGACGGGTTCATACTGCTTGCGCATGCAACTTCTGGTGATGTCTTTTTGAGGCAATTGAGTATATAAATGTGGAATATTTTACTTTTACACAAAAACATTAGTGTTAAAACAGAAAAATTGTAATTCACGGAGCACTGTGGTTATTTTGTCATCAATGATATAAAGAGTTAAAACTAAAGTGGAAAAACTGCTACACAAATGCAAAAGCCTTGCTCTAGTCCTGCTTTCACTTATCACAAAGTTTGAGTATCAGGAAAGACATTTGAGATCTCATTCCAAATCCTTTCTAAAGCCTTTTTACTCTTTGCTTAGTCCTCTCCTGGTACTGAAGATATACGTCGTTGTTGAACAATCTGTGTTAGAAGTCGTTTTACAAGAGCTGATCATCTACAACTCTAAGTGTTCCACTCTTCAGTCTTCTTTTCTTCAGCTGTTTCCTTTTATCAGTTTGTCCTTTAAGATTTTCATTTTCTTCATCACTGGTAAGGTTTGGGTGGAAGAGTTCCATTTAGACTTCATAGTGTGTGTTTTAAATTTTGCCTTGAGCAGCAGTGGTGTCTACTGAATCCTTCAAAGTGAGATACTGGGTAATATGTTGAACATGATGAAAGTGCTCACAACTGCAACTAAACCTAAGCCTAACTAATTTCACTTCCATTTTAAATAGCACCAGTATGAGTCACATCTGGATTTAAGCAGTGAAATTCAATCTGATATGTACTGTACATGAGTGAAATTACAGTACAGTAATTATTTAACCACCTCAACTTCCATTTCTTTTCCTTTAAAGGTCATTTTACAGTAATTGATAATGATGGCTGTTTAATACATAAACAGCAACACCATGGAAATGTCATACTCCAACCAAGCCTTGCATTACTTAAAAAGTGAGCAGATCTTAAACAAGTTTTTATTTCTTGCACAAATATTCACCAGCGTAATGAACGTCAGGGCATTGACCTATAGTAATCAGATTTCTAACGGTCATTCCTTTTCTTGGAAGACAGCAGCTTCAGCAGGAAAATGACAGCCTTAAAGCGAAGACTATTTATACCCTGTCTGGGACCAAACAGCAGACGACTCAGCACCCGGACGATGTCACTCACAAACGGGTGGAGAACGAACTACAGCATACGTTGAAGAGGATTAATGGGTTCCATTTCATCACAATCAAATAAATGTTGCAAATGGTGTGTTCATCAGAAGCAATTGAGCAACAAGTCACCATAGTTTGGTTGTATGGATCCATGGATTTTATCTTTAGCTATCTCTGTCGATAGCATCACTAGAAACAAGATCAGCTCTAGAAGTCCATCTGATATCTAAGTCATGCAATCAGTCTTTTTTGGCAAAATTCAAGCCATTCCTTTCCTAAAATGGACATTACGACAAATTTTTGTGTGTGATTGCATATAAGTTCCCTGGTGTTAACTGAGTGAAGTAGAAATCATCATATCATATGAATATCACATTAAACAAACAGGGACACAGATATGTACTGTTTAAATAGAAGTACCTTAAATTGTAAAAATTTCTACGTAAACAAATAATTAAAAAGAGAATTAAAAAACAAAATGACTTTGCGTTAAAATTTACCAACCGATGGGGTAAATGATTTTATCCCATATGCAATCAATGGTATTAGGTTTCTTGTCTAAAATAAAATCGATCTTGACTTCAAAATTTAATTTTGCTGTTCCAAATTTTCAGTGGGTGAATTGGTATACAGGTTTCAGTATTTCCTCAAGCTGAACAAGAAACACCATCAATGATACCATTCAGAGACAAATTTGGGAGCTGCTCCACTAAACGTGAGCAACTGACAAAATATTCTGGTACCCCTGGTGATTTTACTGGCATATGTGTATCTGAATCACAGCTGGAACACATTTTAATGCAATGGTAGAAAAACTCTATGAGCCCAAGCAGTCTAAAAACTAATTCTGCGTCAATGGGCCAGCTCCAAAATATATTACCCAAATACATCTTCATTTCAGTCCAAATGTTCTTATTTCTAGGTGGGGACGTTAGTCTGTGTTTGGAGAAGCTTGTTTTATTGTCTGATATTTTGTTCTGAAGAGTAGATTTGAATTTAAATGACAACAACACTCTTTGCCACACAGCGCTATGCTTTCAGTGCTTATGGAACAATAAGTATAACAAAAATGACAGTGCCATCATGTGTGTTGATCATGATGGATAGTCCTCTTAAAAGTCGAACAGAAAGCAGACATGAATTTGAAACAGGAAAAAAAAATCTGCATTGGAATACACCATATGCGAGCTGACATGCACATACATAAAGAGTTGATCCACAAAACTAAACAAGTCCCCAAAAAGTTTACAGGTGATCACACGAGTGTAGTTTTGCTGATTGTTCTCCCCTGACATCTTGTCAGCTCTGCTACAAGCCGATGTTGTCGGCACAGACTGTGATGAATGTCGCCACCCTGAAGGCATCATCAGAAACACGCGTGACGCAACGTGTCCGTCTTCCGTCAAATGTGTCAAACGTGTCACAGCTCAGAACTGCCAGCTGATGTTTTGTGGCAACACAATACGCAGATGAATATTCAATAATTCAAGATGGATTCGTCGGTTTCAAATGTCTTGGCAGAAAATGCAAGTAAATACAGAAAGAGGAGAAGCAGCAGAATGGGAAGGAGACAAGTAGACAGAGAGGAATAGACAGGCAGAGGGAGTGGATTCATGGGTGTGACACTCACTTAAAGTGTTGAAGAATATTTGCATGGCTCCAAGACATATAAATCTGGCATCAAAAGCCCTCTGTCAGCGAAAACAACCGCTCATTCTATATGTCTTCCCTTTTGAACTCCACTGTCAGATGACAGGAACGGTTTATTAGCAGTAAAACAAACAGAGTGAAAAAATGCAACATTCATTATCTACTAAATGGTCTTGATGTAATATCCTTCCATTTTCCAAAATGCTAATTGTGCCATTGACATTTATAGAGACTCGTTGGGAGCTATGGAAAATTTAAGCAAACGCATGATGAGCTGCAGAAAGGTATGCCAGGTTCTCCTTTCCAATTTAGAGCCCATGCAACCAAATGCCACCCTAATGTCTCATTACAAGCACTAATGAAATAGCTGACATTCACATTCACAAAAATGAACACAATTTAAAATGAATCAAGACTTTTTTAGCTATGAAAGTGTGTTATCTACTCTGCTCTGACACATCTGGATGCATCTGTTGAAATAATCAGCTCCATCTTGGAGGTAGGGGTGGTGGGGGCGGGGGTTCTCATGTTATTTTCTAACCATTGGTGAATGATGAAATAAAAGTGAGATGCCCACATTCCCAAATGACCTCGGTAAACATATTTCTGTTTTCTGTGGCTGCTTATCCTGTTATCCTGTGTCCGGATGGTGGGAAGAAATGGTAAAACCCGGAGAGATCCCATACTTAAGGGGAGAACATGCAAGAAACCAGAACCCTCATGCTGTGAGGAAGCAGTGCTAGCTGGGACTCGAACCCAGGTGACTCCGTTAAGCCACGGAAAATATTCCATCAATAGAAACATTTAGAGAACATCAGTCTGAAAATACAACTGGGGAAAAAAACGAACCCCAGCACTTTATTAATAAAACAGTCTGGATTACGGGGTGTGAATGACGCGACTTACTACAACAACTGAAATTAGCCAATCAGCAGAGCACAGGATTTCATAGACCGGGTCCTTCAGAGGATGCGGCCCTAGAACTAGGACACAGCTACCAATTATTAAGATAAAGGACATACAGAAATGCATTGTGGTAAATGGTTAATAATAAAGGACCGAATAACTCCTCTACACAAAATGATTGTGTGTTTCCATGTTCCATGATAATTCATTTTGGAAGCTCAGTCCCACTTTTGCATGAAACTGTGTTTATTTATTTATTTCATATCAACAAGATGATCAGCAACAGCAGTAGAACGCTGAAGGACGTCATGTCATTAAACTAGCATTTTAAATATAGAACCGGTGCATATTACCGAAAATGAACTAAATACTAAATTGAGAGTTTTAGAGTTAATTGTCACTTCAAGTCCTTGACATCAAGCTTATGAAATGTGTAGTGGTCTATTTTCCACTTCAGTTCCAGCCTCTCTCTCCAATGTAACTGAGAAGAGTTCACTGAATTTTTGTTTTTCCATTTAAGCTTTTATAGTGTCATATCTGATGCCAATTAAACATTTGGTCTTTTTCTCTCCCTTCAGATTGTTTTGTGTTGTTCAATTGCATTGTCTCTCCTTTTTCTGATTCTGATAATGTCTCGACAAAAACTTCCTCAACTTGTTCACAAAAAGTAAACCAATCAAAAAAAGAACCGCTCCATGATGTAATCTGGATGAGATCACTTGAATTCTTTTGACCTAAAAGCTGTAGTACTGCTCCCTAATGAGGGTTTATATGTGTAATTTTTGTTCAGGTTAGAATGTAAAGTATTTCAAATTCAAATTTAGTTCAAACTAAATTTAGTTCAAACTAAATTTGAATTTGTTGGAAATAAATTCAAACAAATTCAAATTATTTGAATGCTACCATCTAAAGCAGATGGTAGCATTAAATGGGACTTTAAGCAGTCAATACTGGACCCGCATGAAGTGCTGACATTTCTATTAAACACTTAACACTTAAACAAGTGAATCCTAGAAATGCATTCAGTGTTTTTCTTTATCCATTCACTTCCACGTCTTGTAGACTGCTGTCACAATACTTTCTTGCCTCAATCAGCACTGGGGGATCCAATTCTGTTGACTCGACATCTTTTTTTCTCTAGGTGACCTGTTTTTCACCTCACTTTTCCACACACTACATTCTGCTGAGGCCAATTATTGCTTTTTACCACACTAAATTACAGCTATTCAACATTAAAACACAAAATTTTCAGTGAGGAATATTTGTGCCTCTTATAACAGTTCTAACTTTGTGCAAGCAGTGTGTTCTACACACTGTTGCTTCTCTGGGATGTAACGAAATAAACAAACATTTCATTTGTCATTCTATCTTGTGGGGGGGGGGGTCTCCAGAAGGACCCCTGCTAATGAGAGGCCTTGCCAGTATCACTCAGGCCTTATCGCTGATATCCACACCCAGCCAGCTCCCACGGTGCTCTATCACAAGCAGCAGTTGCTGGACTTCACACTGACCACCTCCTACAGAAAACCAATCATATTGTCAGATGCCACCGGTAAGCCTGCCAGCATGAAGGAGAAGGTGACTTATGACTTAAGAACACACGACCAAGGTGTGGAAGTAACCGCATTAGGCAGTCCCAGAGAGTTACTTGAAGAAAGCCGATATTTCATCCTTTATTCTTCCAGTAAACATCCAAGAAGAATAGAGAAACACAGCCATAGCAACTTACAGATAGGGGGAAAAGCAACACAGCAATCCACAAATATGGCTAAGTAGTGTCTACATATACATTTCAATTAGATTTTGTAGAATATGGTCAAGCATTAGCACCGCATTTGTTTTATAGAGGGGTTAATAGACCTCTGGGAACCTGACAGTGTAAATGGAATAAACAAATAGCTGCTTGCCATTGGTCCCACTGTGGCACAGTGGGACCTGGATTACCTCTCATTAGCAGTGAATATATGTGTTGTAGGCGCTCGTGTGTGTGTGTGTGTGTGTGTGTGTGTGTGTGTGTGTGTCAGCCTATGTAGTGCTTTTCTACACATGCGTCTTCATTGTTGCTCAAGGTCAACATCATTTAAATCGACATTAAGGAAACACTGCAGATGTAATTATGCAAATAATTCAAATTATAATTGTGCATCATGTGCCCAATAAAAACATTTAGGGTGTAATTTATGTGAATATCTCAGAAATTCTTTGTCCCTTGTGCTCTTAGGGATTAGTGAGGCAGAATGCCAAACAAAAAAAAAAACACAAAGAATCAGGAGCCTCTCCACTTCTAATGTATTTAAAGTGACACATTAACAGGATAAACAGTCCCCTTATCTGCTGAGTGCATAGGCTTCTTCTAAAACACTACAATCCCATTAACAAGACCTATTCTGATTTCACATCTCTTTAACTATAATATAAAGCTTGCCCACTGATGGGGGTTGTCTGCCAGTGCCAAAGTGGGAGGTTTGGCTGTAGCAGTAAACACATTAAGATTTATTAATCCTTTGTTTTGACCTCTTAATTTGAGACCTTGGTCAAATAAGAAGGGTGGAATACATCGACATGGCGATTTCAAACTCAATTAGGTTTTGATTAAAACTTCACTGCATTCATATCAGTCCTGCTCCAAACAGAATAAAAATATGCATGCATGTATGAGACAAAGACAACCACAAATAAAGCTCCTTCCCTCCATGTGTGTGATGAGGGGTGTCACTGGAGATGAATGCGAACTATGGAGTTTTATTGCTGTTTTCCTGATAAATCTAAGGTGGTTTTTTTTGCTGAATCTGTCTCAGATAATCTTCCCTGACACCAAAAATGTACACCACCTCATTTCTTATTTAGCAGGTCGTTAGTAGAAGTGAAGATGTCCAGTGTTTTTCCGCCATTGAGTGGATTATCTTTCCAGACATGTTATTACAACATATTTCACTTTCATCAGTGTTGAAACATCATCAGCAACATCCGAAAAGAAAAAAAAAAGGGTTAATGGGTAGAAGCCATTGGATTGTAAGATTCCCGTCCCCTAAATTATCAACAAAACATCTCTCTCATTAGAATATGTAATCAACAAACTCAGACATTAAAAGTCTTCAACCAGCTCATACATTGAATTTTGACAGACGTTCATACCCTTATCCACTTCCACATATTAGCCTTTTACCCTAGAGTATAACCATGTTTACATTCCTCCTAGGAACACAAGGTTTGTTAACATCATGGATAGTCAAAACAAGAAGTTGACGTTGTCAGTGTTCTCCACAAGAATATAATGATCATTTTCACCTCTTTCAGCAGACAGTGTTTATACAAGAATTAACCAGTTTGTTGCAGACACTTTAAGTTTCACATGGTATTATATTGTCAAAAGATATCAACATGCTCTTTAAAGTCTCAAAGTTAATGTTATCCCATGTTATCACAAATACATGTTGTTGTTTTTGTTAGTTTTTTTGTTCATTACTACACGTTTCTGACATCAATGATGTTGATTTTTTCAACTGTTCCATGAAATACTTGACATGTCCAAAATTGTAGAGCTCCCAATATTGAAGCGATTCTGTTGTACTGATCTTTGGTGTAGTAAGAATTCTTGTCCGTCTTTATTGCTCATATTTCACTCCTGATCATCATTGTTTTCATCTGGTCTGGAGAAAGCCCCTTTGTTTTGATGAAGATCCTGCAGTTGTTCGTCCAGGTGTTGTCGATCAGCCCATTCTTCTTCAGTCGTCGAGCTTTTTTAGCGATATCAGCATTCTTTTTAGTGAGATTCTCATTAATGTAGACATTTTTTCCTTTCAGTTTGAAGCCTTGTTTCAGAAGAGCTATCTTGTGTCTTGTACCTCTGAAGACACAGGAAAAAAAAGTCAAATTCAATAACCACTACTGGTTGCTTCAATTATTCTGTACTGGACCACTGGAAAGCGAGAAAAAAAAACTGTCGGAACATTGTAGATTTATCGCTGCTTTGAGGCAAAACGATTTCCCCTTGGAACTTTGATTTATCCCCCCGCCAGGCTTGTGTTGACCAAAGCTTAGTGGCTGACATAGATTTGGGTTTATGATATCAGAAGAAGGTAGCAACTCGCTTTAGCAGCCATACCGTCTCGGTCACACTATTATCACACACACTGTGACAGCAGACAAAAGGCCCTGTGACAACAGACCATGAGATGTTAAGTACACCTGTCAAAAAAACACACTGGTCAAGGATGAACTTAAAAAAAGGTACTCTTCCGTTTTTCAGCTTTGAAATGAGGTCAATCACAAATACCATCGTGAAGAATTTAACGCATGAAGGGTCGCATTTGTCAGGGGTTGCCAAGTAGGAGACTTCAGTCCGCAGCCTGCTGGTTCAGGCTCTTTTCCGTTCTATTCCCATCCATAAGTCCATGCTTATTAACCTATTCTGATGTCCCGGCTAACCTGAAAGCTATCCTGAAATAGCTCAAGTATCAAGTATCAGGTCCTGCTCTAATTGCATGCACCAAGTTGTATGTGGTTTTGGCTTCACAGGCTCAATGACTTTTTCTGCTTCGTTTTTATATCCAAATTCAGAGCCTCCGTATTCATCCATCCATCATCACACCATTATCAGTTACGTGAACCTCCATCTCCAAGGTCTTAAAGCTGTTTTTTAAATTATTTTGTGTCCTCATCGGGGATACAATGGCGGTGCTGCACAATGATATCATTTATCTCCTGATAAAATGCATCTTTGTGCTCCAATGCCAAGATGGGAGCTTTGTAGAAGTGTCTCCTGGGGCGCACCATGAGCAGATCTGGGTGATTTCATGATGGTCTCAGGCAGCCATTCAGGTCTTGGCGTCAGCTCTGGATTTCTGCTGTGCACCTCTGGGTGTTTTCTTCTTCTCTAATGGATATTTTGATTGCACAAGCAGAGATGACTTTGCAATGCTAAAGGTAAATCAGTTTGTGACCATTATCTTCTGAACAGGAATTGATTGAGTGTGAAATGATGAGAGTGACAGCTTGCCAGCTGCTTGCAGGATTCATCTTCTGCCTGGCACAGACTTTATGATGACACACTCGATGGTCTTCATCAATCTCAACCAGGAGGTGGATGATGAAGGACTGTGATAAGGCAACACTGCATGTCCAATCGAGACATAATCACAGATCGAATATGCCCGACTCGCCAAAATCAACACTCATTGGTAAACTTTTTGACAATGTTCAGCTTGGACTGAATGATTGGCAGCATCAATGGATTACTTTAATGCCCTTTGTACTGAATGGAAGTCTTTTACAGGAGTTGTAAACAGAGCAGTTCAAAGTATGGTTCTTGTGCCAGGGAAACATCACTTTGAAATAGTATATTTATACTCAAAATACAAAATAATGGGAGTTCGATAAAAATAACTGCAAAACTTAAGACTCATTTTAAAATCCACAATGTTTTTTCCACCAAAGGCAAAGATCATTTTGTCCTACTCATCTACAAGTAATGAAATGTCCCATATCCTGAAATCAGGAGCAGGTTCTTCCTATAAAGAAAAACCTAAAGGAACAATATTCTGAATTAGAAGTGGTGTCCAACAGTCAAACCTGATCTCTGATCAATTGCATTTTATTGGCAATTGCAGAGGTTCAGCAAGTAGAGGTACTTCTCTCCATTTTAAAATAAGTAGTTCCATTTCGTGAGGTCCTGTGTTATGCACTCATCCATGTAATGGACAGACATTTATGAGTGTGTTCCGAGCTACTAAAACTGTTCATCTGGAGTGCCTATGATAATTCAAAGCAGAAATTTCTAGAAAAGTGAAAATCAGGGGAAAACATTCTGTTCGCACTAGTTTTGCTGGCACTGTTTTAATCTGTCTGTTCCTCCTTCAACAATCCTCCCTTTTTTTTTTCCACATCAGCAAATGCAGGTTTATATGCTATGGTACGGCATGCACAACCTTGCAATAAATTTACCACTACAAATAATGAGCCCATGCTGATTTTTGAGAGTTAATTAATTTCCTGTGGGCATGGCAGTGTCTCGGCCTGAGTAATGGTGGTAATGCCATTGGCATGCTGAGCTGCGTCTCCTGTCACCGGATACAAATCAGTCGTGCACTGGAAGGCGTCATGCCCCAGCTGTGACCATCATGTTCGCTTTAACTGGCTTCCTGACCGAGAACACGAGAATGGGTGACTGTATATGAGCAGGATCATAAGACTAGTAGGTTGTAATTCATGAGAGGGTTGAGTCACTATTGTAAGCCTTTAATGCGCTGTGATTATGTTTGCAGTAGAGTGATTAGGGAAGAAATTACTAATTTCCTGAATCACAAGACTCATATTTTCAAAAGTTAATTTCAAAAGGCAATATTCTTGACAGGTGAAAGATTGCTTTTCTGTTAATTATGTTCAACCAATATCTGTTAGACACAAATAAAACAGTTCACCCAGTGAAGAAGGAGAGGGTCAGGGACAGATGAACTGCTCTATTCAGATATTACCAGCCAGCATTCACAGCTGTAAGTTCCATTTTGGATGCCAATGCATGACTTCAACATGGTGGAGATGTGGTGAAATCAAACCAGATATTAAAAACTCCATTTAAGTGGAATAAATTCCTACGTCTGACCAGTGGTAGCAAACGGAAGCTAAAAGTCAGCCATGAGTGACAGTAGACATGCTAGCAGCACATCTTTAAGGATCTTAATATCAGTCTGACACTTTGCACCAACATTCCTGTTATTCCCCAGATGAAGATCTTTATTTGACGCTGTATTTTCTGATAAATACTGTATAAAAATTCAAAAACAATAAAGCGTGATTTACAGACTCAAATACTCAACTTGGTAATAAATTAAATGCTGTTAATGTTCCAAAATGCTTCCAAAATACTTTATATTAAACCATACAAAATAATCCACATGCATTTGTTTTCTGCAGTATCCCAAGAACTCTGTCCACCCTGTCACAAAACGAATAACATCTCTAAAGACCTCAATTCCAACTAAATCCATTCTATATAAAAATATAAGTGAGGAATCAGAGCCAACATGACATGGTATACATTATTAGTGTAAGAAGCTTGTCATCAGCATATGAACAGTTTTAGTGTTATTCAATGCTGTAGAACTTCCAGTTCTTGATACTGACAACACTGGCAATGAAATAGAAAAGTAAAAAACTAAGAAAATACTAATGCCCCAAAGGACTTGGAAACTTCAGTGATACAACTGAAGCAACAACGAAACTTCAGTACAGAGAAAGGAGATCTACTTGGTATTATGATGAATATTCACACTGACATGTGTTGTGGGGAGGAACTGGGAAAAGATCCATCACGTATTAACTGCAGGACATGAAACCAGGATTATTCTTGTCGTGTTCTATCCCCTTTACAACAGATGAGAGTAAATAAATGGTTCTGTAAGAAAAGATTCATTTATATTTAGTCGTCAAGCTATCTTTTGGAGGCAAAGGATGGTGATTCATCACCATCTTATGGTGATTTGATGTCAGCTTCTCTGTTAGAGCCTCAACCTGTCATCGGCCCTTGACCGCTGGTGCAATTAGCAGTTAATCCCTTATTGTATCGATCATCATTCATCATCTGCCTTACGCCAATGAACATCATAAAAGACGAAGTTCATATTCTAACAATCAATGACAAAGTTACTTTCCACTGTTCTCTCTTTCACTGGACTGACAAGAAGAAGTTTGACTTCATTCTTTATGAGATGTTTGCAACTCTAAGTAAGACTCATGCCACTTCAGCTAGACTTCAGAACAGGATAATTTGATTTGATGGTTCGACAAACAAATCTTTAAAAATCCATACCATGTTGGTAATAGATACTGTGTTTATCTCTTGGGAGAATACCAGATCCGGATATAAAGAATTAATGTTCTGTAAAACGGTCATTTTAAAACATGAGAACCTTGTCAGGCTAGCTCCCCCAAGCTATACTTTATTGGCAGATGTGTCCCACATTTCCAGCTAAGTTATATGAATGCTAATTTCCAAACCACCACTGGAGCTTAAGCAAAGTGCGCCTTGACCTTTAAGGAAATGTAAATGTCTGCTACTGGACACAGCAGCGCACCTTGAACATCATTATAACAACTTTGGACAGGCTGTATTATGAACCACACACCACCAAAGTCTGTCAGGTGGGCAGACACAGGAGACCGAAAACTTTGACAGTTCACTCCATTTGTAAGGGAGGAGAAAAGTGCTTATCTTTATAATAATTAAGCACTTAAAAAGTCTTGCTGACAGATGCAGACAGGCTGCCTGCAGACTGCATAGGATAGATATTTAAGATTAGATATGCTGACTTAAAATGACGCATTTACCTAAAGAATTGAGCTGCTACATCTGTCTGAGAGAGGAGTTTTATGAAAGTCATTCAACATTTATTGACGATGAATGTTTTAAATAAGTGGTTTTGGAAATCTTTCAGAATTTCTGTGACAGTTATGGGAAATATGTGTTTGTAAATGTTCCCTTATTGTGAGTTATAAACACAAAGAAAATTGTAAATGCTCAGTAAAGGTCGATTATGAACCGCCTGTATAGATGGAGGCCGTAAAAGCAACCAGGAATGGTTGCAAATCTTACTTACACATTATTTAAACATATACAGTGTATGTCTTCCACTCACTTCAAAATGGACAGAACCGGAATCAACAGAAACACATTGCACAGATTTGTTTAAGTGAAAAGATAAAGACAGAAACAGAAGTACATGAAAATAACCGCCGGATAACATTGAGCCACTTAAGCACAACAGAAAGTCTCATAGCACAAGTTCTTTGTGTGGCTTCCAACTTTTCAATCACTTCTATCACCTCACTTTGGTCCGCCACTGCTGTATGAATATTTCCTAACAGTCTGCAAGTCTCTAACAGACAGGAGGCCCGACCAGCCAAGGTAGTTAAGTGATTTGGCACAGAAATGAAAACTACCAAAATACTGAATGCAGGGTCCTTTCTGAGGAAAGGTGCAGAATGAAGCTCAGACATGCCTCAGTCTTCGCCATGAAAACAATAGCATTCGTGGGATCAAGCATGATGTATTATAATATGCATGCAGTCTGATGCTGTGTTATATCATCTTATATCCAGCTTTTCATGTAGCAGAAAAATCTCTCAACACATTATAAAAAGGTCCTTGCTTCCTTTAAACCACAGCACAGGACACCACAGGATGCTGCGCTTCAGCATGTTTATGTGTGGGTGAATCCAAACACAGCCAAAAGTTGTTAAAGAAAACATTAACAACCCTTAATGTAGTGATCACATTAAAAATGTTGCCCTCATGTGGAGCTCCTCGTTGCAGGAAAATAAAATTTGATGGTTTCAGATCTTTGGACAAATCTACTATGCAACAATATATTATTATGCCCTATTTTAAGATTCACAAATAAGTATATTGTTAATTTGACTCAGTGTGAACACTTGTGTTCTACCTACACAAAAAAAAAAAAAAAACCTGATGTATCACCTGTATAAATCTGGCAGCAATACTCACAGCACCACAGAGCCAACCCAGATCACAGACTGGCCTCTGTCACTATGTGTTAATGTTCCGAATGCAACCCCATGTGTTCTGTCCTAAGCACAAGCAGCACCACCCACAGCGAAGCCTGCAGAGTCTGAGATGTAATCTCCTCCAGTTTCCCTTCCACTGTTGTCCCCCATTGTGGCGTGGTTCTGTGTTTCTCAAAGCTAAACCTAAAGCTGCCTCTGCGGCATTTGATTGTAATAAGGTGTCTGAAAGTGGAATTCATTCTCACCTGGATTCACATGACTGGTGCATCAATTCATATCTGAGCCAGAGGAGCTTCAGGTGAGATGTAGGCGTACATGATTGATGGGCGAATGAAACACTGTAAGTGCCAATGTTTTTGTGTTTGTTTGTGTGTTGGGGAGAACAATGATTCAGTGTTGAGGGCTTGGCATGGTTTTCAGTGTCTGCTTACATGATCTAAATTTTGACTCCTTTTCTGTTTAAGATTCAGATATTCTCCATGTCTTTGCTCATAAGTAAACAAGTAAGTCCACTGGTGTCCTAGAGGACTGGAACAGCGGGAGGGAATTTTGGCATTAAATAGAAAATTTGATGTTGAAAACAAAACTTGAACTGAAAAGGAAGCACTGGCTTTGAGATGCTGATCTTTCAAAAGTTGTGTTGGCACCAAGCAAATATCCAGCCATGCTTAAAGTTCCAGTGAAGATTAAAATGCAGACAATTCTTCTTCTCCTTGGGGCGGTAGTGGCTCAGCAGACGTCTTGAAGACCAGACATCGCAAGCCATCAGCGGTTCAATTCCCACTCCTGCCAAGACATCCTCCGGAGTGTTAACTGACGGTGGGAGGTGTTGGCTCACCTCCTAGGCACTGGCGAGGTGCCCTTGAGCGAGGTGCCCTTGAGCGAGGTGCCCTTGAGCGAGGTGCCCTTGAGCGAGGCGCCGTCCCCCCCACAAGCTGATCATTTGGGGCGTGATCCCTCACACGACCTTTCACTCTGCCTCCCCCTATACCATTTGGTGTGATTGCATGCCTACAGGCCCCTAGTGTGTTGTGTTCAGGGCCTGTACACAACAATGTATATCTATATGCATGTAACTGTAAAGAGTGTAATGCATGGAGTGTAAAGATAATTTTCCCCAGAGGGTAAGTTGACTTTCTTTCTTTCAGCTTTTCCCTTCAGGGGTCGCCACAGCGAATCAGTTGCCTCCATCTAACCCTGTCTTCTGCATCCTCTTCTCTAACATCAACTACCTTCATGTCCTCTTTCACTACATCCATAAACCTCCTCTTTGGTCTTCCTCTTGGCCTCCTGCCTGACAGTTCAAAACTCAGCATCCTTCTACCAATGTATTCACTATCTCTCCTCTGAACATGTCCAAACCATCTCAGTCTGGCTTCTCTGACTTTATCTCCAAAACCTCTAACATGTGCTGTCCCTCTGATGTACTCATTCCTGATCCTATCCTTCCTGGTCACTTCCAAAGAGAACCTCAGCATCTTCATCTCTGCTGCTCTGTGACACTGTCTCTAGACCAAACAACATCACTGGTCTCACCACAGTTTTGTACACCTTTTCGTATTAGCTGAAATTCTTCTATCACACCTGACACTTTTCTCCACCCATTCCATCCTGCCTGTACATGCTTCTTCACCTCTTTTCCACACTCTCCATTGCTCTGGACTGTTGACCGTAAGTACTTCCTCCACCTTCACCTCCACCAAAATCCTCCACCTTCTTGATCCCTTCTTCCTGTAACCTCACTCTTCCACTTGGGTCACTCTCATTCACACACATGTACTCTGTTTAACTGCGGCTAACCTTCATTCCTCTCTTTTCTAAGGCAAACTTCCACCTCTCTAGTTCTCCTCCACCCGTTCCATGCTCTCAATACAGATCACAATGTCATCTGCAAACATCATAATCTATGGAGATTCCTGTCTAACCTCATCTGTCAGCCTGTCCATCCAGTCATCTGGAAGCACATCCTGACCACCCAGAACCTGTCTTAACTCCTTCCTAAAAGTCATGCAACACTCTTCCTTTTTCAGCTTCCACCATTTCATCCTCTGCTCTGCCTTTGTCCTCTTTATCTTCCCCACTCCCAGAGTCATCCTACACACCACCATCCTATGCTGTTTGGCTACACTCTCGCCTACCCCTACTTTGCAATCACTGATCTACTTCAGATTACACCATCTACACAAGATGTAGTCTACCTGTGTGCTCCTACCACCACTCTTATAGGTCACTCTATGTTCCTGCCTCTTCTGGAAGAAAGTATTCACTATAGCCATTTCCATCCTTTTTGCAAAGTCAACCACCATCTGTCCTGCGTTCCTCTCCTGGATAACAAACCTGCCCACCACCTCCTCATCACCTCTCTTTCCTGCAACAACATGTCCATTGAAGTCTGCACCAATGACAACTCTCTCACTTCTGGGCATGCTCTGCATCACTTCATCAAAGTCCAACCAGATTTTCTCATTCTCCTCCAGCTCACATCCTACCTGTGGAGCATACCCACTAACAACATTGAGCATCACACCTTCTATTTCGAGCTTCAGACTCATCACTATCTGACACTCTTTTTACCTCCAGGACATTCCTAATAAACTCCTCTTTCAAGAAAACTTCTACTCCATTTCTCTTCCTATCTACACCATGATAGAATAACTAGAACCCTGCTCCTAAACTTCTAACCTTGCTACCTTTCCACCTGGTCTCCTGGACACACAGTATGTCTACCTTCCTCCTCTGCATCATGCCAACCAACTCTCTACCTTTTCCTGTCATAGTTCCAACATTCAACGTCCCTACTCTCAGTCCAATACTCGTGGTGTTCCTCTGCTCTCTCTTCCAACAAACACACTTTCCTCCTCTCTTTCGACCAACAGTGGTCCAATTTCCACCGGCACCCTGTAGGTGAACAGCAGCGATGGCTGTCGTTGTTAACCTGGGCCTCGACCGATCTGGTATGGAGGTCATAGATTTGATTCGCATGTTTGATTTGACAAAAGTTTTACGTCAGATGCCCTTCCTTACACAACCCTCTATTTATACGGGCTTAGGATCGGCACAATAAGAAACTGGCTTGGGCCTTCTTGCGGCTACATTAAAATGCAGTCAAATTCCAACTATTTCACTGTACAGGTAATTTGATTTTATATTGTTTTTCTAAAGAAAATCTACAATCTTTTCATTGTTGTTTTTAATTACAGTTATTGTCTGTATTTTCAGCTCATTGTTTGAAGTCTCTGAATTGCAATACCTCAAGCTACAACCACACAGACTGCAAGTGCAAGTATGTCATATTTTCGCTCTCCTGCTGACTTTCACATGAAAACAAAATTACATGATGGTTGTCATTAGCTAGTATTACCTGTAATAGCCGGCATTAGCTACCCATTAGGCTCGAGCTTCCTTCAGCTGAGCTCTGCAAGATGAAACACACTGAAGTACAAACATTACAATAGAGTGAAATATGTCGCACAGAAAACATGTGCACAGACACTCGTATCTTGAAGTACAGTAATCTTATGAGTGTTTCACATCAGGATACTAGAGGATTGTGAACTGAGTGAACCTGACACACACAAGAGTAATCTACTGTATTACAGTTGACAAAGGTATATTTATAATAGTTTCAATTGTAACGCCCACTTCATCGACTTGTGACCGGTCTTGTTCTTTTTTCTCTTGGACTCATGGTCAGACCACATCTCTTATCTTTTACACAGGCATCCACCACAGAAGGCGATATCACATGTCCATAACAGACGGCCATTGTCAGATGTCATTAGCCATCAGCTCTGTTTCATTTAGACAGCAGAGAGTGTTAAGATGCACAAACTGCAGAGGAAGATACACAGACACCAGATGCACAAAGCACACAGAATAAATGTGTGAGTAACCACTCGTGCATGCAGCTGTTTTAAAGCCAACAACCAGGAGCTTCAGAAAGAAAAAAAAATACTTTTTCAGTGTAATGTCCTAATTTGAGAAAGGGGGAGGTGTTGGAATTGGGCTTTTACTTTGAAAAGTTATCCAGATGACTACTTTGTGTGACAAATCCCAGTTGTCTGCAGACATAAAACACACACATTGTCTTAACCCAGCCAATGGCACAGATTCATTTTCCCATCTCCATCAAAAATGCCTCTAAGGCACGCCTTCGGAAAAACAGCTCAATGCAAGGAGAATGTGTGTTGGAAAGTATATCCTGCAGCGCTAAAAAACATCCTCAGATAGAGTTCACTTTTTTCACACGTTAATACAATTTATTAAAGCTATGGATATACATTATATTTACTTTATGTATTTTTATGTACACACACACGCAAACATTAATACATTAGCAATATAATACGACAAAACATAAAACTAGGATAAGGAAACTGATACTACGCTCCATCCTCTGCATTTATAGAGCATGACTAACACTGATTACACAACGCATGTAAACACAGTGTCTCCTGCTACATCCTGTCTTTAAGGAGACGATGACCACTTGGATTATCCTCCCTTTGGCTTCAGCCATATTTTGGCTGCTTCCCACTCCTTCTGTTCCACACTCTACATTTCTGCCTCCATGATCTGCCCATATGGGAAGAAAACATTTTCATTCAGTTGATATCTCAAGAGTGAATCACATTTAAGTCCAACTGAATACCATGTATTTTTCTCCTTGGGGGAAAAATTCCATGAAGAAATATGAGTGTTTGACACCGTGATGAATTCCATGCCACCTACGTCAGCAGTAATCAATCCAGCATACCTAGTTGTTATCTGAAAGGCTTAAACAGATTCAGCTCATTGAGTGAATGACTCTTTAAAGCAAGTTGCGTACACACACAAAACTGCACACAAGGTTAAACTGCCTCTTTGACAGCAGAGTGGGTAATCAATGTATATGTCAACTCTTGTCCACAAGCCGAATGAATCTTATTCCGTTCAATGCCTTTACTCCCCTGTTACGCATCCTGCGGCACATCACAAGTCGCACATGGAGAGCCATTTGTTTCCTAACGAAGAACAAATACTTCATAGGATATTCATGTTGTGGTCTTCCACACGCAAATCCCCAAACAAATCTTTGCAAAGCATGTCTACAATTAAAAAATCATAATGTTTCCTGCTGTTAATGTGCCAAGTTACTGCAGAATCAACAACGGCACCAGGCTGCACAGAGTGGGCAGAAAAAAATGATTAAATATGCATTAGTGTTAATAGATGCTCAGTGTTCAGACACACCACATGCTGAAGGTCTCTGTCATTAGATAATATACGTATCTGTTGAGTTATTGATTTTACAGTCAAATTAGACTGTAAATGTTGCTCAGATGACTCCGTATTACATGAAAGAGCAAAAGCTTTTGATACAGGTGCTACATCCACTGCATCCGCTGTGGCCGAGAAACTGCAAGACACCAATAAAAAATTCATGAGAAATTACACAAAACAAAATCTCAGAAATCAATGTTTAAAATCACACAATTGTTCACTGCAACACACGGACAAATAATCAATAGTTGTGATTTTCAAATGAAATACTCCATCTCCCAAGGCATGTGGGAAAGAACGTAGAAGGAAAATATACACACACTAAAACCTCAGTATGGTAAATACCCAGCGTAATGATAAGGACAAAAGAGTTAATTCACATCCATCCATCTATCTTCCAGTTCAGATGAAATTCTAATCTCTATCTAGATTCACAATATTACCAATATCATCATTATTATTATTGGTCTATATCCATGATAGTTGTTCATGTCATAAAGTTTAAGCGGAATTCTTTTTCGTCTTTTTTGGACAATTTATGATCAGATTGCAGGGTGTCCCCTTTATTGTATGAAGACTTCTTTCTTTTTGACCCTAATCAAAGTTTTAAGTCATTTTAGTCACTTTTAAGTGACTACTTTACCGCTTTACAATCATTGTCTCATCTTCAGCCAATTATCAGCTTGCGGGTCACGGGTTACACTGGAGCCTATCCCAGCTTGCTACTGGTGAGAGACAGGGTGTCCCCTGGATGCATCGCCACTGCATTGCAGGCAAGGGTTAGTTCACATAAATCACAAAAACATATTAAATTGAAACACCAAGTGCAATTGTGAAGTATAAATATTAGAGAACAATTCAATGTCAGAGATCACACAGCAAAATAAATATTATCCTTTATTATCCTTTATGGTGTTGGTCCAAATTAAGATCTTAAGACAAAGACTTCAATATTCAGGCAAATAAAATGGAAAACTCCCACAGCTGGATCCCCTAAAGGGTAAATGATTATGAGAACATTTGTGAATGGTTACCACATTCTGTGAAAGATACAGTCTTTAAAGCTTCTTTTTCTGCACAGAGTGAGAAATGAGCTGCATGGCCTTGTACAATCCTAGCGGAAACAATAGGAAGTGAAGTTCCATTTTCATTTTATTCTGCATTGTGCTGTTGCTGCAAAGTGAAACCCAAACTGTTCCATTAAAAATGCTGACTTTCATTCATTTCTGGTTGTTATTTATCCGGACAAGGCAACACCTACAAAAGGCAATTCAGACGCCCTTGAATGAGGCTGAAAGTTTTTTATAAGAAAATCCATAAAGAAAAGACAAATATACAATAACACAAAAGACCAAAACAAATTAAAAATAGGATGAGAAAGCATTATTAATAATGGCACTTCTCAGCTGTTAGGCTAAGGTGTTAGTATTTTTATTACAGTTGCAGCTAGACTGCCATACCACGACAATAAGCCATCATACAACTGGCCAAAAAAAGTCACACTCATATTTTGTTGGACAGCCTTTAGCTTTGATTACGGCATGCATTCCCTGTGTCATTATTTTGTTAAGCTACTGAATTATCATAAGCGTTATTCCCATCCAGGCATGCATTATTTTTTCATCAAGATCTTGCATTGATGATGTTGTCATATTGGAATTCTCGGTCAGGTCAGGTCCATGTTCAGCAATAGTATGTGAATATGCTGAATGAACAGGTTATTCCATCAATGTATTTTTTTATTCCCTGATGGTACGGGCATATTCTGAGAAGACAATGCCAGGATTTATTGGGCTGAAATTGTGAAAGGGATGTTCAGGGAGCATGAGACATCATTTTTATACATGGATTGGCCACCACAGAGTCCAGACCTGAACCCTATTCAGAATCTGTGGGATGTGCTGGAGAAGGCTTTGCCCAGCGGTCAGATCCCACCATCATCAATGCAAGATCTTGATGAAAAAATAATGCATCACTGGATGAAAATAAACCTTGAGATATTGCAGTAGCTTATCGAAACAATGTCACAGGGAATGCATGCCATAATCAAAGCTAAAGGCGGTCTAATAAAATATGAGTGTGACTTTTTTTTTGGTGGCTAGCCTTGTGGAAGACTCATGTGTATGCATAATGAGGACGTAGGTACACAGGTAGGCAGGCAGGCAGGCAGATAGGTCATCCAATCATTTCACAAGAGCCACATATGAGATTGAGGGCGGTTGACAACAGTGTCTCCAGTTCTTATCCTTAGACTTGAAGGTTTGACATGAGCCTCAAGTTGCTAATTCTTCAAGGATATTCTCTTTTGAAAAGTCACTCAAATTTTCCAAGCCTGTGGGCCTAAAGAACACAGAAGAAACTCCCCACAGAGCCAGAACGACATCCATTACTGTGGGATACAAAAGTTCTGATTGAAAAAAAATGTCTTAAGAGAGTAGAGAATTAAACACATTGATAGAATTGTCAAAATAAATTGGACCTTCTGTTTCCAGCGGTCATCAAACATACTAAAGATATGTTGCATCATTTGTGGCACTGGCTGTTTCATTATAGTCGCATTTGAAAAGTAGCCAGGATGTTTTCAACCTGCAACTATTCTAACAAAGGAGAGTCCCTGAAGGAGCTCTTTATAAACCTTGAGCTGTATTAACATGGGCTCCTCTGGGAAGCATTCACATCCTGGGGGGGCTGGGGGGGGGCAAAGGGAGTTATACAGATACAGACATTTCTTCTCAGCCTTTGTTGGATATCATCAATCATCTTTTTGAAAATGTATAATGTTCTAGAATAAAGACTTAGGCTCCCACAGGCCATACAACTAGGAAAAAAAAGCCTAAATGCTGCTTGTCGCAACTTAGAAAAGGTCAAATTCATGACGACTAAATAATGAAGTAGACCAAACCGATTGTAAAAGGAAAGTTCTTAAGCACACAAACCCTGCTGGTATAAATGCACTGCAGATTCAATAGAAGTCCACGGTCTTTGCACGAGCGTAGCAGAGTTTAAAAGCAGACATGATTTTTTTTTGTGAACATTGAAAAATAATCATGTACAACAACTTTTATTTTTGACTATAAAAGAACCCATTAAATCCTTTTCTTCTGCTTATCCATGGTCTGGTTGTGGTTGTGTAGGGTAAAGTCTGGGTAATCCACACTTTCCTCTACCCCAGAAATACAGTACTTTCAAGCTAATCCCTGGTCCATGGTGGATCCCAGACTGGGATGAAGAATGAAATCCAAGCAAAGACTTCTGGGCACCAACTCCAGGGGTCTCCTATGAGTGGAATATGCCCAGAAAACTACCAAAGCAAGACTCCCTGGAGGAATCCTAACCAGATGCATAAAAAACCTCAACTAGGGGTGGCAACTTCACCACCCAGAGCACACAACCACAGGTGAGGAATGTAGAACGATTGGTAAACCGAGTTTTTCTTCTAAATCCACCTCATCCTTCACCACCAGCAGTCTGATATTATACCCAAATTACCAGTGATGCCCCACCAAACCACCTGCCCATTATCTTTCCAGCACCATTTTACCCCAAGATACTTAAACTCCTTACAAGTGAATCAGCAGAGAACAATCCAATAGTTGTTCAGCAGGTATCAGAATGTCTCCTTTTGGCTAGAATTACAGAAGCACTGCTTGAATTCAGCTCTACAATAAATTTTTACCTCTTTTAATTGTGAATTATATCAAAATTAACTCATGAGTGATCACATGGCCTAAGATGACACCAATGCTGTATTCTATAATATCTTAATATGGCTATAAATTATGACATTTCATTGCAAATTATATCGTGATCAGCCTATCTACCTACATAAAGAAAACAACAAGGAGGCACTTCACTGAACAGAAAATCATTACGAGGATAGTAACTCAAGGCTTGCCAGTGAAATTGATTTCTTTATGTTTGGATGAGAGCAAATCAAAATTATTGACAGATAATAGCTCGACAAATCAAGCACTTAAAATAACCGGACTGATTTAATTACTGCTTTAAGCATATAGATGTGTAACTACGTCAAAGTTTTGCAAAGTATTTTCCAAGAGCAAATGAAGAGAAAATGTCCTTCATATTTCCACAGCATCCCTGACTGAAGCCCAGATATTCCCCCTCCAGTTCTGCAGACTCATTTAGTCCCAGTTATTTGTTTACAGGCCAAAAAAGTTTTCCATGAAATGTCATGACTGTGACATTTTACTTTCACAGCTTGTTACAGTGGCCGATCCCATACTCATGGAGAAGTGTCCATAAAATCACACAACACCATCATTAGGCATCTCTCCGACCTGAGCACAGATACGGCTGCACAGCCAATCAAATGGCTTCTGCCACTTACCCAGTCTCTCAGTACCACACCGGTAAGCCATTTATAGCACAATAGGCTACCAATCATTTGAAATCAGAAAAAGAGCAATAAGTTTTCTCTGATATATGACCGATAATAAGAACCATTTAAGATAATAAAATTAACTGCAAAAACAATAAATGTCCTCTATCGTTTTCAAGATTTAATTTGTTTAGTCAAGCACCAAATTCTTCTATCATGTTGTCTCATTTATAGCTTATTATAACATACTGTGATTTAAAACCAGTGAAATTCAAGCTCCGTGCTTCCATATTTAGTCTGGGAAGCATCACTGCAATAAAAAAAAAAAATAATCAATGCGAAAACCATGTTTGTGTTCATCCTTGTATATTAGATGTTGACTTTAAGGCCTGTAACCTTTAACAGTCACTCGATCCATATGTTGAAAACTGAGAACGCCGTTCAAACCCATTGACAAACATCATTAAGTCATCAAAGGGAGCAACGGTTTTCATGCAGACACCAGAAAAGCCAGCACTCAAGTTGCAATTTGCTTTAGGAGGGAAAAACATTGGCTCAAACTCAATTAGGTTAAGGAGAAGAAAGCCAGCCTGCAAGCAGCTATCATCCATTAGGAGACTGTAATAATGACATATAAATGCAATTAATATGACTGATGAGTGGCAACATCCTGACAATCATTTGCCTACTTCATCATAATGGTCTGTCTGGAAAATCCCATTAGATCAGTGGATGTAACAGTGAAAGAGCTGAGAAATAAATCTTTCACTGGTTGTCAGAGAAGTTATTAATATTGTATGGACTGCTTTAAGAGTATCTAACAAGGTAAATGCATAAATACAAATACCAAATCAAACAATGAGACGTAGATTATCTGAAGTCTGTGGATTTTAACTTTAAAAATCCAGAGACAACCTTTTGTAACTTCAACCTGCTGTGATGGATCACAGCAGATTGTGATGGTGTCCATTCATTTTTTACAGAGAGTCCCGATTTCATCTTGAAGTTTTCAGCATTGATTAAACACAGATGTTAATATGTCAATATAAGTCAGAAATATGCATACAAATGTTTTTTCTTTGTGCATATTCCTCATGCATCTAATCTCAGGGCTTTATACTCAAGCACTATTATTGGATTTGAAAATTTTAAGAAATACATACAATGACTCTAAATTACTATTATGTAATTTCACATGATACTCAAAATTCAGTAAATCTGTTAATACAGGAAGGACATATTTCAAAAACCGGTTTGATACAGTTGCTGCATCATTAAAAAGCCAAAGTTTGAAAAGGTCAAACAATTTGTCCCCATTGATCATAACTGGCTGAAAGCTTCCAATAAAAGTGCAGCTTCCTGAGACATTTTTTCTGATTTCATGCAAGCAATCCACATTAACTCTGGGATAACACATTGTTCAACAATTTATGACAAGATCGACAGAAGAGAATTTTTTTTCTTGTTCTTCAAAAGATTAACAAAAAAGGCAAAAGATTACTGTAAACTAAGGACCTTGCGTGGTTTAAATGCACGAGTGCTACAAAGTTAACAGAGTGAGAGATAACAAAATATATCTGCATATGCATATTTCAGTCTTCGCTTGTGCTCAGGGAGTGAATTCCCTCTGCCTCCGTCTGCCATAGTTAGAGGCCTAACTAAGTGTTGATTGCCATTTTGAATGGACCCATTAATTCTGTTTGTTGAGCTGTCTCATTACTGAGTTAATAGTGCATTTGTCCTGATTGCGGTCATGTTACGGAACGGTGATCACACTGTTGGACTAATGGGTGGAGGGCACACCGCACACAATGTAGTGAGTTCGGTAGTCTTTCCTCATACCAAAATGTCTGTCTGTGTTCACAAAGTAATCCTGGAGAGTAAGTTATCTTTAGTGTTCAAAATTTTTTAAATGATTTGGCTTGAAAATTCTTATTTTTTAAAGTCAAACTGTATAATCACAGTCATGTGTAAATAGATTTTGACCTACACCATTAGTAGGGACACATTACTCAATAATGTGCAATATCAGGATTTTCCAATCTTGAGGATGTGGCCCTCCCTCTGAACAAAAGTTCTCATCCTCTTATGCTTTTTCAATTCCTGAGCGTATATATGATAATAATAAGTTATTTGATCTTATAGACACACAATGTGTCTAAAATGACCTAATGAGTCAGATGATTAACTGCTGCTGCAAAATAAATGAGAATTTACAAGGTTGGAACTTTAGTAATTCAGTTAGAATGAACAGAATATCAAAGCTACAAAGACAACTTCTTTGCTAAACTCAGACAAAAGCACCTCAGTGTGTGTTGTAAAGATTTTTTTTTCCCAAACCAGAACTACCATTGAAGAAAAAAATAACAAAGATAGAACATTAATAAACTTTAGAGGAGGGCCCTCTTGTGAATCGTCTGTCTTTTGGATTGCAGCAACCATATGGGTTCCACTATATGGCCTTGCTGTCTGTCTCCCTCAGTGCCTGATTCATTTATTTATAACAGGCGAAATTAACATTAAAATCACTTAAATAACTGGTGTTTTTCTGTTTCCCTCTGAATGTGAAATCCTGTGAAACAGATGGGAGGAGATATGTCTACATGCCTATTTGTGTAAACCGCCAACACTTGTCATAACACCACTGGCTCCATGCATGACTGTATTACTTAAATAGTATTAGTGTAGCTTCTTAATTAAATCAGTTTTAATTCACACGGCTCTAAAATCAGCACACTTATCGCACTAAAAACGACAATGATGGAGTATCTCCTGCATATGTATGAAGACCCTACACATAACACGAAAACAACTATAAATCCGCCAAAAATAAAGGGGTGCAAATCTATGTGTGCCTTTTTCTCACCTTGACAATACTCTTAACCGGTCTGAAAATACATCAACAACCGGTGACCTCAGGAGAGCATGCAATACTGTGTTACACTTCCAAGGGTAATTGCTGTTAGATCAGAGCAAATCCAGAGCCAGACAAAAGTGGTTGAAAAAATGCACACAGTGAGATGCCTCTACAAAGACGTGGATGCACCCGTGACAGACCAATGAGTCTCTCCTGGATAAGCATACCACGTATAATGCTAAACGCTTATTTACACTCAAGGCTTAACATAAGTGTGAAGCTGTCCTTAACCACTTCATTACACATCCACTGAAGCTGCACAACGGGATCATTGAATAGTTCATATTCTTGAAAAAAAAAAAAAGGCAATTGGAGATGGAGAGTTTAAAATCAATAACATGACAACATGTGATCTTCAATTCGGAAATCTCACAGGCACCCATCCTTCATTTTGTATAACGACTGCACAAATTGTCTTCATTTGCTCTGCAGAGACCCAATAAAAACACATTAGAAGTGGAAATAGATTTCAAGCAGGTGTAATTAAAGGCACCCTGCTTACCAAACATTTATTAAACGTTGTACTGTAGAATTCTGCATTTAGCTCTGAGGAATACGCACCTTTGCAAAATAATCTCAAAAAAATCAACAATGGTATATCATAACTTGATCTATACAGATTTGTGTAATACAAATTGTATAGTCGCATCTTACAGATAACCAACAATCAAGTCACGACAACAACTGGGAAAACTTGTAGCATGTGTTCCGGTGCAGATAAAGCAAACTCCGGGGACTAGGACAGATTTGCATATGGACCATTAAAAAGGTGGGAGTAAAACCATCAGTCTAGGGGAGATTAATGGTCCACATTCTTTATCTGAAAAGAAATCTAAGAGATTGCTCAGCCTCGCGGGAATGCAAATAGGTCCAAACACGCTACCATAGATAAAAGGTTTAGAATCTTCTCTCAGAATCGTGGGGATATTATGATAGTGAGCTTTGCACAACTGGCATGTTTCCAAGGTGCAGCGCAAATTCCAGTGGGAATCAGATTTTATGGTTCTTAAAAATCATTGTTACCAGCTTACTTGAAGAATGACTCTCATTTTCCACTTTGAAACACAGGCACACAGCTTGTTATGTTAAAATGAGACCATTATAAGATTCCAATAATTACATTAACTAGGTTACTCAGGACTATTACACTGTCATGCTGATAATGAAATAATCTACATATTAATGTCACTACAAACACAAGTCATATCCTCCTGCACATTCATTAAGTCTTCAAATACAAATAAAGGGATAAGAAAAACACAATTTTTTGGAATTGTCTTGCATTGAATCCAAAAACTCTTGAAATATGGAGCTTATTGTTCTGCTGCCAGAAGAAAACAGGAGACAAGCACAGAATAAAAGCAAAGTCTGGTGAACAATATCTTATGCATGAAAGATGCAAGGACAAGAGAAGGAGCAAGCCAAAACTGGGGGAAACTAAGCTTTCATCCTACATATGATCTGGTATTCCAACCATTCAGTCGGTTGGAGGACATTTACAGGCTGTTGGGTCTCGAGGGCTGCAAGCGGATTTCTGAGAGCAGGTTCCGATGAACCATTCATTTCACTGACAGTGTGATGCTGACACTCACTTCTTACTTCTCACTGGTATTAATTATAGCTTGTATCAGTGCGCTCGTGTTTTGCAGATAGCAATTTGATGCATTCACCCATGCATGTATTTGCTCGAAGAATAAATAGAATTCAGAGCAAATGGCTATCCTTGAGAAACTTTGTAAAATCAAAATCAACCATCCAAAAGAACAATTTATAATTACAAAATCTATGATGGACAATAAAGGAGTTATAACATTTGCAGCCATGATTCCTTTAAATCCAGACAGTCACAGTCATTGTTGGTATTTGCAAAAGGTGGAGAACGTAGATTTCGAACCAAAAAAAAAAAGGCTGACAGATCTTTTGATCTGGACTAAATCAATTATGCATGGAATTGTCACAAAATCAATCAAATCTACAAAACAATTTCCACAGCTACGATGACGACTCTATCCAATGTGAGCGGCACTGCCATTCGTCAAAAGTTCCAGAACGTATTCGTGTGTGTCCTGCGAAGAGGCGGAAAGAAGTCAAAGTGACTGACTGAGTATCTGCAGGTAGGTATGCAGGATTTCCATTAACTCTTGCAAGATAAGTTAGAGCTTGCACACAGGAAACAGGATGCCTCAGGCAAAGGAAATTCCACCTGCTCTTGTGCACCCTGACAACTCTCAGATGAGGATGAAATTTTTTTTGAGCAACACTGCAGCTTCCGAGCAGAAATTCAAAATAGAAGTGAAAATCTCCCCTGGGAGAAAACAACGTCCATCCCATACACACGAAAAAATGTCCAGCACCTGAGCCTTTTTTTCTCAGCTCATGTTTCATTTAGTTTAGACAGCGAAGTGTGGATCCAGCACTCCACCAGCATGTTTATTCATATCATCTGGTTATTCAGAACTTGCCTTACGGGACAAAAACATCTACCACAAGCTGAGCAGTTGTGTGACGAATTCATCTTCCGTTGACTATCTGTGCACTAAGCAAAGGGAGATGGGAGGGAGACTAAAAATCTGTAAAATCAGGCAGAGATCAACATTACGTCAACTGAAAATTTGAGTTAATTAAATACAGTGAATATGATAATAATAATAATTTAAAAAAACAATCCCAGTGAATGTTTTATGCTCACCTAGGAGAGCAGCCACAATCACTGTCTGATTGATTTATCCGTCTTTGTCATTTTGTCAGTGAGCCAGTGTGAACAAGAAAATCCAAAATTCCAGTACTTCCTGCTTTTTTATTTCAGAATTTTACAAATTCATTCTCATCAAAAGAGAAAGCACACCTTCCCTGTTAAACAAAAGTGTTGGCTGCAACAGTTCCACCTGAGAATCTGCTCTCAGAATAATATGTCAGGCCGGTGCGTACTGAGTATTGATCTGCCCAAATTTAATAACACCAGAGGAAGAAACAAAATATTCCATTCTGATAGAAGCAGTTGTGTAAAATATATTCAAGTCAAATCTCTGGACTTAACCAAAAGGAAAGCCAATCAAATCCCACTACAGAGTAACAGGAATATCATTTATTCATCCCTTTCAAGTACAGCCAGGCTGAGTTTATTTTCTACTAAGTCCAATAACTGGTTGTTATACATTAATCCATTTGGGCATCTGATGAAAACCTTGAGTTCACCCTTTCAAAGTTGGATTCAATGCTGTGTCTTTATCTAGTTAGTCTTTAATGGAAATCTGCACCCCTGTTTCCTGTCTTTTAATCTATCGAATCAGAGCTTGGTTTAAAAGGCTATGTTTGCTCCTCCTGCAGCTCACTGAAAGCTTTATTATCTTCAAATAATGGCCTTAAGGATCTATGCGCAAATTTCAGATCAGCCAAACATTAAACATGTCAAGAAATCACGCCTGGTTTTAAGCATATTTGGGCTCGCTGATGGATTTCACTCCAACTCCCAGTGACGCACTGTTGGACTGGAATTATAAAAAGTATTTTATTGCCAGGGCAAATACATTACACAGTTTTTGTCACACGGGGCCTTCTATTATGTGGTGGGGGATACTCCAGAGAAACCCAAGGTGCAAAAAGACCAACTAAATGGAATTGCTTTTATAAATCAGTGTCACATTATGCATTCAGCGCACAGAGTCAAAAGCCCCTCCACAGTACACAACACAAAGTTTATGAATCTTTTGGGAATCCGGTTGCAACATTCCATCTGACTATACGCACAATCTACACTGTACTTTTGATATTAGTCCAGCTTTACATATAAAAATAAGCTGCCTTGGACTTTCAAACAGGCACAAGCATCAAACGCGTTGACTTTCAAGTTGCAAAGAAATCCAGGCAGATGGGCAGCAGCATATCACTATGAAAACCTCAGTAGAAACTCTTCTGTGGAGCACAACGCCACAATCAAAGTAACCTCATAAAACGGCTTAAGCTGCCTTAAAGTTTTTAATTCTAATATCTAAATAAATGCAGGCCTCTGGTTTCACTTTGCATTAAAAGAGACCTGAGAGTCCTGATGATTCCTGGGCGTCTCACTGAGCCCGTCCCGGTTTTCAAACGCCAACAGAAACTGGAAACAGCAGCTGTTTACACGACATTTATGCGAGTAATCTACGACGGTGCAGATTTCTCAATATCAGACGTTACCACTGCTCTTCATTGTGCTTCAGCAACTACATGCACAAGGAGACAGCCTAATTTGTGTGATACATATGTAAACAGAGCCCGCGGCTCATGTTTATGTATAAGGAAGGATAAACACTTTATCAGGAACAATTCTTTGTTTATCTTGCTGCAGTAAATCACCCCAAAGATTGCATCTTAGCTGACTCATTTTCAACAAAGAATATCAAACCAAAAAAACTTAAATCAAAGGGCTATTAAATTTTGTCTTTCCCTCATTTGACCAACATTAACTCTGATCTTTTTTTACCAATTAATAAAAGTAGAAGAAAAATGTATGAACAGTGAATGTGGCTGCTTGGATTAAATGAAAGAAAAAAGGCAACAGAGCTTTTTATTCATTAGGGGTTTTTATTCTTGACCAAAGAGGGATACAACACGCCACTCAACAATGGTGATGATTTAGTGACTTACCTTCAGATCAATGTTTTCCAGGACAAAGACAGGAATGGCGACAAATCTTTACACAATGTTCGTACAAAAGAGTGCGAGTGAACAACCAAAAGTCAAACCATCATGCTTGCTTCTGACAGACAAATGCTGAGACGATAATTTTGATTCCATCTCGTCAAGAATTCATCTGAAAAAAAATATTGCGGCTGGAGAAATTAAAGTTACACATGAAGAATGATAGATCAACCATTTGATGACCTTCACAATCTCCACTGTGGATCCAATCCTCTACAGTATTCTAAATAAATAATGATGGTACAATGAAATGTTATGCTGACAGTTTCAAACATCTTTAGAAAGCACTTATACCGCCACTATAACTCCAGATGTGTAATAACTCCCTCATCTCCCCTTTTGACCTCTTCCCCCTTCCTCATGGCTTGTCCTGCAGAGCTAAGCTGAACCCCTGACAAAAGATTGAGATGTAGTGCGGCGTGCGCATGAATCTGTGCTACAGGGAACAGAGCGCTCCAGTGCAGGCGTGCTTTCTTCACTTCACCACTGTTGCTTTTAATCTCCCATCTCTGAGCAAGAAGGGTATGCAGTAACTCCTGCATGGAAAGATACATCAGAGACACGAGAGATGAAAAGGCTGGTTTGACATGCCCTGTATTCAATAATATGTGTAAAAAAAGAAAAGAAATTAAAAGAACTAGTAGCAGAAGGGGAAAGTAAAAATGCGGTCCACTATTTGGATAGACACGTTTGAGGGCAGGGAGGCACTCGAATGTTTTTTAACTGAGTTAAGTGACTTAAAGGTTTTCAAAAAGATGAACTCCTAATGAGATGTGTAAAGAGTCGCCCGTGTTGCTTAGCGATCGATTTTTCAAACAGACCAACAACAACCTTTAAAAAAAGAGCAAAGAAAATGACCCCGTCTGATAAAGCGTGACAGCACAGAACGGGAATTATCGCTGCAAAGTTGTACAGGTAAAATACATCATGTGCACCGTGCTCTACAACTTCACTAAAAAAAAAAAAAACATCCAACATGAATACTCTGTTTTAAAAATGAAATAGTGGTGCAACAGTAGAGTGTCATGGTGTAACAGCATTCAAGAGAAGAAACGCCCTGAAGCTGGAAAGTTAAATGGAATGTGACAATCTCTATATGCATGCACACACACACACACACACACACACACACACACACACACACACACACGTTTAATTTTTTAAAAATGCATCCACACAAAATAATAACCAAACATTTCAGCAAATCCACCCGAGCTGCATGACACACACAAGATATCAACTCTTCCATATGCTGCTGTTCGCAAAGATTTCTGTCTACCATGACCTTCTATCCCTTTATTCAATCTGCATCTGAAAACATTTCATTTGAAGGGCCATCTGGAGAGTTGGAAGACCTCTACCCCTCCATCCCCTAAAGACACCAGCACTCATTGCCCTACAAGTGAATTTGCAAAAAGGAGAGGTAGGACGAAAGGGGGGGGGGGGGTTCAAGTGAAGGGAGTTAATGTGGTGTGTTAACGCATATCAAAAAAGGTGAATAATTCAGTTTCATTTAACTGTTGAAATATGTACTCGAAAAGGGGTTATAGTGTTTGAAATACTGTATTCTTTCATCGACAAATAATAAAGAATAAATGACCCCCCTCACCCACACCCCCCAATCCCCCTCCCCCTTTCCACCGCTGTCAAACAAGGCTGTAAAGTGCGACCCAGCAGCTCATGCTATGACATAAACCTGGTCTCTGGAGTCGGCTTCAGCAGGAAGAATAATCCCGCAGATGTTTCTCGAGACTCGTCCGCCTTAGCTGAGCTGTTCTGATGGGGATCTGTGCTAAAACCCAGCATGGGTCTTGCAGTGTTCCTTCTTTTTGGTCATGAATTGGATTGGCACTGTTTGGGGTCGTGAGGAAAATAAAAGAGACTTTTTAAAAAGCTGATTGAAATCTGGAGCTGTGACACGATTCCTTCACGCAAACACGAACACACACACTTTCAGAGGCAGTAATGTTTCTTTTCTTTCTTTATTTAACACACAAATTGAAAAAAAGAACATAGAGCCTGATATATGTGACGTTTCTTTCTCTGCGCTGATGCACACCGATGTCTGACTAATGTTTGTTTATTTTCAGGGAGCTTTTTTATTGATTCATTAGACAAGACACCGACTGAAGCCCCCCCCTTATCCAAAAGTATCAAACCTGCTCTAGACAAAAATCTAGAATGATGATGAATTGAAAATCCTTCTATTCATATCACAATAATGCAATGTCTGTTGTGTGGTTGTTAAAAGCAAGCAGCAAACATCTCACAATGTTTTTGAGTATTTGTTTATGTTCTTTTTTTTTTTTAAATGAAGGAAACTGCTTTGAAAACAAAACAGGAAAGAAGAAGGGCAAAGCACCGTGCATATTTCCTCTGCATTGCCCTTTCTGCTCATCCATTCTCCATGACGCTTGAGGTAATAAATCAAAGGGGAGCAGGCAGGCCACAGTTGGAAGGGGACTTAATGTCCTTTCCCACCTACCGTAACCTCTGACGCTGATACGTCAAAACATCAGACATCTGACAGAATCAACAGAAACGTTCACTACGTTTGGGATGGCATTTGGCAAATAAGATCTCGATAGTCGCATTTTCAAAACAGCCCGTCAATGTGAAATGAAACTGCTTCTCTCCAGATCAGCCAAGTGCAGCACGGCCTTAAACACCGTGCTCTATTTTATTGTTCAGTAAAAAAGAGATCACATAGAAAAGGAGGGAGCCTGTTAACCTGTTTCTAAAACAAAAAGGTGCTAATGTCATTTCAAACGAGAGAGGTCAAAATGTCCTCTGCCACGCAAAGACAAAAAAAAGAGCAAGCAGGTGTCTATAATGTAATGAGACGTCAGCTACAGCTTTCAATATGTTTATTCGCTGAACCAGAGAGAAAAGGTTAGATTCAATTTTCAGAAGCTTGAGACTTTATTGGAGGCAGTATACCCCGTATCTCAGGCACTAATGTTAACAGCTCTCTGAACAACAGAACAGAATAGCATGTCAGTGGGTGGTTACCACCAAATAATACTGTCTGTAAACCATACACGCATATAAAATATTTACAGGCATTAAAAGAGCAAATAGAAAAAGGAATAAATAAAGCGACAATGTCTCTGCTTGAGCCCATGTCCATGTTTGTGATCTGGTGAGGCTTAAGCTTCAATAACATCCTGCAGAGTCAAGATTCTCCATCTTTACAGGGGAGAGAAATGATGAAGTTGGAAATCCACCGACTGTGATTCAATTTGTTCGTTTTTGTGCTACGCCTGAGTACGACATTTAATTCCAAGACCAGGATTCTGACACTATGCATCCATCAAGAGACAAGTCTGATAAGATGACCTAATTCGTTACAGCGTCGGTTATTGAGTACGAGAGAAGTACTTCTATCCTGAACTGGTGCCAGTATCCTAACTCAATGGCAGTCAAGTATTTTGGATTACATGCGACTTTCTGGGCCAAATTTAACATGATAACGACAAACGTCAGCAGGCTGAAAAAGAAACATAATACTGCGGGAGTATTTCTTAATGACATTCGGATTTCATGTGATAAATTTCCGTTCTGTGGTAAAAACATCACAATTTATCACGGAATGCATCCATTTGCCCATTTTCCTTTTGCAATGCGATCAACGGCCTGGGCGGACGCACTCGCATTTAAACTAAGCTGTTTTCTCCTTCTCCTTCCACAGCATGAAGCCATGCACTGGAAGGGTGAAACTGCAAATTTGCTAGCTGGCTGACTGTGAGGACAGAGAGGCCTTTCTCACCAGTCAACAGCTGTCCTTAATGAGAATAGAAAGTGATTTACTTGCTTAATGCTCCAGCCCTCAGTTCGCCTGCCCGCCTTTGCTCGGTGCAGTCGCTTCAGGAGACCCTTTTAACAACAAAGAATAAAACTGAAACTAAAGAAATAAAAGGCGATAGCTAACCAGGGCCTGAACAACCTGAAGTAATAAGACATGGGTTCTCTGTGTACCCGCATCACTGACCTCCATGGAGAGTTGCATCTTTGCATTTTCCATTTAACATTTTCCATTTAACATAGTCTATTGGCTCAAACTGAGCCAATAGCGTCACCCTGATCAGGTTGGGAAGTAGAAAACATAAAACATTCTGCAATTACGGTCCACCTTGGGTGGCTTATTGCATTTAACAAACATTACTTTGTGGCACACACATTCTGCACATCTAACAATAGACAGTAATGGAAACAAATGCTCTGCTAACATGCCAAGGGACGAATAAAAGAGCATCCATTTTTCACATGAATGTGACACAAGTGCAAATATAGAGAAAGCAAGGTAAGCAAAATCACTTCATGCATAGTCTGCTCTTCACATGAAGCATATATCTTTAGAGGCGGCTGCTTGACAGAAATACTTTGACGCTATGGTTTCCCACATGATCAGCATTGCTTTTCCCAAGACGACTGAAAATGCAATGACTTTCACAGGGAACTTCAGTTGACCTGTCAATGACCCGATATGTGCTGCTTTACTTGAACCCTAAAAAGCAAACGTATACAGTAGAATACCTGAAAACCTACATTGGCAAATGTAAAAAAAATAATTAAAAAAAACCAACAGTGCATGTGTGCTGTGCATGATGTGCTTAAGTCAGAATAAAATACCAATTTCATGCACATTTACAGGTCCAAATTGCATTCTTTGATAGGGGAACCGTACTTGGTTTGCGCATGAAATTTGAAGTCATAATCATATTTATCCACAGAATGGGGAAAAGCCAGACAGAAAGAGGGCCAGCGTGGGAACGAGAGGGTGGGGAGGGAGGAAATAGTGTCGGTTTCACTTGAGTTGGACTTTGAGGTAGTTTGTATTCCGCTGTGAATGAGAAGGAATCAGATTCTACATTAACTGGGATCAGAAGTGCGTCACGATGCTCTGACAGCGCGATGGATAAGAATCCAAAACAGGAACGGGACAGGTGCGTAAACGGCGGGGGGAGCGTAATTTGGGGAACGTATCTGTGGATGAAAGCCTCACTATAGATTATGCGCACAAATGCGCAGCCGGTAATGAACGTGGAGTGGAGACGCGGCTCCGGAGCAGTTCTTACCGAGTGTGAAGTAGGGGAGAGCCGTGTTGTCCAGATCATCCATAACCGAAATTCGCCCAGGTAGGTCGGTCCTAACGAATAACAGGAGTCGGGATTCCCCCCCTCCTCCTACTCCTCCTCCTCCTCCTCCAGTTCCTCCTCCACCGACGCCACCTGCTCCTCCTCCTCCTCCTCCTCCGACCACGTTCCCGGAGGCTCCGCCGGTGAAGCTGAACTCGTTCTCCCGGAGCACCGGCAGGGTAGAAACGGTCACCGTTTTCACCTCACACGGCGTGTCCGCGTGGCTCTCGCTTTCCCTCACATCATCAGGAGATGTCACCCCTTTGTTCGCCCGCACCGACCAGGTTTCTGTCAGCAAGAACCCCGCGAGAAGGACGCGGAGCTGCAGCCGCGCTATCCACGCCATCCCGCTCCGTTCCGTACGGTTCTCTCACTTTGAGTGGCTTATCAGCTTGTCCGTTCTCTTATAGTACAGGCGCTGCAAAAAAAAAAAGAGTCACGTCCGTCCAGGAGGCGGCAGCACAGGTGTGGTGAGGGTGAGAATGACGCGCCGCGACTCCGCGTTCACGGCGCGTGGAAACGCACCACTTTAACGAGAACGACCACGTGTCATTTTAGAGGCGTCGGCTGGTTTGGCAGGGAAATAAAATAAGTTTTTATGCAGTTCGTTCACTTTTTTTTTATTGAAATAGTCACGTCCTGGAGAAGTGGGAGTGGGGATTTTTTTTTTTTAATTGAACTTGCACCGTCATGAATTGGAACAGATGATAAATGGGTAATTAATTTAATGCAATGGACTGCGCTCTTCGGAGAAACATGATTTATTCCATCATATCGAAATAAGTCTTTTAGTTTAACGAGTATAAGTGAAAAATAATAAACACTCCTGTTCTATATTGGGTGTGTTGTCTGCAGTGTGTTTAGGATCGTATGGTTTCTCGTTTCTTTTCTTTTTTCTGATTGAACGCTGTCTGAAAGCCTTTTACAGTGTGCTGCATTAATGCTGTTCCATTAATCTCTGATTGTTTCCCACAATAGATCAGTGGCACTTTGTGGCCCCATGTATATTCTCCGTGGGATCAGGATCCGGTGACTGACCAGTGCAAAACATGACCGACAGACATTTTTGTTCTGGTGGTGCATCCAGCCTCCATTCAACTACAAAAAGAATTTAAGAACAATTTTAAAAACCCTGGACACTTCAAGCTTTGAGGCATTCTTACTTTCATACTGGCACATGATCCAGTTGCAGCACGGGGAGCAGACACACACACACACACACACACACACACACACACACACACATACATACAACAGTGAAACTTTAGGAGCAGAGACTAAATCACCGGTGGTGACAGGTTAACTCAGTAGACTACTTCGATGGCTATACCTATTTGTAACTGATTTGAGTATTTTTTTAACTTAATTCTTTTTTTTAAAGAGATATTTGCTTACTAGTTTTAAGATTAAAATTTTTCATGCCATTCCTGTTCAGTGAAAAGCATTAATCGATGTCTGTTGGTTAAAAAAAATAAAAAATCCTTCCAAAGTTACACAAACTAATTTAAATGGAAATATGGAAAATATTGTTTGTGAAAGTTGAAACCAAGACTGACTGCACAAAATGTTCACTCTGTAGAGATTAAGTATTTAGGAGACAGATTATCAGAGGATTTAGGTTTGTTCGCTATGGTGATGGACAGGCTGACAGACGAGGTTAGACAGGAATCTCCATGGACTATGATGTTTGCAGATGACATTGTGATCTGCAGTGAGAGCAGGGAACAGGTGGAGGAGAAGCTAGAGAGGTGGAGGTTTGTCCTGGAAAGGAGAGGAATGAAGGTTAGCCGCAGTAAGACAGAATACATGTGTGTGAATGAGAGGGACCCAAGTGGAAGAGTGAGGTTACAGGGAGAAGATATCAAGAAGGTGGAGGATTTTAAGTACTTGGGGTCAACAGTCCAGAGCAATGGAGAGTCTGGAAAAGAGGTGAAGAAGCGTGTACAGGCAGGATGGAATGGGTGGAGAAAAGTGTCAGGTGTGATGTGTGATAGAAGAGCTTCAGCTAAAATGAAAGGAAAGGTGTACAAAACTGTGGTGAGTTCAGCGATGTTGTTTGATCTAGAGACAGTGTCAATGAGGAAAAGATGGGAGACAGAAGTGGAGGTAGCAAAGATGAAGATGCTGAGGTTCTCTCTGGGAGTGACCAGGAAGGATAGGATCAGGAATGAGTACATCAGAGGGACAGCACATGTTAGAGGTTTTGGAGATAAAGTCAGAGAGGCCAGACTGAGATGGTTTGGACATGGCCAGAGGAGAGATAGTGAATATATTGGTAGAAGGGTGCTGAGTTTTGAACTGCCAGGCAGGAGGCCTAGAGGAAGACCAAAGAGGAGGTTTATGGATGTAGTGAAAGAGGACATGAAGGTAGTTGGTGTGAGAAAAGAGGATGCAGAAGACAGGGTTAGATGGAGGAAACTGATTCGCTGTGGCGACCCCTGAAGGGAAAAGCCGAAAGGAAAAGAAGAAGAAGTAGAAGATTATTAGAGGATTTAACTCTGGAGATTGTAAAGCTGAGTGTTATTTGTGAATTTGGGTTGTACAAATTTGATAGATTGATTGATCGATCGATCTTTCACCATTAGCAGCTTTTTTACTGTCAGGCTTTCTGGTTCAAAGGTCATTTTTGACCATAGAAAGTCTGTTTTAGAAAACAATGTTACCTCAAACCACAGCTTCTCTGTCTGCTTTTGTTCCGCTCTCACCAGCAGTGGTCTTTGACAGATTCAGTGATACCACTGGCGTGAACTTTTTTTTATTTTTTCTGAGCAGCATCCATGTTTACCCGAGGTCAAGTTCACTCCTCACCTTGTTGACAGCATATCTGTTTATGTTTTCTTCAATCCACTTTGAGCCAGTATGTTTAGTGCAAATTTTGGAACATTGCCTGTACTTCATGAATAAAGTACAAAGATTAATGGTCACCGATCTTCAAAATGTCAAATTGTTATTAATAGTACGCATTAAAACATCAAAAATGCACAGGTACTAAGTAAACAAGACATCAGGTGTTCAGGTTGTGACAAGATAAAGGGCTCGGCATCATCCATATACAAACTGTCACCTCATCCCGGATCAAAACAATGAAAACTTCCACTGAATTTTCAGAAACTGTTCCAAACACACACATTTTGGTCAGAAACCTCAGCATGCAGGTTTTTTGTATAACTTTCTTGATAGCCTAAATTTAACATTAAATCTATTACCTTTGTCAGGACAGAATTGGACTTTTGAGAACAGGAGCAACAAACTAAAAATGTTCTGCAACACAAACTTTTTATTGTACTCTCTTTTTATGTACTGCATGCAGTATTCATACAATTCAGATAAACTACACTGAGCCTTCACATAAGTCTAGCTTACACTTTGTGCCATAGTCCATATTAATACAAACCTACATATCAATGTGTTCATTATGTACAAAAGTGGTTAAAAAAAAAACATGTGGTGCCTCTTTAAATATGCTGCCATCAGTCGTTGGCATATCTGTCATCTGTTTTATTTGAACTCACTTTGAATCAATATGGAAGAGGGACACGTCCTGTCTTTATGTCGCTCTCCATGGTCCTGAAATATTCAGGAACAATCCTCTCAGTCCCTCATCCAGCATTTAGAATGTTTCCCACTTCTTAAACTTGTAGACATCAGTACTTAGGTCCACAGTCACAAGTTGCCCAGCCAGAAAGCACACTGGTTCTCCTTCATGTGTTGTCCTTCATGGGTTCTTCTGAAGAAGAACAGCGAGCCTATACTTCTCAAAGATTATGGGTGCATCCCATTGGTAAATGTGTTGAATTTAACTAAACTACATCGTTTTCATGAATGTGAACATTACAGGAGTGCTACATATGCACATTTTTAAACCAATGTCTTCCCAAATTTTTAACAACAACCCTAATTTTAGAAATATAATCATATCTTACATCCCAGTTTGGTTACGTAGGCGCTCAGTCAGTCAGGAAAGAGTGAGCTGGTTAAAAGGGCAGAAACCAACACACTCAGTCTCTCATTTGAAGCATACTCACTCTAATCATGGTACGGAGTGGCAGTCAGACCTATCAGGTCCACGTATCCCATAATCCATCACAGTCTGCTGCACCAATGTTGGTGCAAACACAACTATTAATTTGAGTTTCAAATGAAACAAACACGAATGAGATGACCTCAGCATGATGAAGCCATATTGGCAGGAACATTTTAATGATTTTTTTAAATAAAAAAGCATCATGATGATGAATAATTCTTCTAAATGTAATAACTGCCCACAGACTCCAGAGTTATAGGAATTTCATATAAAGCTGAGACCTATCTACTATGCCTCAGAGTTTTCAATTTTATTATTGATCTGGCTGTTTTAGTCTATGCTCACAGTTCAGATCTTTTTTCTCTGCCTCTGTGCTCAAGTATTCCCTGACTATGTTCGCCCATTGTTGCGCCTCGCTTTACATTTTTTCGTCCTGATTTTTCCTTTCACTGCTGGTGTCCAACTTTATACTCTATATTGATTTTTGATCTCATCAAACAGTTTCCCCCAGAGTGACCTCATGTAGCGGTTTTGTCACATTCTTTTCAGTAGATAGGGGAAGAACTTCCACTGCTCTGTTGCCTTCCCGTCTTTTCCTTGCATCTTTTTCCATGTATTTTCAAAAGTGAGGAATAATAGTAAACGTTGGAAAGTAGGACAAACAACACACAGTGAATGAAGACAAATGAAATAAGCCCCAAGCCCCAAATTTACATTTAATATCTGTATGTTTCTGAGCTAAGATCAAACTCAATCAAAAGAAACATTTGGCAAATTCAATGCCATTTTATTTATTTATTTATGTTTATTCATCAGAAACGATGCAAAAGGCATTAGAATGAAACACAACCGATGTTTTTTCAGAGCTGATTTGCGACCCCTTAGCCCTGGTGAAGATTTTCCACTTAAAAAGCATTTCATCCTTACCAAAAAGGCATCATTAATAAAGCATATAATAGTTATATTATCATACGTGGGCGGCGCTGTGGTGCAGTGGGTAGCGCCGTCACCTCACAGCAAGAAGGCTCTGGGTTTGATTCCATTCTATGTGGAGTTTCTTTGTTCTCCGGCTTCCTCCCACCTCCAAAAACATGCAACTCAGATGAATCGGTCTGCACCAAATTGTCCGTAGGTGTGAGCATGAGAGGTTATTTGTGCTTCGTGTGGCCCCACAATGAGCTGGCATCTCATCCGGGATGTACCCCGCCTCTCACCTGTACCCAGCTGGGATAGGCTGCACCAGACCCCTGACCTGCAAGGTGGATAAACTGGATTATCATGGTATACTAAGTAGATGAATACATCTTTCTTTCATTTTTTTCATTTAATAAATATAACAAATATTAATATATGTATCCCTATATAGCACTATTATTTTTCTCTTTAGATCACGCCTAAGTTTTATGGCTGTAGTTTTCCCTTAACACTTTAAAGACCGAACATCACACGAATCTCTCTGAGTCAGCGCTGCATCAACCAGCCCCTGTTTCATTTGCATTTGAGCAAAATATCTCTGCAACCTCCTGTGTTAATTGGACATTTTAGTCAGTTTGTCATAATGATTTCCTGATAGAACAGTTGGCTACCAAGATTACCTTAAAGGGCAAATCTGACAAGCGCTCCTGTCCTTATGTGAAAGTGCTGACACTGCGGGGAGCTCTAGAGGAGGTCCACCACACTTTTTGCACACATAACCTCCTTTACTGAGAGGTTTCATGTAACAGACAGACGACATGAGAAAGGTTTGATTGATGTTGATGAGTTTGGCGAGGTGGAGGATGGCTGGAAGCAGCTACAGTACTTAAATAAGGGTATGGCAGAGAAAACTACATTATTATCAACGGATGGAGACCTGGGGTTGGTTATATGAGATGTATTGCTCAGGAAATTGGTTCGACTTGAGTGCTGTTGTAGCCTCCGACTCACTGGAAATTGAATTTGATAGACAACAAGCTAACATATGTTGCAAATAGGCAGAGATGTTTAAACAGATTTCTGTGGAATAATAAGTTAAGGCTCTGACCTGTAGACCCCCTGCTTTCCTCAGTGAGACTGGGAGAGTGTTATTTGATGTCAGCAAGTGATTGAAAAGTATGTCTCTTTCTCTCGAGTTAGTTGTCTTTCAACACACTTGGGAATATATTCTGAGCTGTTCTCAGCCAGAGGGGATGGTTTGAATTCCCAGACAAGAAAAGCCAATTTGGAGTGAGACAGAAAATGAATATTCTTTTCTGCTGTCTCTTCCGTCTAAAAAATATCATTCAGTAAATTGTAGATGTTTAAGAGGCCACTTGTAGATGATTTACTGTCATTATTGTTTGTGTACAATAAGATGCATATAATCAAACCCTCTTGCTGTGACTCGTTCATTTGCTGTTAAGTCAGAACAGTTTACATACATATTTTTATATTGCATGCCATGGCTTTAACAGATATGAATATCTACCTCCTCCTTGGCACAGACCTGAGAGTTCTTTATTCTCTACCCTTCCTTAAGGCACTTGTTCGATTTTTTTTGCCCTTGTCGTGTTGTTTTCTTTTTCTGTGGAAGTGGACGACACTCCACACAATAAACACCAATCATAAGTAATACATGAGTGAGTGTGGGCACTAAAGTTTAATGTCCGATGCTTTTCTTGTCACACCTACAGGTATTTTTTCTTTTGCGGGTTATAAGACTGTGGAGAACTGAAGTAGAAGAACACAAATGTTGTAACAGCGGGAAACATGTAATGTCATGTGGGTGGGATTGGGCATATGTTATAAATAAATATGGGAATAAATATGGGAAGTTAGTATGACTGCAGTCAAAGCTCATTTTCTCTTATTTTAACAAAGAAATTTGCTGATGTGGATTTAACACGGTAATCAAAAAGATTTAATTGTCAGTCGTACAATCCAAAAACAGAACATTTGGTCCTCGTATCTAAATGCTTATGTGCTCAGAGTTTCTTTTATTTGCTTTTTTATCTTTATTTTTTGGCACGCAGTTTTAGGACAAACTAAAATGCAGGCTGATGATGTCAGATAAAGCAAATGTCGCTGCAGGTGGTGCTAGACTCTTCATTTGGTAGCCATGGTAACCCATATGATATTTGATTAAGTGGTGAATTGACTGAAAAATAATTATTTACATCCAGACATGTTTCAGGAGACCGTAAAAAAAAGTGTTGCGTCATTAAATCATGAATTGCAGGAAATAAAATTTTCTCCTTGAGGCTTGTTTTTTTTTTAAAGTGGCATGAGAAAATAAAATTTCGCTGGGTACTGTGCTGTCTTTGTTAATTGATTATTTTTTATTTTTTCTACAGACTGCCCCAGTTTTGCAGGTGTAAACAAAGAGTTCCTCAATTAGAAACTGGGTTACACCTGGAGGACAAACACACAACCGCACACACACTTAAAGCACACAGCAAACCTGTTTAGTGGATGCTGAGCACACATTCTGAGCAGCATAGAAACATAAAATACATCCCCATAATTCCATTCAGAGTGATGTAATCTATGTGGGGCCGGACCTTGATTATGTCCTCCGTTATTTAAAGTGGCTTCTGTCGGCACTGGTAGATTTTATAAAATCAAGACGGATACTGGAAAGCATCTTTGATTTATTCGTTAGAAGAACAAATTATGACTTGATTTATGAGATGATGAGGAATCACAATGTTTTTATGAGGCAGGTTTGTTCCATGAATATAGCTTCATGTAAAAACTTCTACACTTGATGACAAGATCACATTAAATCTTAAAGAAATGGTTAAGTCAAGATATAAAAATATCCCTGCTGTGCTAGAATCACAGAGCTGATTGATATTTTCTACCTCTCTGGAGCCTTATTGCTATTCAAGGCCGCAAACCAAATTATTGACAGGTCTCTTCTTTGCTGACAAACTCCAAGTGTTGGAAAATCTACCTCTGGATGACCCTAACTCATATACTCCTCCATCATCCCCATCGAGAGCTGCCAGGTCAGCTGTAACCCCACCTTACCATCTCCAGTCCCGGCCCACTGACTCCCTCATCCGTTAGCCCCCCCAGCAGACAGGCTGGGTGGGACAGTCAGGCAAGGTCAGGAGTATGATCTTACTCTCATTACTCTGGCCTTGGTCCCTGCCATTACTTTTAGCGCTCCCTCCTCTGCTCACCACCCCAAATCCATCTGTCAGCGGCATTAAGAGCAGTGGGATTTATTCCTCCAGCCCCCCAAGCGTCTTTTATTAGAGCATTTAAGGAGCTGCATTCAGACTCGGCTGTTCTGAGACTCAACAGAAAATTTTAAATTTATGTTTACACATTTTCTGTGTAAGAAATTGTCAGTCATGGGTCTGCTGCAGCCTATCCCTGCGAAAGGCAGGGTACACCTCAGAGATGTCGCCAGTGCATCGTGAGGTCAGATGAAAGACATACAACCACTCACACACTCACGCCTACGGGTAATTTTTATGATGTTTTTTGAGGAGGTAGAACCCAGAGAAAACCCACACAGACACGGGAAGAACAAACAAACTCTGCACAGAACAGACATTGAACCCAGAACCTTTATGATGTGAGGCATTTGTTAAACTTTTCTTACAAAAATGGCCATATTTTACTTTAAATATAGAAATAATATTTGACTACATCAGACTATTTACTGTTTTTTACTGACTCTGGCCCTAGTTTTATTTCCACCTGTCAAGCGATTCCACAAAATAAAGCATCCCCATCATGCTATACTGAAATTTATTTGAAATTAGATTGCACAAATAGGATTTTATTATTATACCACATTTGATGATTAAGGGGAGTGAAAATCGCATCATCATTTCGCCTCAATCTAACTTGTGCAATCAACAGTAGATATTGCTTCCGCTTCCACCCCATCCAAGTTTATCGCTAATGTTGAGATGATGTACAGGATATGTGGGAAGTACGTGAGTTATTAAAGTTGCAGAAGCGATTACCTGCGCGATGCTGAATCTCTTTCATCTGGTCATGATGCCCTCTGGTATTTACTCCATGCACCTTATCAGCCAGCACCTCGACTTTATCTCCGACCTCTGACCCTCCCACACACCGACCGCAGGAAAATTCACACCTGTAAGCTAATTAGATGGAAACAGAACAAGATGAGATCAACTGTTGATAAATGAAATAAACTGATGATGCTGAGACTAAATGTGCATCGGTTGTTTCGTTGTTTTGCTGTTTTTGCATCACAGCATAAGTGGAACATAACCGGTGATAGTAGCTGTTGTGGAAGGTAAGAGATGACAATATGCTTTTGCATATGCGGAGTGGTTATTAATTAACTACTCGCCACACACACATACATACACACATAAATAAGTCACCCCAATCTACTTTAAAGTACATTTGAAAGCATGACTGTGATGATTTTAAGAGGTTAAGACATAGCTCTCTCACACTCTTTATATCCATTAACTCCATTTGAGGAAAGGGAATCTAAACTCATAAACAACAGCTAAACAGATCACAGGGTGGTAAAATAAATAAATAACCAAATAAATATATCCTTTAGTATGGAATAGTTTGGCTGCGGGACGGATTTCCGTCCTCTTCTCAGGAGCTTTTATGACACAGAATAAACAAGGCAGCATTTGCATTACAAATGCCTGCTCTCAGACAGGAAGAGCAATTGTACAGAGAAAGATGCTCAAAATGCAAACCACACAAGGTTGTTACAAAACTGCTCAATAGTCAAGAACAAACTCAAACAGGAATGTCAGATTTGATTATTACACACAAAAACCAACTTGTATAAATGAATAGAAATTACTACTACATAGAACAGCGAGGCACTAGTGCAATGCCATCATAGATTACACAACTTGTCCTTCTTAAAAGCGAGCCTTTGAAAAATTAAAATAAAAGAACGTCTGACAGATGTTCTAGACAAATGAGGGCAACACAGTGTTGTGCCTTTTTTAAGTGAAGGTTTTGTGTTCTGCTGTTTTTCTGGCCCTTCTCTTTTTCTCTTTCTCAAAAAAATGTAAGCTTCTGTTTTTCTGTTAAATTTATGAACAACAGGATTCAACCTCAATTGTTAACATTCTCAATTTCAGACAAAACCAAATACGACAAAATAGATCACAACTATAATACAGAAAAAAAAGTCACGTTAAAAGCTGTTTTAAGTTTGTCTTTAATATTCTTGTTATTTTGTGTACACAAACACCAGATAAGTGGTGTAAGAACTTTCATAATTCCATTTCTATTCTTCCAGTGTAAAATACAAATATATTGTGATGAATAGTAAAAACATTGAAACCCAATTTTTTATTGAAAAAAATAATTCAACATATCAGCTATTGAAAGCAATAAATGTGTTTATTGAAAGTTGTACAATTTGAAATAGATGCAATCAACGCATTTCAAAATGTTGTGAAAGTTGTGAAAAAGTAAAAGAAAGCACCTGGTGTGACAAATTAAGTACATGTGTGAGTATAAAAACACCATCCACACCTTTACTGTTTCTGGGTGCATGTTAGGATATAATCTGAGCACAATGGTAAGAAAGGATCTGCTGACTCTTTTTAATATGGGATGCGTGTGACAGTTCTGGCTTTCCCAGCTGCCAATCTGCATTGTTTTTGTGGTCTCTCCTGTCTGGTCATTTTGTTTTTGCTCCACTGCCAGTGCTGGCTGGTGATGACAGCACTCAGTATACATGCAAGCTGCCATCTGAATTCCTGAGTCTGATCGCTCACATTCTTGTTGAACAACCACAAATCATATTTGAACCCAAACTTGGAGCACATACGAAAATTGATCAAATCTGCTTGGAATACAGATTTTTGTGCCAAATTAAGGCAGAAAATTGGAACGGAGTTAAGTGACATGGTCAGTGATGAGCTGTAACAGAAACTGTGTGACTTACAGAAAGGAAGTGTACACGTTATAACTGGATCATTAGTGGTTCCCACGTTTAGCCAGCAGGGGGCAGTGTTGATTTGTGATAAAACTTCACTCTGAAGTTTGAAACACAAGTCTGTACAAAGGGAATAGAAGGAAATACAGCATAATAAAGAGAGGAACCCCGGCCAGAGCTAAATTACTTCAGGCAGCTTCACTGAATCTGTTAAGTCGGATTTTATGCTGAAATTGTTCAGGAATACAGTGCAGTGAAAATATATAAGAAATTCATTTAGGAAAAAATCTGTTGGAGCCTAGCAATACATTACTTCTTTCTACTGGCACATATTATATGTTTGTGTGTTTCAATGTATTCATGAATGTATTCATGAATGTATTCATGAATGATGCGTTTATGTTGCTGCAGGTGTTTTTCTTCCAATCTGAACTGCAGAGAACAGATGAGATGTGATATCCCATAAATATCAGTTTGTTTGTGAAGTGTGTTTGTTTCTTTGAGTGAGTGTATTCAGTCTGGAGACCCTAATAGCAATCACTTCATTTTGTTTTCATTTTCAGCCAGCTTATACTGCATCGATTTTAATAAAACAAGATCAACTTGTGGTTGTGATTATAAGCAGTTCAGTAGTTGTAAGCAGCGGTTTACAAAGGCTGAAGGTGAAACATTGACAAATGAGCGCCAATAATTTTGTGCTGCTGTAACAGTGACATCCCTTATCTTCTGAATGAAGGAGAACCCATGAATAAAATATGAAGAAATATCTTTTTAATAACAGCTACAATACCTCAAACATGGGTAGAATAGCTTGCAATCAAAGAGCTGAAAGACATATTCAGTGGAGAATCTGTTGTACCTGTGTGTGTGTATGTGTGTGGGGGGGCGTGCATGTGTGCTTGCGTGCGTGCGCGCATGCATGCATGTATATATGTATTTTTTTAAATTCCCTCACCATTGTGAGGCGGTACCTGTGTGTCATCCTCAAGCTTGGTATATATATATGTGTGTGTGTGTGTGTGTGTGTGTGTGTGTGTGTGTGTGTGTGTGTGTGTGTGTGTGTGTGTGTGTGTGTGTGTGTGTGTGTGTGTGTGTGTGTGTGTGTGTGTGTGTGTGTGTGTGTGTGTGTGTGTGTACACACACACAGAGAGAAAGAGAGAGTCTTTACGCATATAAAATCAGCATATCTCTATTATTATCACTTCTGAGCCCAATCACAGCCAAATTATTTACGGATTGATTTATTACTCGTTATCACGATTTTTTTTTCTCATTATGTGTATTTGTTGTTTGTTTTTATTTTGATATTATCAAGTCAACACGTCCTCGCCTCGATGAAATGCTCCTGTGACTCATCCAAGTTCAGGTTGGTGTAGGTTGTGTCTGTGTTGGGGAGCCCCCTTGTGTCCAAATGTGGAAGAACAGGGCCCTTTTGCCGGTTCCTAGACTGGTTATGTGCATGGCCAGGAGCAGCACGTTGGTTGATCTCAGTGCTCCAGCTGATGTATGAAAATCGAAGACATGAAGGGATCAGACCATTTAAAATCTTAAAAACAAGCAATAAATTTTAAAACCCATTCCTAAAAATACAGGAAGCCCATGAAGTGAGGAACTGCTGTGATATGATGATGTTCTCTCTTTACAGTCAAGTCAAACAGCTCAATCTGGAACAATATAGCTACAAACAACAAAGTAAAGAATGATCTAAATTACATGATGGGGATTATAATATTCGCATATGGAGGTTATAAAAGCATGAAAAACTCTTTCTAAATCTGTGGGCAGAAGAAAGATTGAGTTTAGCTAAAAAATAATCTGAATTGATTGACTCTGCACTGAACTGATTGTTTAATTAAGAGGATTAAAAATTACACCGATTCTAAGCAGAGAATTGACAGAATGTAGGTAAAAGACCAAGAGTAAAAATCAACAGTCTTTATGACAGCTCGTCAATGCGTCAATGATTCTTTATTTCATGGTTTTGAGAGAAAATAAATTTAGATGCCATCAACAAAACAATGAAAACTTATATTTTGGGTTTTTGCAAACAAACCCCAAGGGCAACCTACAAAATGAAAAGAGGACTATGCCCAAAGAGGAGCCTTGTGAGATGCCACAGATGAATCGGCCACACTGTAAAATATTTTAAAAAGTCTGACAACTTGTAAAAATTGTTCAACTTTATTGAAGGGTAGACCCCTGTGACCAGCACCAGGTAAGAAAATGTTATCTCCAGTAATTGATGATGATTCCAACATAGATGTCATCTCGTTTTCTAGGGGTTCCCAACTCGCCAAGCAAACATTCCATAAGTGAATGTAGAAAATCCAGACAAACATGACCAACAAAGAGCACAAATAGACCAAAATATTATTCTTTTAATGACAAATAAAGCGGTTACAAACTTGGAATGGCCCCCAAGTGATGAGAAAGACAGTCTCACCTCCAGACCATCACAGAGGGAAGACAATATGAAGTCAGTGTAATTTTTATTCACATTCACACAGCACCCCAACTCATTTACATACTGTATATGGTTGTATTAAAAATAAAGATGAATGTTTGACTGGATTACATCACACACCTGATAAGTAAATGATGCCTTATAATGAATACAAAGTGAAAAAAAATAATCTATTGTGTGTGCTGAGTGTAACTTTATTCAAACCAGGCAAGTAAAATGAATAATCTGAAAAACCGATGTAGTTCTTCAGATTTAGGACATAGAAAATTTCATGGAGAAGCAACAAACATTAGATTTTAATACGAACTTGAAAGCAGTTTGCTAGAGCAGCCGTTTGTTGTCCTCTGTGTAGTCGTGTGTGTCTCCTTTGAATGGCAGTGATGGGGGCTGATTACAGAGTCCCATCAGGAAGATAATGATGGTGCCAAAGATCATCACCGGGGTAACAAGGAACAGACAGACTCGGTCCACTGTTCGAGCAATCCCACTCCAGTTATCTTTTTCCTGTGGAGACAGAACTAAACTTCTCAGTCATTTTACATGCATGGCCAAAAGTGTCTGGACAGCAGGACGTGATGAAACACAGCTGAACATGTAATTCTAACGTCATCCGTCGCTGCCCTGCCTCCTTGAGCGTCCAGGCTGTTAGAAATAACGTAAATGTATTTATCCCTGGCACATCAAGCATCACCATAGCAACATGCCATACTGCGGGGACTAAAAATTGGTTTTAAATGAAAAATGACTTTTTTTTAATCAAATACTTAACATTATTCGTTTGTGAAACTAAAGTTTGCAAACTTACAGTCGACTCTAAAGCCACGAGAAGGACAGAAATAATGATGTCATCAGAAACATCAGAACACCAGTGAGGCGTGACGTCATCACTGCCATCTCACCTCATTGTAGTCGTTCTTGTTCCGCATGTGTTTGATGATGTAGTTCGCTCCGTCCACCGCGGGCTTGATCTCCCCGTACAGCTGATCGGTTTCACCTCCATCCTGCTTCGGCTTCACCGCTACACAAACACACAGAGTGATGAGGTGATGAGACCAAATCAGTTGGAATCAAACTATCTCAACTGTTCTCCCTTTGTCCGTTTGGGTAAATCATGACTCATTTTTTTACTCTTTTAAATTTCCCTGCAGGAAACATCAACAACAACTACAACTACAGCGCCTCCACAGAGAGGCTGAGGTCCTCCTTCGTGCCCCGTGCCATCAGGAGGTACAATGACTCTCTCAGGAGGAGTGGGGGGGAAGGTGGCGAGGTCAGCACGCGGTTGAATGGATTTAATTAAATTTTATACTGTTTATATTTTAATTTTATACTTCAGTTATAGTTTAGTATATGTCCTGTTAATGCTGATTATGTCTGTTAGTGTAGTGCATGTCTTGTGGTACGTCCTGTGATGTCAGTGTTTCTTTGTTCTCCTGGTGTTTATCCAGTATTTATTTGTTATATAATGCCTGAGCAGTGGATATGTGCAGGATTAATAAAGTATCTATCTATCTATCTATCTATCTATCTATCTATCTATCTATCTATCTATCTATCTATCTATCTATCTATCTATCTATCTATCTATCTATCTATCTATCTATCTATCTATCTATCTATCTATCTATCTATCTATCTATCTATCCGTCTATCCATCCATCCATCCATCCATCCATCCATCCATCCATCCATCCATCAATCCATCCATCCATCCATCCATCCATCCATGCATCCATCTAATACTTCAAATGGTGTTAACTTCCACTTCCAACAAAAGACTTCAGGTGGTGGTGGGGGGGCATACTCGCTGCATGTGTGATTCTTTTCATCAGTCCGTGTCTCTCTGACTGCTTCTCAAACATCAGGTCACTGCGGGACTTGATGCTGTAGTATTCCTCTGCTGAGGTGATGTAGCCCACGGAGCTGGATCGCCGTGGCAACGCTCCATCCGAGTCCGGCCCCACCACTGCTGGCTGGGACATGCGCAGGATGCGGGGCAAGCGCTCCAGGAAGAACTGCTCGCGAAGGACGAACACACACACACACACACACACACACACACACACACACACACACACACACACACACACACACACACCAAAAGCGTGTTTACAGGTCCAAGAAGGCAATCAGAGACTGCAACATTCCGCGACATCATCACATTTTAGTGTCCCTGGCTTCCTGAAAATGTTGCTTTTTGTTTTGTGATTTTAATGCTCATCAGGTTTCAGAGATGTGTACCTGAAAAGGTATAAAAGTGAAAATTTGACCTTGACCTTCTTTTTCAAGATCAAGGTTGTGATCTAATTTTATCCCTTTGCTTCGCTGAATATAATGCCTTTTGTTTCGTCTTTTTATCTTATCCGGTTCTTGAGATATTTGCAAAAAATGTACAAAAGTTGAAATTTGACCTTGACCTCGTTTTCTGAAGGTCAATGTCATCATCTCATTTTCATCCCCTTTGCCTCCCGAATAATGCGCATTTTCTTTCATCTTTCTATCTGCAACGGTTGTGAAGATATTTGGTGGACGGACAGACGGACGAATGCACAAACACTGACAATTACGATACATCACTGCTTCGCGGGATGTAATAAACAGTTTATAGAGTTTGTCAACACAAAAAAGTGTGTGCATGCACGTGTGCATTGCCTCTTTGGTCCAGTCTGACATAATGTGTGTGCTGGGTGTCCTGAAGTGCAGGTTGAGGACGACCACGCAGTTCAGCACCACAATCGTCACCAACACCATGATGAACATCAGGTACCTGAGACGCATTCAGGGAGCGTGGGACAATTAGGATAACGAGAGTAGTTGCGGGAACACAACATCACCTGTAGTGACCAAGTTATAGTTATTGATCAATAATATCTAAAGATCAATAACTGAGAGTGACCTACTTGACAATCAGCGGGACGGACACGGAGGTCTCCGGCAGTCTCTGAGAGATCAGCAGCAGGAAGACAGACTGGGCCAACAGCACCGATATGGACAGCGTCATCTTTTCCCCACCTGCACATTGGTTATCCATCAGGCGTGTTGCGTTCAGGTGAAATCAGACAAACGAATTGACGGCGTCATGGCTTGCTCGTTGTGGAAGTCTCAGGTGTCACCACGCAGGTTTTAATTGGTTCCACTTTTCTTGTTAGAATATTTTGTTGATGTTCAACTTTTCTACAACTTTTTCTTTTTACATTTACATTTCAAGTGCTTCCAGAATAAAAGTTAACTAAAAAGTTGTAAATCAGTGAATCCAATGATATGTAATTTCCTTTATCTAAATAGGATTTGACTATGTCCATATTTAATGTTATATATGAGAAGTGTTACTGTTTTTTTATTAATATAATCTCGTTGAATTTGATGTCTGCGGCATGTTTGTAGAAACAAAATTGGCACACGCTCACGTTTGTGTTATGTGGCATCACCTTTTCTTTCTTCAGCGAGCCCCAGTTATCCCAGTATATTCAAGATGATTTGCTGCCTAATATTCAGAATAAATTTGTATTTACATAAAACAGTTGGAGGTGAGATTACCAGTGTTTTCGTAGCTCTGTTTTGTATATGAGGTAGTCCGTATTAATCAGGAAGAAAACTTACTGTCAGCTGGCAGGTAGTAGACGAGTGCAGCTAGGAAGGAGATCAGCACACATGGGATGATGATGTTGACGATGTAGAAGAGAGGTTTACGCTGAATGATCAGGTAAAAGGTGATGTCCTGGTGTTTGGTGCTGTCCATAGGAATATGTTTGTAAGTGTTTCTCTTGGCAGGTCGGTGGATGATCTCCCACTCCCCATTTTCTGTAATTAAAGAAACAGTTGGAAGGGGGAACATTGTCTTCATTGATCTTAATATATAACTGTTTTATGATTGATTGATTGATTACTTGTAAACCCAGCAGGGTCTATAATGATCCATTCCACCGTAAATGTCTCTAGAGTTTCGTCATCATCTTTCTCCCACAGCAGCATCCTGATTTCTTTGGCATTGTAGGTCAGTGAGCTGCAAAGCAACATGGGATATTGAGTCCAAAATCAATCTGATACACATTATCAAAGGGAGAATGGTATAAGATAAAATTTTTATTAAGGATCACTAAACAAAATCACATATTCTAAACCTCAGATCTGTCTCAGTATAACCACATGTCATCATTTGTCTGTTGTCTATCTGCCTAAGATATCTGTCTCAAATCGCACAATAACACAGTTTGTGTTCTAGCATTCTTCTGTCTGATTAGCATTATCGCCTTTCTCTTTGGTTTGAGCTCCTTACGCAAATTTAAGTGAGCAGTTCTGCCAGTCAAAGGGGAAGTATTGGACGCTAATGGAGCAGGAGGAGCTGAAGATGGCAGGAGGCAACCAGTAGCAGACACCAGTGTAGTTCACCAGCACGTTACAGTTGTAGGCCACCTGGAACTGCCCATCGTTACTGAGGCAGAGAAAAGAGAGGTAGGATTCAACAAGACAAAGAGGGAGTCACAATAGATAGAAAGGAAGCAGAGCAAACTTGCTTTGTTCAAGGAGAGCTACATACGATGCAAAGAGAAGAGGACCAAAAATCAAACCATGGGGAACACCACAACATGTATCTTTTAAAGGGATTCTTAGTTCTCATTGCTTTATAATTAACAAAAGAAAAAGAAGACTTTTTCTAACACAACAGAAGGCTGAGTTTAGCACCACCTGGAATATCTTTACTCATGTAAATAAAAAAGAAATCATCTGAATCTCACTTGTTTTCCAGCACAATCTCCGGCAGCCACACCATGTTGGACGGCAGGCGAAGCATGTGGACGCCATCAAAATCTGACCTATTCCACGACAGCCGGTAGTCGATCCACGTCTATCGCCAGACACACAGTTAGCGGAAATGAGGCATTAAAAGAAGAAGAAAGAAAGTCCACTTTATTATCCCTGATGAGGAAATTATCTTTTCACTCAGCTATACATATGAGTTAGACAATGCATACAATGTTGTGTACAGGCCCCTGAAACAAACACAACACACTAGGGGCTTGTAGGCAAGCAATTAGTACAATAAACGGTACAGGGGGTGGAAGAGTGATGGGCAGCGACTTTGTGGTGTGCCCAATCGAACAGTTTGTAGGGGGAACGGCGCCTTGCTCAAGGGCGCATCAGCAGTGACCGGTAGGTGAGCTGACACCTCCCACTGTCAGTTCACACTCCGAAGGTGGCTGGGCGGAAGTGGGAATCGAACCGCCGATCCTATGATCATAGGACGCCCACTTCACCACTGAGCCACTGCCGCTCAGGCGGGGAAAGGGATCTTCAGCGTTATTAACTTACATGCTCAATCCAAACACTGGTCCTCAGGGTCTCGTCCACTTCTTTCTACAATTAAAAATACAAGTAAGACTACAAGAGGCAGACATTCACTCCTTCGAGGAATGGCTTCAGAAATTTTTTAATTTGTACTGCAATAAAAATCAATTCAAGTTAGATGACGTTTAACTGCATATTGATTTTTTTTAATAACTTGATTGATTGATTTCTTTAGTTGCTTGCTTTAAGGTTTTGAATTACGTATAAAACTTCAAACACAATCAAAGATTGCTCAGTTCAGTGTTGAATGTTGTTGTTTTTTCCACTGTGGTAGGGGTTGTTTAATATCAGCAAATTAATCTTTCAGCTTTTTCCTGCCCCAAGCTACCATTATTAGAATAGATTATCAATCAAAAATATGTCAGGGTATGATTTTGGTATCACGCATACACACACAGACACACACAAACACACACACAGCTGGTACCAGAGAGATGAGGTTGGACAGAGTGAGAGCAAGGTAAACGTCCACGGCGTCCTCATGCCTCTCCACAGGACGCACCTCTTTGTTGTATCCTCTTTCTTCCATCAGGTGCTTGATGACGCGCTCCTCCTCATTCCTGCACCAGCACGCTAACGCATATGCATCATATATAGCTTTATGTATTGATCGTAAATGTACGTTACTTACAGTATATGCTCAATACTACTGAAAGTAACAGCTAAATAAAAAGTCCTTAAAATGTATGGAACAGTTTATAAACACATAGACGTTGTGTAGGTAAAACCCTAATAAAGAGTTACTACTTTGTTAGTCTTTTGTGTTCCATTCTGATGGCAGCATCACACAGTTAACACTGAGAATACCTGGTAACACCTCTTCCAGTTTAAGTTTTACTGGTCTTTATTTAACATTTTCAAGTTTAATGAAATAGAGTTCCTCACAGCCTCGCATTTTGTCCATTTAATTATTTTAATTTTTTTGCATTTTATTGACTGGGTGCACCCTTAAGATCAGCATCTCTAAATCCGAGGGCATGGTTCTCAATCGGAAAAGGATGGTGTGCCCTCTTCAGGTCGGTGGAGAGTCCTTGCCCTAGGTGGAGGAGTTTAAAATATCTTGGGGTCTTGTTCACGAGTGAGGGAAGGATGGAACGTGAGACTGACAGACAGATGAGTGCAGCTTCTGCAGCGTTGCGTCACTGTATAGGTCTGTCGTGGTGAAGAAGGAGCTGAGTCGCAAGACGAAGCTCTCAATTTACCAGTCAATCTATGTTCCTACTCTCACCTATAGTCATGAGCTTTGGATCATGACCGAAATGACAAGATCCTGGATACAAGCGGCTGAAATGAGTTTCCTCCGTAGAGTGGCTGGGCGCCCTTAGAGATAGGGTGAGGAGCTCAGTCACCAGGGAGGAGCTCGGAGTAGAGCCGCTGCTTCTCCACCTTGAGCGGAGCCAACTGAGGTGTCTTGGGCATCTGCTCCAGATGCCTCCTGGACGCCTCCCTGGGGAGGTGTTCCAGGCATGTCCTACTGGGAGGAGACCTTGAGGAAGACCTAGGACACGCTGGAGGGACTATGTCTCTCGGCTGGCCTGGGAACTCCTCGGGATCCCCCTGGAGGAGCTGGAAGAGGTGTCTGGGGAGAGGGAAGTATGGGCATCCCTGCTGAGAATGTTTTCCCCGCCACCCGGCCCCAGATAAGTGGTTGAAGATGGATGGATTATTGATGTTTCTTGTTTCTCCTCCTGCTTGTTTCTGGATTTCTTCATTAAACTATGGTTTTTTTTATTTATTGATGACTCAATTTATCAATTAAATTATTCTTCTCAAAAGTTCTGAAGGGCTAACATATTGAAACTTTAAAAAGAAAGAGGTTTGCTTTTGATAAAGCTGAAGCTGTTTTCACAAAGGTAAGGGACTATAATGTCTTTCAAACAACTATGGGATGGATTACTGTAGATACTTCAGCTGAAGACTGATGATGGAGAAAAGCCTCCAAGCAACTTCACACTTAACATTTATTTCACACTAGATGATTTTCTAAACTTGGAAGGGAATGAGCCCTGTGATGATCTAGCATCTAATCCGGAGTGTACCCCACCTTTTGACTATTGCCAGCTGGGATGGGCTCAAGCAGACACTGATCTGCAAGGTGGATAAGCGGCTATAGATGAGACAATTGTCTATAGTGTAGTCTACATAAAAATGGTCTTGTCTACAAGAAAATCGATAAATGGATAGATAGAAGTGAAAGATTATATTTAAAATGGTAGAAAATCAAAACAAAGTCTTCAGGTTGGAACACCCTTAACGGGGAACACCCTTTATCTAAAATTAATGTCAATATGATCCACAGAACTGAAGCTTAACTAAATTTTAAAACGTTAGAGAGGTTAACTCACCAGACAACAGGAAAACACCAAGAAGACCTACTTGTTGAAGCTTCATGGCCGAATGCTAACCTTAATTCACCCAACTGGCTGTACTGGCAGGCAGCAGCCACAGGACAGAAAATAGAAACACACAACAGATGCCTGCTATCAATCTAAACAGATGGTTTAGAAATGAGGTCAACAATTCTGTTCGCACAAACAACTCCTATAATTTCTACAAGGTCACAAATAGTTGGCATTACCACTGAGTAGTCAGAGATTTCAAACTGGCTGTTTTTCAAACATCCAGATTCACAAGCACATTCATTTTTACGGACTGCTGGTCATCAAGTTAATTTTTATTGCTTTCATTGACTGCATGTCACAGCAGGAACTTGGAAAGGCTCAAGTTTTTAGAATTTATTATTTCAATTACAATACGCTGAACAGATAAACAAGCAGGTGGCTAGAAAGACTCGTGTAGATGTAGAATGGTAGAGCAACAGGTAGAGTGAACGAGTAGTTCAGTAAATAGACGAGAGATAGATGGTTAGAAAGATAGACAGGCTGATAGATAGATAGGTAGACTGTCAGATACTGTAGACATGTAGGAACAGTTAGTACACAGGTAACCGGGAATATATACTTATGTAGACTGGCAATAGATGACCAGGTGGACCAGTAGATGGGTGGACCAATAGACAAGCAGACCTAAAACAAAGATCCCTTCTCCATATGCTGACCACTCCACTGGCAGTGAAATGGATCTTTAATTAAAGAGATCATTTGTTCTGCTGTACTGAAAGAAAGGTCCAGTATCTAATCCTTTGCGTGATACTATGTCTGATCCTTTTGGCATGTAGTGCTTTGTAGCATCCAATGGACAGGAAGCATTCAAACACATTTTGTGCCAAGTTAGATAGATCTGCAGCTGTTTCCTGCCCTGTTCCTGGTAAAAGTCCTGCACACATCCCAGTGGAGGTAGGCTGGCCCAGATAATTTTTTCAGCAGTCCTGACAGTCCACTTTAGTCTATTCCTGTGTGGCATTCAACCCAAAGATTGAGCAGAAAATGGCCACAGTGCAAAAGCTGTGTCAGCATGTCACCAGGCTGCACTTCCTACCAGGAAGTGCATCCTGTCCTGTGCCATTTGGATTATGTCAGAAACTTTGAAGTCAATATGTTGCAGGATATAATAGAGCTGCAGGAGGACGACATCATCAACTCACTAACTGCCCAGCAGGACAGGGAGAGCACGTGGCTGTACAGAGAACCTAGTCAGAGCATTTGGGGGTGTGAATACTGGCAAATTAAATCTATACGAGAAAACATTGCAGTCATTGATCAGTTGATGATTTTGAGTGTGGATCTGAGATTTGTCAGTCTGGTTGAGGTTTCTTTCCCCACTTCCATAGGCCTCCTCCTTGACTTCCTATATCGTTCTCCTCACTTCATTCATATTGGAATGTATGAATTGGGATATAATATTAATATGAGCCTGTTGCCCTTTTGTAAAACTATAAATTACAGTCTGACAACACAGTGGAAAATTAAAGAATAATTTATTTTATATTAAAATCAAAAGCTTTACCAAGGCATAATCAAGAAAACAAAACAGCTTCACATTTTTAACAAATTCAAGGATGTAAAAATACATTTTGTCATTTTAATTCTTCATGTGATTCACCAGAAAAAAAAAATTACAGCCAATAGAGAAAAAACCCTGAAGAAGTTAAAGTTTTCCTAAATGCTCCCTTTTACAGCACAAAATGCTAAAAAGCAATATTCAACATGTGCAACACACAGATCACAACACACAGATCAGGGCTGCTGATCAGCTGGTCAATAATCATACATTTACAGTTTACCCACAATTCCAATCCATTATAAAAACCAAAAAAACATTTAAAACAGATCACAACAGCAGTTGAACAGATGCCCACCTAACATTAATTCAGCAGTTATTGAGCTAATAACCATTTTGGTCTTCTTATTGCCATAGCAGCCTCACCCGTCTCGTTTAGGAACGAGTTGCATTTCAGTGTTTCATAAGACAGCATACAAATTATGTCAGTTTGATATGTAACTCTAAAAGGCTCACCTATTTGCCTTTTAAACAACCTCCACTTTAAAAATAAAAACCTTTAAAATGTATTTAACATTTCCCTGATTCCTAGCACTGCTTTTCCTCATCCTTCAACAGCTTTAATGCTGTGTTTTTATTTAATGACTCTTTTTCCTTGTCTGTGTCTTCCTGTTCAGGTTTTGTTCATTTTATTTTCATTATCTGATGTGCCTCCATCGGCACATCGGTATACGTAGTATACATACACTTACAGGAAATTATGCACATTTCACCATGACTATCTCTTTACTTTCAAAAATATCGGCTGGGTTCTTCGTTGAAAAAGAAAAACAAGAGTGGTTTAACACAATCCCTGCATCACACAAGCGGTCCTCCAACTACAACAGGAAGTACATAAATTGAGACAGCATTGATTTCAATGTTATTTTCTTTTTAGTCAATCTCTACACGGAAGGCGCTGATTTCCATTGGTCGGAGCACACTAATGTGTGGCAAATTTTGTTGCCAGGAGGATTCAGGCTCATCGTCATCACGCAGCAACGTGAAACCCGACCGCTGGATTGAACGGAAGAGTAGAGGAGAGAAAAGATCCAGAAGATCAAAATCCACCTGAAGACAAAAATAAAGCAAAAACGTTAGCGTGTGTGCGTGTGCGTGCATGTATGTGTTATTGTTCACCTCTTCTTTCTTGCTCCATGTACATGTCAGCGGCAGGTCAGGAGGAGAACTGGTGTCAAAGCCCTTCCTGTGGAGCAGGAGTGCCGCTTCTTGTGATGGATATCCTGCTTTCTGTTTACATTTAAAAAAAAAAAAATCAACTTTATAAATGAGCATTAGCAGAAAGCCCAGTATAGTTTTCCAGAGATATTGGGCTTTCTGCTATTTTCTGATGGCCATACTGATTGAATGGAAAACACTGCATTTGTAAATTTGGCAGACTGTTCCTCTGTAAGGCAGTGCAAATAGAGCCAGTAGAGAAAAAGGGGCTCAAAAGAACAAAAAAATACTGTTGTTTAAACAGCTCCGATATAATAGCTTAGGGTAAGCAGAGCATTAGCTGTATGTTAGCGTTACAAAGTATTAGCTGCATTTTATCTGAATGCTAGTTGTCTGTTAGATGAAGAATTTGTGACAGGTGTTCTAACAGGACATTCTAGTGTTTACCTGGGTGTCCTCTAGTGTCCTCAGGTTCAGCAGGTGAATGTCACAAGGCAGCGATGACTCCAGTGGCAAAAAGGGGTGGAGTTCTGGCAGGCTGCTGCCACTGGCCGTGACCATTGTGATTGGTGGGTGGCAGAGGTTGAGTGAAGTCAGGTGGGCGAGTAGTGACAGGTGTTCAACTGAGGATCCGTCCGCTTTCTGTGAGAAGAAAAAAAAGAGAAAATGTAAAGTAAAAAAAGAAAAACATTCAAAGCTCATGAAAAGAAGAAGAAAAAAAATCAGTATTGACTGTTGGAGGCATTTCTATATTGACGTCTGAAGATTGAGCAGCTGTTCATTTTTGAACCTTTGAGTAAATATTAACCCACCTATAAACCCACCAACATCTTTAAGTATCAATCAGTGTCGCCCAGCCCCCTCACCTGAGCCTCGCCCTTCCTGTCCTCCAACAGGAGATGGAAGAAACTCGCTGTCAATTTGTTGTCAGTGACACCCTGACCGAGACCACGGTTATCATCTTGATTCAGTCGTCTATCTAACATCACCTCCAGCTCACCTGCCCAGGTTAAAAGGCAAATGATATGAAATGAGTAGATAGCAGAACTTCAGACAGTGTGAAATTATCTGAAATAAAATACAGCAGGATGATGAAGTCACTGTGGTATCCAGGGAAACTCACCTGATCTAAGTGATGCGACTGCCTGACTCTGAGCAGACAGTAGAGACAAACGTGACCCAGAATCCTGCAGGAACGATGCCGACGTCATCGGGAAGAAGTTGGCCTGCAGAGGAAGCTTCGACAGAGTCTGACGCTGCTGCATCTGTAGGCGTAATCAATCAACTATCAATCAGTTTAAACTATCAATGCCATACTGGCTTTTTTAAATCAGGGTTTGAGTTCGTTATTAGCATGATGAACAAAACCTATGTGAACCTGGAAACCGTTGAGGTCAGAGTAAAAACTGCTGCCGCTGGCTATATTACTGATGAGGCGCATGGCGAGCTCACGGTTGACCTCAGACCTGATGTCCACCATGTTAGAAATCTCCAGATATCTCCCAGCATGCCCTGAGGCATAAACAGAACACTTTTAACATGAGTTATATTGATATGCATCATGTTGTGCTAACCAGACGACCAGGGCAGTAACGCGTTAGACAGACTAACGACAGACTAACGACAGACTAATAACTAAAATTATACAATTTCTTCCGGGATTAATAAAGTATCTATCGATCTATCTAGACTGAACCCAGGGCAACAGTTAACCATCATTACCGTCCAGGTGATACAATCGGACTCGATGCGTGAAATGCTTGAAACAGGATGTGATGTCAGAGAAGACTGGACCTCTGGAGACCCGAACAAGGGGGGGCTCTGAAGATGAGTAGAGCTGTGGGCAAGAAACAAGCACTGTGTCAGATGACAGAAAAATAAAGCAGGAGGGAGAGAGAGATAGAGAGAGAGAGACAGAACAAACAGGGTTTGTGTTCTGGCCCCACCTGGGCCCCCTCCTCCCCTGGTAGGAACAGGTAGGCTCCACTCTTATCCTGTTTGGTTGTGGTTCCATACCACAGAAACTGGATCTGGATTTCATGGACCTCTCCGGAGTGGAGACGGAGCTTCTGTAAGGCAAAATTTCACAAATGAAACCTTTAAAAAGTATTTAATCCAGGAAATACCTTATTATTTGTAATAATTTATATTATGACATTCCCTGATTTTAAAATATTTTTATTGTATATCATAGCAAACCAATTTGATTATTTTAAATACTTAGGGAAAAGTTATATATTTTTTAATTAGATTTTTTAAATACATTAACATTTTATGCTCTGAAACTTCTTTTTTCAGTTTCACATGTAGCCATTTATAGAAATATGCTGTTAAATCATATTCTCATTTATTTTTTCTCATTCTATTAACATTTTTTTAAATTTATAATCTTTTACTGTATAGAAATATTTAGCAGTTGAACATTATATTTTTCACATATTCTTATATATTTTCTGCTTTGGAAATTCCGACCTGTAGCAGGCCTGTTTCTGGGGAGCTCCATATCTGGATGTGCTTGTTGCTAAGAGACAGCGGGTCATACACTTTGGATCCATCTGGGTAGGACACCTGGAAGTGCTTCGAGAGGCTGTTCGGCGGGTTGCCATGATGGTAGAAAGTGTATTGAGCACGGTGAGTGGAGCCACTGGAGGCCTTGGTCACATAATAGATGACCAATGACAGAGGGGGAAGCTCAGCCACAAAGTCCAGCTGGAGGAGAAAAAGTTTAAAAAAGACACTTTGACACTGATACATCTGTGACTACTGTTCAGCTATTATTGTGTAACAAAAAGGACCAAATTAAATGAAATGTTATCTGTACTGTACAAGAAAATAATTTTACGCATAAATGTTTTTATTGAAAGCCTTCCTTCACCTGGAATGCATCGGAGGATTCCTGCCCTGGCTCCGTCCACACTGCAGAGATCTGTGCAGCCACTGGCTGACCCGTTTCTTTGTGGACAACCTGAGCATCTGGAGAATCAATGATGATACTGATGACTGAAGTACGAGATTGCTCTGTTGGGTTGAAGATGATCAATGACCTGACAGACAAGCAACAAATGATCAACGTCAAATTCACATCAAATAAAAAGTTAGAATTAGATATGATAATACCAATGGTGACAGTAGGAACATTTTCTACAAAGACTGTACTTGTAAACAACCCAATAATCTAGAAAATCATTAAAGCTACATTTTCTATGAAGTACTATATTTAACTTCTAAAATTAGCATCATGCTATTCTAGCCTCATACTAACCTAGCCTCATGCTAGACCCATGATGATTTATAATGATAATATGAGCTACCGGCTAGTCAAGGACCGAAAGAGAGACTAGTTAGAGAGTGTTAGAGACTATTTATAAGAAATGAGAAAGGACTCTCAGACTGATACATGAAGAGCTGCTGCAGCTCCAAGTCCTGATTAGCAGGGCGCTTTATTTCTATTCACGAAAATATTCTGACTTTGTTTCTTTTCTGTAAGTCCCACCTCCTCACCTGGGCTCATTACTCAGCTTGAGTGGCTTCTTCTGAGGCAGAGAGTCCTGCGTCAAGATCACGTCATCCTAAAAACAGATTACAGGTTGCTTTATTTAAGTATATCTGAGTCATTGTGATCCGAATTAGCTACACATTTCAGGATCAGTCAAAAATGTTCATATGAAATCTAAATAATTTCATCAGTAATGTGTCATTATTGTTGTTGTTAAGTAGTAACAAATAAATTATATTAACGTATAATGATTATAGCAAAGAGATGACAGATATTGGATAATATATGAACTGTAATTTTAATATTGCAACTGTATACAATTACTAAGACAGACATCACCATTTGCAGGAAAGGCTTTGATTCATAATGGTGGTATTGGTTCTTATCCAACAGAAGCAGCCAGTGGGCAGAACTCTGGAGTACCTGGCGCAGGTTCAGGATCGAATGAAACAATCTGCAAAATAATTTGCAAAGTTGAATTTCAAATATTTGCATTTCTTCAATTTTCAAGTAAAATTTGTCTATAATGTGGAGTTTCACTGATTTTTTTTACATGGATAATCAAAGCTTTGTTTCAAATTTAAATCTAAAAACTTAGGTGTTAAAAATAAACAAACAGAAACTACACTGTCAAAAACCTCAGTGGTACGTGCATCAAATGGGAGTGATGGGAAATTGTTGTTAGACACTAATGCTACATGGGTTGTTATAATAGGATACTAATGCTAGCTGTTCACACAAACCGAGGCTGTACCTGCTACTGTCGCCAGTGATGATGTCATCCTTTGAAAGAAAGCATGAGGGGATAAATGAGACAAAAACAGGCTAATGCTAGACACTGAGATTCCAGGTGCTGTGATACCAACAATGATCTGGTAAATACAAAGATGTAACAACATCCTAAAACTCAAAATAATGCAAAAAATAAAAATGTAAGTTCTTCTTAGCACGCCAAAATAGCATTCTATTTAAATTAAATATATTTCATTTTCAATAAATGAAAAAGAATTACTCAAATTATTCTCGTGCTCGTTTTTCCATGTTAAACATATAAATCAGCTGAAATATTGTATGAAGAACATTTTTTTGCACCCTTCACTGAAACTAAAATGCAAGCATCAAGATTCTGCCTGCTAGCACCAGTTTCAATTCAAACCACATGCTTCTATGCGTACCTTAGGTTTATTTTTTTCATCTTACAATAACCAAACTGTTATCGGGACAGTATGCTAACAGTAATTAGTCACCTGGTTCCATAGTCAACCACCACAGGGTCACGGGCAGTGCCAGTGATGCCATCATGGTGCTGGAACAGAGCAAGATTCTGCCTGCTCTCCACCAGATGCTGAAAGTGCTCATGCAACGGGAATTCAGAGGCCACAATTTCATCACTGAGGAGATGCTGCAATTTTGCCAACGTCAAGCTGAAGAGGATTTCTGTTGCTCTGTTGGAGACAGAAAACAAAAAAGACATACAGCATTTTCAAAAACTGTTCCTAATTACAAAAAACTGGCAAATTAAAGGTAAATAAAGAAATCACATTGGTCCAAACAAAAGAGATAGTCCTCAGCATAAGAACATTTGACTTACGAAAATACAAACAAACGAGCATCGCTATATCCGACTACTGTAATGTAGTTCCCCTTTCTGCCACAACCTCCACCGAGCAGCAATGCTGCGTTCGCGCATTTCCAGGACTCGTCACCCAATTTCATTGTTTTTTGTTGTCTGGAGGTTTTGATTCTGCATTGTGTAGTTTGTTTTTTAGAAATCAGGACACCTGATTTTGTTAGGGAGATTTTATTTCATCCTGTGCGCATCTTCTCCAGGTTTACTCAGTGGACAGCTTCTTCTTCATCACTCACAGTAAAAGCGATGCATTTTTTCCCTTCAAAATAAAAGTAATGCTTCCTGTACTCAAAACTTCAAAAAAAACAGTGACCTTCATGATACAGCGTCATAACACATCACAGCAACGTCAAAGGCTAGTGATTATAGTGGACATGGTGACGATCTCTCGAATGACAACTCTGCCTCTGACCAACAATACTTAACCCTCCTCCTCCTTTGCTCTAAAGATAAGCTACATGCTACAGTACCATACAGTGGACGGACAGACAGACAGACAATGTACCTGAGCGTGGCCTCCAGCACTCTGTCAAGTCGTTTATAAAACGGTCTAGAGGTGAAGTATCCACTCCAGTAGTGGTCATCGCGGTCTGCATATGTGAAGAAGTCCCCACGAAGGGTTGGTAGGGTCGTTCCTTCTGCTTTCACGAATTGATGAAGAGTTTTAAAGTAATCGGAGAGTGTCCCAAAATGAGCCTGAAAATGAAGAGGAGATGACCACTTTGTTGAAAAGCCCCCCCACCACCCACCCCGCCCTTTGACGTATCAGCTATTCACCTTGATCTTGAGCTCTGGGTGCTGGTCAAAGTAGTCAAAAAGTTTCTGGTAATTAGTGAATTGAGCATCCCACTCGCGTGACTCTGTGAATCTGAAGTCGTCTCCAAGTGGAATGAGGAGAACATTAGAGCGAAAGAGTAGAGACTTCTGACGGTACTGATCCAACAGGATTAGAGCTCTAAGAGAACACAAACAATAATTCTCAAATGATGATGATCATTTGTTAAATGACCCAGTTAAACCTGGTGATGATCATAGTGACACCTGATTAGGATCAATAAAATTGTATCTACGAATAATCATTAGTCACACCTGATTATGATCATGAAAGACATACCGAAGAACGATCATAATAGTCATATCGAAAGATGATCAATGCAGTCACATCTGTAAACAATCAAACAATAGAAAAAAGATTGGTCCCCCATCCTCTCACCTCTCTGCAACATTCTGCTCTGTGATTGGCTGTGGTGGGATCTTCCATGGACAGGTGACCCGCCCTCCCGGCAGGCGGTGAAAATCAAACTGACAGCAGACTGCTGGGTTTGGACCGCACGTGTGTGGGACGTCATAGCTGTAGAATGGCATCATGTGACAGGTGATGTCACAGCGTGGGGAGGAGTCTGCACAGGCAGTGGGCGAAGTGAGAGAAAAGCAAGTAATTTTAAGCACAACACAAATAAACATAAATCAAATTATCTTTTTGTGTTTTCATTCATCTGTGCTTTTGTTAGATTTTGATGTATTTTTTAAAATAGTTACTTTGGATGACAAAAACTGAAATACTTATGTCTGATCTTAACACAAAATTTAAAAAAAAATTTTTTTTTTTTTTAAATATCCATTGTAAATGTGAGGTCAGTAAAAAACTCAATAAAATTGGGAGAGTAGTAACAATAAACTAGAAAATTCTGCACAAATTACAAGAAAATGGCTCCAAAGTGAGAGAGACCAGACACTACACTGGCTGACCAGCAGTCCGTGCTCATCATACAATGAAGATGTTTGGCACACAGATGCCAAATGCATTGAGCACATGAAAACCTACAACAGACAAAAATGGGAAAACGTTCCACTTTCAAACTGATGGAAATTGATCTCCTCGGGTCTTAAATGCTTACAGAGTGTTGTTACAAGAGATGATTGACAAAGTGCATTTTTGAAATGTCCTGCTGGCATCAAATTTTAAAAAAAGATGTCATCTTTAATAACGAATACATATTTGTGTCAACATTTGCCTTTGCACTACAGTAGTCCCTCGTGTATTCGCGCTTCAACATGTACAGCTTTACTACATCGCGGATTTTTGATAGTCACATGATACCATACCCACATGCTATTGGGTGACTGCATCTGTGTGTGCGCTGCGTTCTGACTCACGGTTCCTTTGGCGACTTTTCGTTTATAAGAAAGTGTTTTAAGCAGTCATTAAGAGTGTGAAAAAAGGTAATACATATAGAGGATGGTTTAATATCAGTATGTGGAGAGTTCATAAATTACCGTAATAAAATTAATAGTTTGGCACTATATCGCAGAATTTCAGCATTTCAACAATTCTCGTAGCACTGCCTCAATACAGAATTACAATTGTTGTAGAAATGGAGTTCTAATATCGATTCTTTTTTTTATTTTTTATTTGTAAGTAAAATTCAAGGATTCAAATATAACAATTGCTGTTTAAATTGTGTTGATCACCAAAACCAACCCCAGCTCTGTCGCCATATAAACTCAAGTATCTGTTGCCGAGCAAAATGCTTCTTGACAGCATAGTGAACGCGCTGGATGACCATGTCCTGAAGGCCTGCCCCCTTCAGTAAGTAGGTCATCGAGGGGGAGTGACCAAATGGATCAATTGCCCAACCGCTGCGGAGTTTCACACCTGGAAAACAGATGTAATTAAAAGAGATGAGCTCTTAATGCTGTCACACATAGAAGACTGAGGTGTGGCAGTGTTGATATGAACCAAGGTGTCGCTGTATCCACTGGTGTCCCTCAATCAGTTGGTCCAAAAGTGCAAAGTAGTGAGAGTTGGCCTCGTCAGCCATCACCCAGCCTCCCGTCACTAACTCCAACTGGCCCACCTTTAGCAGCCTGAAAAGTGATTAAGCAACAACAACACAAAAGTACAAATAGACTTCAAATTAGATTATTGCTGCCCATTACTTACATACATACATACATACATACATACATACATACATACATACATACATACATACATACATACATACATACATACAGACAGACAGACAGAGAGACATACGAGGAAGATGACGGAAAAGATAAGGAAAGAGTAAAAGATTTTATAAACTATCTAGTTTCAAATCTTTCTAACACCAAATTATCTAATGATAAAACAAAAGTGTCACCGTTTGACCATGTCCCTCTTCTGTTCATCGATGTCATTCCACCACTTGGAGAAATAACTGATTTCTGCCCAGATCATTGTCCTCCTGACAAACACAACACATGAAGGTGCCCATCATTCATCGGTAACATCTGATGAATCAGTGAAACATGATGCATGACTGATACCTGCTGTCTTCAGTCAGTTTGATAAGCATGTTGTCGAGGATATGTCGAGTCTGATCCTGATAATAACCGTCAAACGTCTTCAACCAGCCTGGCACAAACATGAATTAACGATTCTGTTCACAGAGACTGAATGATCAAATGATTATTCTACATTATCTCACCTGGGTCGTTGTGGGAATGAGGGACAAGGAAGACTTCCAGAGGCTGCTCGTCCCACTCGTTACCTTGGTAACGGATCTCAAATCCTTGTTTCCAGAAGCCACCATCAGGGTTATCAAATGGGAGGAGGTTATAAACATCCAGGAGCTACAAACAGAAAATATTTTTAAAAAATACTCACTAACACCCATATTCTATGTACATAATATACTATATACATAATACTAATATCAGTAAAAGGTAAAATATTTTTTAAAAATTACCATAGTTCAAGTTCTAAAAACATTAATGTAATGAAATTATTTTATAAATCAGAAAAGCAGCACTGAACTTTACAAACTTATTTATTTATGATTTTACATTTGCAGAAAATTTTATGTTTGCAAAAAAGGGTTGTTTTTTTCAATTAAAACAACAAAACAATTTATTTTTGTCACCAAAAATCTAATTTTACTACACTAACTGCACATTTCACTCTGTTACAAAACTATACATTTATAATATATTTAATATCTAATATTTACTGAAATCATTAACAGTCTACTACTATTTTATAATGTTAACACATCGTAAAAAAACTGCAGTGAATGATTTTTAATATGATTACTTAAAAAAAAATACCCGGGTGCGCTATCATATATCTTAATAGAAAATACAAAACAAAAACCCTAAAAGGAACTTCTACACAGTACTGAAATGCCAAAAAACTGCAGCCTAGTAGCCATTAGCAAGCGAAGCTAACCTGTACTCCATTGATGGCCTTCATTGTTTCCGCCAACTGGTTGCCAGGCAGCTTTTCAGGTACTGGTAGTCTATTTTTGGAGGAGGAGCTCAAGTCAGCCCCTTCTCCTCCTCGCCCTACCTTCATTGATGCAATACGCTGCAGCAGAGAGTCACGTAGCGTAGCAACCAGTTGACCGTTGTTACTGATGAGATGCTCCAACTTGTCAATCTTTTGTTGGAGGAGTGACAAATCCTGCAAGCAAAGATTTTGATTGGGTGGAAAACAATATTAAACTCAAACATGTTTTTAATTTACAAATATTCATCATGATGAACAACACCATGAACAACACCAGCCATCCCCTGCACACCACCTTCTCCCAGCAGAGGAGCACCTTCAGCGACAGACTGCTGTCACACAGCACCTCCACAGAGAGGCTGAGGTCCTCCTTCGTGCCCCGTGCCATCAGGGGGTACAATGACTCTCTCAGGAGGAGCGGGGGGGAGGTGGCGAGGTCAGCACGCGGTTAAATGGATTTGGATTTAATTTTATACTGTTTATATTTTAATTTTTTAGTATATGTCGTGTTAATGCTATATGTGTCTGTTAGTGTAGTGTATGTCTTGTGGTATGTCCTGTTTTGTTTTTGTTTTTTCCTAGTGTTTGGCTGAGCAGTGGATATGTGCAATTTCCTCCGGGATTATTAAAGTATCTATCTATCTATCTATCTATCTATCTATCTATCTATCTATCTATCTATCTGATGCTTTTTTATTTTTTTATTTTATGTGGCTGGTGGTATTTTAAGATCAGAGACTGGAAACATTCGGTCAACCAGTGAGTGACTCACGTCATCCACAAATCCATCAGGCGTCTTCTGACGGATCTGAGATTCCCTCTTCTGCGTCAGCTCCAGCATGTGGTAAAGTAACACCAACGCCATGAAGAAGATTCCACCAACCAGAAAAGCCAATATTTTACTTCTTTTCATCACTGAAAAAAAATTATAGATTACATTTCACAGAGAACCAAATTTAAAGGTGGTAAAGGTGACACTCAAATCCTCCATGTCAGCTCGGCAGTAAGACATACTGCAGGAAAGAGTATGTGGTGAAGACTGTTCCAGATGCCCAGTGTATTGCTCATTTGTCATTTCTGCTTTGCTATGAAGTGTTCTTTAATTTTTTTGTTTGGAGACATGTGCAGTAAAATATAGAGGAGTAAAAGGAAACAAGCTGAATGGACGCATGTGTATGTGGTGAACAGGAGTCAAATCTACCAACATTTGTTTCAGTATAGCTGTTTAGCCTTACATCTTAGCTATTTGAGACGTGTGACATCAGTGGTGATAGCATTGTTTCTGATTCAGATCAACCAAACATTCCCACAGTTGTAAAGTCCAAAAGTCAAAAAACATTGAAAAAAAGGAGATTTTAAAAAAATATTCAGGTAATTCAGATGCTAATTTAATATCAAAACGTTATGCCTCTCTCCAGAAGTTTAACTTTTAAAACATTAACTGCTGTCACAAAAAAAATTAAAACACATTTCCTGAGCCATCCACAACGCTTAGCCATTCAATAAAATGTAACAATAGAAACAAGCTTTAATTAAGTCCACCCATATCTGCATGCAAACAATATGACTATATTAAATTACACTTTAATGATCAGAAGCAGCGATCAGGAGCGGTTTAACACCTTTGCGCACAATGGATTTCAACTGCCAATTGTCTTTCCTCATTTCCAACTCATACTGTAGGTGTGGTGGGAGAGCCTGTCCTTCTACGTGTGAAACGCGTTGCAACTGACTTGTTTGTACACTAGGAGGTGCTATTCAGTCGTACCCCGAACTCACCGTGAACTCTGAACCGTTCCAGTCAAATGAGTTCATAATCTGCACAGAAAGTTCTGTCACTGAATAAACACGACGACAAGCATCTACGACTAATTACAACGATGGTTTTGAACTTTGTTTTCTGACATTAAAGACGTATAACATGCAGCCTTTTGATAGAAGTCACTGTAACTCATGCACCGCTCAGGAATACGGAAATAAATTTCATTATATTATTGAAACAAAATTAATTACTCATTACTCACTGAACTTCCGTGTTGGACAAACTGTAGCAGGTCTCGTAAATTCAACAGTCCACTGACGCAGCTGTCTGACTTCAACAACCAACGAAAACAAACTTCAAAACAAAAAGATTTAATGGACAAGAAATTAAGTTAAAAAAATGAAGTTTAACGCTCCGCTGCATGACTATGAACTCCTGCTGCGGCTGCTCGCAGCCATTTGTTTTTCTTCCGGTTTCCTTCTGCTGACTCGCACTACCATACGTCACTTCCGGTTAAAGATCGTCTCTGTATAAAACGTAATGGTAAGTTCGACAGCTGTTGACATTCAGTTTGAGCAAGAACTGGTTAATAAATCATAAATGTTATAAATAAGTCATAAATAAATACAAAAAGCTCTGAAAAAAAAAAAACTAATTCAGGGCTTCAGAGGTTGCGCTTCAGAAACATACAGTAGATGGGAGTTTCAACTCATTTCGCCAGCGATTAATACAAACTTTGGTTTGTGCATTAAAAATATCAGTAACAATAATAGAGTAGTCAACATAAAGTGCGAGTATTGATCTTCAATCCACATTCCAAAGTGTATTTTTTCCACTATCTGAATTGGGAAGTTAGTCTAGCTCTGCATGGCCAAAAAAGGCTACAATGAGTCACAAAGAAAATACAGAAAATCTAGTTGTTTTAGCAATCAATCATCCTTTTCCTTCATTCACTGTTTCATGAACAGTTCATGTACAGGGGCTGGGGGGGGGGAAGCGGAACTACAACCTCGTGACAAAGTCACGTGATCCGTCGCACGACGTTTCGTCAGCTGACTGTCAGAGGTATCAGACGACCTTCATTTCAACGAATTTCTCTGGGTTTGTTCTGTTGTCAGTCCATAATGGCGAGCCAGTCTCAGGGCATTCAACAGCTGCTGCAGGCCGAGAAACGAGCCGCGGAGAAGGTCGCCGAAGCCCGCAAACGTGAGTACGACAGGCGCCCTGCTGCGGCCCACAAGTCTGTTAGCATGTTAGCTTGTTAGACTCTTAAAACGGTGAAAATCAGGTGAGATGAGAAATAAAGAACGGAGGAATAAAAGCAGTAGAAGATACCGAGAAAGAAACATTTCCTTTGACCAACTCAGAAGTATCAAGTTTAATTCAAAGGTGATAGAGCTGTGCCCATTGATAACTGTGGTCTTTGTGAAATATATAATATTCATGAAGAAAAAGTGTAACGTCTGTCAGAATTCGATCTTCCGAAGAATTGTCAAATATAAATTGGTTCCCTGATATCGAGGTAGCAGCTGGCTGCCGGTCAGACGAATTCATCCTAACATATGTCAGTTCCAGAGGACAGAGGGGTTGTCATGAATATTTCCCTCCTTGGTTCTGTCTGAATCCGTGTTCACGACCTAAACAAATACTTTTTAAATAACTATACAAGAATAAAGCCATTCGAATCAAAATGTCTTTTTTTCTGGAAGCCATGTTTTGATAGTATACTATTATGATATATTTTTTTAAATCAGTTGGATCAAACAGAAAAAAATATTTCAAATAGTATGTATAATTTTCATTCGCACTTCCTGACTACATCTATTTATTTTTATTTTATTTATTGAACCTTTATTTAAACAATGAATGAGAACCAGTTCTCATTTACAATAGTTGCCTGGCCAATTTGGTTTTAAATTTCATTGTCCTTAATGGAACATTGTCCAACTATTATCAGCACCTGGTGGAATCTTGTGGAACCATACTGTAAGAGTTACACAGAAAAAAAATTCCCATGATACGTGTCATATAAATGGCGAAGTGTATACCACAGTGATGAAAAACTATTGGTCCCTCCATGTTGCTTCTCCTTTTCTGTATTTCTCAGATTAAAGTGTGCCAACACTAAATTTAACATACAAAGACATTCTGAGCAAAGATAAAAAACCATTTTAAATTATATATTAAAAAGTAAAAAAATCTTCATGTGAGTATGGATTGATTGATTGAATGAATGGTTGATTGGAATTTCACAGTAAGATATATGAATATCAGTACCATGGAGGAGGAATATAATTACATCTGTAGTGCATAAAGTGAATATTAATATCTTGTTTTTAGGAGAGTGTAGTGATTTGAGATGTAAACAGTCCAGCAAGACGTAATATGTGATGCTGATGTTAAACCATGTCCTAGTGACAATATCTAAACAGAAGAAAAGAAATGCTGTTGATCTATAAGTCTTAGAAGGGTTATAGAAATGCAAGACTTTCAAGAAGTGACTTCCTAATGGTGATGTGACTCAGCCACTGAGTATTATGAGATGTGTTAGTTGCACCTTGTGATTAAGTGTCATGTAGACTAAATTATAGGTTAGGGTTAGAGAGGATTTGCCTCTTTCTGTTCCTCTCCCATCTCTCTGACGTGCTGTGGCTCTCTCTAATCCTCTCCAGGTAAGAACAGGCGTTTGAAGCAGGCGAAGGAAGAAGCTCAGGCTGAGATCGAGCAATATCGACTGCAGAGAGAGAAGGAGTTCAAGACCAAAGAGGCTGCTGTATGTTAATGAGCACAGTACAACTGACACACCTCCAATATAAATGATTGTTATTAATAATTCTGTAATGAAATGGTGCTTATACCTCATCTGTTTGTTAAATTCTGTGCTCATAGTTAAAGTTCATGTGTCCCCTCCCCAGGCCCTCGGCTCCCATGGAAATAGCGCGGTCGAGGTGGATCGCGACACAGCTGAGAGAATGGGTCGTATTCAGGCCAGTTACCGTGGAAACCGGGACAAGGTGCTAGGCGAGCTACTACAACGTGTCTGCGACATCCAGCCCGAATTTCATGCTAACTACCGTGTGTTTGGCTAAGGAAGTAGGGATGAAGGTCATAACTTGAGGGTTCAAAGCAGGGGAGGAGCAGGGTAAACAAGAGAATTTATTAACATTAGCTTCAGTTACAGCAACATAAGAAACCTTTCATGTTTACAGACGTTTAATGTATAAATTCATAACTTCTTGTTCTCCTGCTCAGTTCCAAGATGAGAATGATGATAAATGTTCTTACTGTGTTGTGTTTATGACGTATTTAATTACACATTTCCTGTTTTGTTTTAGTCTTTGCTGGATTGAACTTAAGTTTTCTGAGAAAAAAAATCAGTCAGCTGTTTGTACAGTCATGTCATGTGTCTGCTCTCTGACCTGATTGGCTGGAGGTAGTACAAAGTGAAATTTGTGAAACTCCATAGATTTTTTTTGTTCTTTGTGTGACCTTGTTGATGTTTGTGAAGTGATGCTGAAAAAAAACTATTAAATTGAATATTGATTGGACACTGGTCTGAGATGCTGCTTTATGTATGAAATTTAACGTAAGAAGGACTTGAAACTTTATCAGTTATATCAACTAATAGAGATATTCCACAACTTTGGGTTGTTAGGTGTGCCTGCAAGCTATACTAGCTCTACACATCTTTTTTAACTAATAAAGGTACAACAGCATTTCAAGATAAATGAACATTGTTTCAAAGAACTAATTGGAAGAAAAATCCATGAAGGTACATATAAAAAGAACAGAAGCATTATGTAACTTCAAAATAAAAATGAGTATTGGATTTCAATGAGTATTGAATTTCAAGTACTGAATTTCAAATTAAAAAAAAAAAATCTAGCTGTCAACCAGTAAATTTGCAAAGAAAATCCAATTTGGACATGATGAGCAAGACAAAGACACTGAAACTCCCTGAAATAAAAGAAATAGTTTTGCCTGAATACTTTCACAAACAGTTGGTGCCAAAGTCAAGTCCATGACCTATTTTCTCAAATGAAGTGAAAGAGCAGTTCGGTAATTTTTTTTTTAGTTTGTTGTCACAACATCGAGGCAAAGTTTAAAAAGTTAATCAAGGTATATTCTTTCCTAGTAATTAATAGTCTACATCTGAATTATCCTGTTAGTAGACATTAACTTCATCTTATACTAGTTTTTAGATTTAATTTTTATATATATTCCCCTTGATATGCTAATTTACTGGGATTTTATACAGAAAAGACTTAGTATTTAAAGTATTTAAAATAAATTGGCGATTCTCTGTATGAACGGCTTTATAAAAGTTCAAAGCTCAAATGAAGCTGTTATTGTCATACACTTCTGACTAATCCATGATGTCCAATATAAGTTATATGTTGTTTAAGACTATTTGTCATCACAATAATTCATTAGTGAAATAACTTTTTTTAGCCACGTAATAGCTTCATTTCAAGATCATCAGTAACATGTCTGGTGTAAAAATATCTTTAACCTACAATTACCAGCGGAACAACTCTGACCTCTGCTTCGGCACCGCTTACGTGGCTGCAGCACAGCCCGCCCCTTGTCGCTGCAATCGCGCTCTGATTAGTCTAAACAGAATCTCACGTTTAATCGCTGAACCTCCTTCGCCGTCTCTCCTGCGCTTCGTAAAACGTCATGACGCAGTGACACGGAAGCTGTGGTAGAGCGGAGAGGCAGACGGTGAAGTTGAAGAGGCGGTCGACTTTCTTTACGCTTGTTATTTTGCTTGATTCTTTTTTTTTTGTGTGTCGACTTTGGGAGCCAGTACGAACAAGAAGTCCCAAAGTATTTACAGGTAAACCCGCATTCTATGCATTTAACTACCGTTTAAGTCCGCCAGTGACCTCTGCTGCCATAGTTATTCTCTAGCACTATACAAAACTCCTTGAGCAAAGGAACATTTAAAGACATTCTAAATAACGGCAAAGAGTAAGAATGAACATGTAATAGTGTCAGAACACGACTGGTCCATCTTTAAATTCGGCATTGGCGAACCTTATCTGCACGATCGTCGCTCGGAGAAACCCTCATCTTTTAAGACCCGGTCCGTCCCGGTCACTGCCGCCTCGGCGTGTTAGCCTCTCCGAGGCTGCTGTAGATCTAATAAAGGGAGTCCGGCCCCTAAGTGAGCGCGTTAGCGTCAATAGGTCTGCTCGAAAACTGTGAGTTGATATAATCCAGCTTTATTCCAGTAAATCTGATTCAGTTTCTTTTCATAAAACAAGTTCAATATTCCTATCCAATATATGTTCAACATGCATATTTTAAGGGCAGTTACCATAGCAACTACTAGACTAGTTTTTACATTATTTATTCTTTATATAATTAGTAAAATGTGCTAAGTATTGCTATTAAGTGAATGAAATCCAGATTTTATTGATGGAATGCAGCCTCTAGACATTTTTGCATGACATCAAATGGAAGGGGCTTTAATTAAACCCTGGTCCAGTGGCCACTTATAAGGAAACCAACCACCTGCTCGCAGCAACTGCTTTTTCAAAGTGTTTTACTCTTCATTATCAAACACATTGAGTTCCCTGCTTAATCCACCCACCCCAATGCCAGTATGTGGCACTAACAATCACACATGGCAGCTTTCTTAAGGCAAACGCTGTATAACAAATGGTATAAAACTGAATATTTCAGGCAACTTTCAATCATTCTTCCTTGAGAAGGAGACAATACAGGGATAACTAGAAAAACAGCACCACAAGCAGCAGGAAGAGAAATATATGACTTACAGTAAACCAGGAAATCAGCGAACTCATCGTCGTGACTTGTGTCGTACACCAGACCAGCGTTACAGGAATAAACCTACAAGCTCACTAAAGACTGCAAAGTGGCCAATGGCTGGCTGGAATAAATGCCATAATCATGCAATAGAATGTCGGCATTAAATACACTGTGGGGTAGAACTGGATGAAAAAATCTCAGTTGAATTACATCATGAACAATTCCGGATGTATTTTTTTCAAATGGACATAAACAAAGACATTTTTGTAAAAGGAACAACATGAACAGGGAAAAGGTTTAAGATCATCAGGTTGTCATAAAATGGCCTGAAGGCAGACTCAAGAGACAATTGGCGTTGGAAGAAGAATATCTGCTTTGGCAAACCCTGACTGGAAGATGTTTAAAGGAAATGAAAAAGAGAACTTAAGATAATTTTCATAAATCAAATAACATTTGAATAGAATTGAAATACGTAGTCCCTTTTTTTCGCTAAAAATTGTTGTTACTGTTTGAGAATAACCACTAAAGTAGAGCACAAAAACTTTGAACATGTTGTAAGTTCTTAGACAACCTGTACAACTTCCCCTGACTGGTCCTCCTAGACAGCATTGACTGTATTCATATTAATATTAGAGGACAAATTAGTCAAGTATTTTTAACAAGTCATGCCAACTTTGCTTATGAAAGAACAATATGATAATATGCACATACAGGAACTAGTTTTTACAAGGGGGACATACAGTATCTACATACAGTATATTTGGATGGATGCTAATTTCAGTTCCATTCCTTTTACACTCCACGTCAATTGGTGGGGTATATGCAGTGCATCCATGTTTATTTGTAGTTCTAGGAAGGCGGTGGTCCACATGCAGAGTGTTACTGTATTTTTCCAGCTGGTTTGTGTGCAGTAGCTGATTCTTTTTTTTTCTACAGCTTTTATACTTTGAGTAAACCTGATATCTGACTGGACTGTGGACGGTCAATGGTACACTGATAGCCAGCACAGGCTGATCGTTTGTCACATATGTTACATGTTAACCATGCTTTCACTCAAGTGATTGTTAGAAAAGAACACACAAACTAATTTTCTGTTTAAAGATAATTAAATCCTCTTTAAAACCTTTGATCTTCTGTAAGACAATAACAGGACGTTCCTCAGGCAGTGAGCCGCTCACCACTGCAGCCGAATTAGAACATTCTGAACTGCTTCTGAAAAGGGTGTGTGTGTATGTGTATGTGTAAGTAATACTTTCTCATTTCTGTCAGTCAAATGTGTCTCTTCTGTCTTCTCTCCTTATAATTAAACGGAATCATTGAAGTAAAAGTTAAATTATTCACTACTCATCTTTTTATGAATACTCCAGGTATGTATTGAGCACATTATAAACATGTGTGGGTTCAAACTGTTTGGTTACTGTTTTATAATTATGCAAGCTTTTTGTCTTCAGTGTTGACAAGGGGACCGGGGATCATTTTGTAAGATCATGTGACCTGCACTTAAACATTAATCAGGTCAGAGTTCTTCAGTGAATCTGCTGTCACTTACTTCATTGTCAAAATGTTGATTGGCTATCTAGGAACCATATGAAATTCTAATTTGCTGAAGGTCACCAGTCTCCATTCAGCTTGTCTTTATCATTCATCTTTATCTCTTTCAGACTATATTCATTGTTTCGTCATCCTTCGCTCACACCTATTCAGGTAAGAGACTCTACTTTCTGTCTCTGTCCTTTTGATTTTCAAATGGGAATTGTGCTCACAGGACGACGATCAGGCGATTGGAGTACAGGAGGTACAAACTCGAGTTTAAACATTAAAGTGATTTATAAAAAGATATCAATACATTTCTTTTGTTTTATTATTTTTTTAATAAATGCAGAAACATCCATTAAGACTGTATGAGGCGAACATTTGTCAGTGACCCAGCAAATTGTGACATGGTTGAAGAAAGAAAGAAAACTTTTCGTACAACAGTTGATACCACACATAACGCACTGATTATTGTTAATTAGGCTTTATGCTTTTTCACTGCGATGCAAATTCTGTAGGTTTAGCGACATTTAAACAAGTACACATCAAAACATCTGTTTCTTCAAAGGTTTTTTTTATTCCCATAAGAAATAAAGTTAAGACATCATATAAATGCCCTCTATCTTCCTCCTACACTGGTTTCCTCTGGTGGCCTATTCTATACTATCAGGTCCTCCACTAATCTGATGTTTTGTAACATTGGTGTTCAGATATCAGTTCTAAGATAGGATTAAACAGCCTAAACCTTTTTCACTCCAACAGCACTGACTGTCTATCCACTACCTTTGTTTGTGTTTTCTCTCCCTGTCTCCTTTTGCTTTCCTCCTTAACTCACAGAGGGGCAGCACTTCCCTCTCTGGCTCACAATAGGAAATTCTAATAAAGACTGACAATTTAGTTCCCAGAGAGGACTGGTGACGGTCACATGAACACATTAAAATATATAAAAGATTTTGCCTCAAGACTAAAATAAGCATTGATCTCATAAAAGTTTGACCCCTTTTTATGGGGTTAAACTATGAGAATACATGCAGACAAGACAAAAAAAAAAAAGACATCATATAAAGTTATGACATCAGCCTCACCCCTCTTTATGGCCATGTTGCATCACAATACTGTAGAAGAAGCATAATTAAAGGTTTAAACTGGTCACCAGTCTGGGGCTTTACTGTATTAAAAGGACATTGAGATATTTTCTGTTTCTTGTGAAACCCCAGTAAAGATTTGTGGTGATTTTTGCTGGTTTCAGATTTTATAATGTACGTGTTACAGGCATGTTGACAGTTAAAGTGGGCAAAGTCGTCATTAGAATGAATGGTGTGGTTTTTAAGAATGGTGGGGAGCTGGAAATGAGTTTTAGGCTAATTCTGATGCTTTGGAACAAAGTTATTGCTCAGCGAGGTCCCAAGATCAGTTTGTCTCGTTCCATTGGGGCGTTCTCTCAGTCTACTGATTCTACTGCTACAATACTACAAGTTTCATGACAGACAGTGATGGTGATCGTCCACTTAAGTGTTGCCGATGGCGGCAACTGACCTTCCTGTCAATTTTGCTCTGATCTAATTGGCTGATGGCGGAGAGTTTGACTCATTCTACCTCCTATAGCCTTGGGGCATGATAGCCAATCAAATTAGAGCAGGACATCTGCTGGATGATGTCAAGCCGTTGCTATAGTTACGACATTTGAACCAATTGCTTGGACATCACCAGTTTTTAGTGTGTTTTCCTCTTTGGTCGGGTGAGGAGGTGTCACTGAGGTAAGAAAGAATGTCTCTTTAATTTATGATGTATATTTTAGATTTATAACAATACAAATTTACCTGAGCGCAGGTAATAGCTGCTGTATGTCCTACAAATTTTAAAATGTGTTAGTCTGCTAAGATGCTAACACATTTTGGTTTGTCTTCATTCATTTTCCTGAAGATGAGATGATCATAATAATAATCATCCCGTCTGCGGTCACTTATCCGCTTTGTGGATCACGAGTCTGCTAGAGGCTATCCCACCTTGCTACAGTGAGAAGTGGGGTACACTCTGGATGCGTCGCCAGCACCGCTAATGCATCGCGGGGTTACACATAGACAAAAAAAACAAACTCATTCTTACGGGCAATTTGGAGTGACCTTCTTGCTGTGAGGCCACAGCGCTACCCACTGCGCCACCGTTCCGTTTTCCATATGAACCAAAATAATCTGATTGATGCCGACATGTTGACATATTAGCCCTATTTCCGCTGCATATCACCGGTTTGACTCGGCTCAACTCTACTCATCTTTTTGCATTTCCATTAGAAAAGCCATATGTAGTGCCTGGTACTACCATTTCAATACCTGCTCCATTTCTACCAGGCAGATAATGAATAGTCACATGAAACCATGTAAACCTCTCATTGGTGCATGGTGGTTGCCAAGATACTTTAGTTGATGCAACCTGTTTTTAATTGCAGTCATTATATTGAGAAAGAGCAGGTGTTCAAGGATTCAAGGACTTTTATTGTCACCCTAGTCAGTAATCACATGAGAAGGAAAATGAAATTGGCTTCTTGGGTCCTGGTAAAAGCCAGTAATAGCAGCAAAACAGTAAGTATGATGAGAGGATCATGAGTGATAGATGAGATTGGTGTCACACTCTCATCAGTGTCATGGCAGTTTTATGTTTTATCTACCCTCAGGAGGTAGAAGACTGCAGTGGAAAACCACCATTCATTTCATAGCATAAAACAAGTCGCTAAATTAAAGGGCAACTGATGGAAAGTAATTTTCGTGGTGCTGTTAAAGAGTTTTCTCTTATTTTTCCCTTTGGATGTCAGACGTTGGTCGAGGTCACACAAATTTAGGAAAGAGGAGCTTTAACTAAACCAAGGCTTTAAAAGAAAGCAATAAATGAAACTAGCTGGACTACTTTAGGCACCCAAGCATCAAATGACAAATTCTCATTCATCAGGGTTAGGGCGACAGTGGTTTGTACCATGTGAGAAGTCATGTGAGGTATTAGAGATTCCAGTCTCAGGCCCTGTTCAGACAACATTTTGGAAACGATCCTCTGTAAACATGTGACCCCAAACACACCCGGGGTGAACAACCTCACAGGAGGTTGAATACCTGAAATTCCCTGCCAATCAGCTTTCAAACAAAATTCCAGTTACTTCTGATTCAGCGTACAGAAGACTTCATGCTCATCCCCAAGCATCATGGGATCTGTAGTTGTAGCAAGAGTTTCCCCTGAGTTAGAAAAAGGACCTTTATAGTTAAATTCATGAATAGAAACTTTTTTGTTTTGCAGCCATGAACCACAGCTCCATGGGGATGGACAGTGCCCATCATGATCACACTATGGCCCCACCCACCACTGGTGGACACGACCACGGAGGAGGACATGGAGGAGGGGGAGAACATGGAGGGCATGGAGGGATGGTGAGAGAACGGGGGGTGTTAGTGAGGCTTACTGCCCCCATATGATGTTGGTATGCAAGTGTTTTGTTTGATACGGCGTAGAGCTTTGCAGCTGATACTATGTTGTTGCCTAGGTGATGACCTTCTACTTTGGCTACAAGAATGTGGAGTTGCTGTTCAGCGGGCTGCTCATCAACTCACCTGGAGGTCTGTCTGTTTCTATTTATAGGTGCAGTTTTTAATTCCTAAATGTTAATATCAAGTATGAAACATTTAACGTTTCAATAATTAAATATACTTTTTATATTTAGGTTTTCTTCTGCGTTTGAAGTTTTATTTACACTTTTATTCATCTTTTTTTATTTCCACTTACTGCCGTCCAATCAGAGATGGTCGGGGCGTGCATCGGCGTGTTCCTGCTGGCTGTCTTGTATGAAGGCTTGAAGATCGGCCGTGAGACGCTGCTGCGTCGAAGCCAGGTCAATGTTCGCTACAACTCCATGCCGCTCCCAGGGAGTGATGGGACTGTGCTGATGGAGACACACAAAACTGTTGGGTAGGTGGCAAAACGCTAACGACACCATACACACAGGTTTAATGATGAACAAATGATGATTCAAATAGTGTAAACGTTAAACCAGAGGGAATATTTTAAAGTTGATCAACATCATCAGAGTATAAAATGGATCTAAAAATGACAGACAAGACAGTTCTGATCAGAGATCAGTTTAAGAACCTTTGGTAAGCAGGAATGAACAATAAATAAATAATGTATCTGATGATGAACGTAAAACACATAATCTTCTTCATAGAGGCAGAATATTGATCATAAAGTGTGGTGAACAAAGATTTAAAAATATCATTCATTTATTGATCAGTTAATCAGTTAATGCTGTTTAATTGCCCCTTGGGGACAAATTTAAATATAATGATGACATATTGACTAACATACTCCACAAGATGAATACCATGAAATCAGTTGTGTGGTCAGTGATGTAATATAAGTGTGATGTGTTTACCACAACTGACAGTCATTATTTGGAGGGAGCGGACCCTGTTGGAATAAGGTACGGCTTCTCAGGACTTTCTGTCAGGTTCTGGCCTTGTACCAGTTATGTGCTTGAGTCTTGTTCTGGTTGCGGTTCTGTTCTAGTCCTGGCTCCGATCCTGTTTTGGATTTGGTTCTGGTCTCAGTTCTGGCTCTGCTCCTGGCTCTGCTTCTATTCCTGGACTTGGTTTTGGTTTTGGACATGGTCCCTGTCCTTGTTCTTCACCTGTAATGTTTGACATGTTCTTATCAGGCTGTTCAGATCATCTGATTCAAGTGAATGATGAAAAGTTAGTATCACCATCTACTGAGTGGAGTGTCTCAGAAGGTCTCTTGAATGAATAGAGAAGCTAAAGTTAACATTCAGTGTCATTGTAAATTGAAACAGATGATGTGAGTAGTAATGTTAGCACTAACTAATGTGTTTGATTTCATTAACAATTGAAAGAAATGCTGTATTTGTCATGAAGGTAAGAAAAACACCTATGACTGTGAAAAGGTATATGCTAAAGCTAACAGCAGTGTAAAGCAACATATTTCAAATCTAAATAGTTATATATAGTGTTAATAATAAGAAGTGACTTTAGTGAAATTGCTCATGATGCAGTGATCTTATTTTGTATTAGTATTTTGTATGATAATTCTGTATGCTAATGACTAGCTTCATGCAAACATTATGTCAGTTCAGAATCAACATGACACAAACTGCTAATGCTAACATTCTCTTGTCTTGTCTTCACAGGCAGCGGATGTTAAGTCCCGGTCACTTCCTACAGACCTTTTTGCACATCATTCAGGTGGTCGTCAGCTACTTCCTGATGCTCGTCTTCATGACGTACAACGCCTACCTCTGCATCGCCGTGGCAGCCGGCGCTGGCATGGGTTACTTTTTGTTCAGCTGGCGTAAAGCGGTGGTTGTCGACATCACTGAGCACTGCCATTAGTTTGTGTGCCAGCTAACTTGGCAGGTGGAGGTTTTTGCTGATCACAATCAATAAATTCTAACAAACATTAAATGTTTGCACACTAGTAAAATTGGAACCACAATTTTAGTGGTAAACTAATGTAGCAGATGATAACCAACACCTTGTTCTCGTTAGTATTTAAAATGTACACTAACATTTGCAGATGATGATTGATAAATCCTCTGCAAGCCCTTTAAATGTTGTACTTGACGTAACTTTTTTTTTTATTGGTGAATTCCTGCTGGTGGGTAAGCTGGACAATCTCATTGGCCAAAATCCCATCATAGTCTTGTAAGAGCTATGACAACTGGAAGGTTTGTGCTAGCTAGCTGTTAGCACAGGTATCTGACATACACAATTATTTTTGTTTAACTGGCATTGTTAGAAGCTCCTTAGCATAGAGACTACCGGTAATGACAAAACATATTTAAACATTTAGAAAATAATATATTAGTAAATAGATGTTTTATAACCTTTCAATTTACATTCTTTAATTTAAATGAGTTCAAATATAATTTTAGGATTTTTTTATTTTAGTCATCTTCCGAACATTTGTATTCTCAAATAAGATGCATCTGCTTGAATCCAACCAATGACCAACTTCTGACATTTCATAGGATACAAATTAACAAAAATGTAATGTTATAAAGTTCTTCAAAGAAAATATGTATCTATACATATAGAATAATCACCTATTCTTTAACATAAATTTTAAAGTTTACAAAACTTTTCATTGAAATTTTTCTGATTATGAAATATTAAAGAGAGAGCACAAAATAGCTGTTTATACAATTTTCGTTGAAATTAGATGCCAATTTTTTAAGAAAAAAAAATTCTAGTTTGTCCAGAACTTTTTTTTTTTGTGGTCTTTTTGAGAACTTGTACTGGCCTGCGAGATATCCTGTCAGAGCTCAGATGTTGGCTTCATTTACATTTGATTCTGAATTCTAAACCTTCACTTACCTAGAGCGATCACTTTCCTTTTAAAAACAAACTTCACAACCCTTCTTGAAACAAATAAACCAGTCAGTATTATCAGATTATCTTTTTAATGCGTTTTATTTTTACTTTTCCTCAGCCGTAATCAGCCTTAAACAGACACCTGCTGCCTTAAAATGGCGACAGACGTCGACTGATTGGAGGTGTTTGTTGCTGTCTGTGAATGTGGAGGCTCTGCTGGGTCACTGAAGTCTCTGTATTTTTTTATCTGAGATGACACGTGTTGTAATGAGTCTGTTAGGAGTTATCAAAATAAAACTTTGACTGGTCCATGATTGGAATTTTTTTTTTTCCAGGAATAGACTTCAGTAGAGCTCACTGTGATCTATTGTGATTTTTTTTTAAATTGATTTCCAATGAGCTGTAGGGTTTACTTAGTGTACCATTCAGGTTGAGGGGACAGATTGCCTTTACTGGATTTTTTTTTCTTTTTTTTAAAACATCATTAAACTTCAAAGATTTTTATATGAAATAAGTCAAAAACAAACTTTAACTTCGCCTTTGTGTGAGGGTATATAGATAATCATGGTCATGTTTTTTTGATCTGGTGTCTGCATACTTTTTGCCACATTGGTCATGCTAATCAGGTGCTGAATATCTTTGGCCAGTGTACATAAATGTCAATGAAACACTCGTCTGTCCTGTTAAGTGTGACCAGATTCTTGTTAGTGGTTGTCTCAGTGTGGATATGTTCATTGTGATGAAAAATGTATGAAGGAAACTGCTGATCCAGAATATTAATGTGTATGAATAATTGTCACAAATGTGGGATCATTGAGAAAATAACACACAAAAATAAAGTTAATGAAAAAGTGTTTGCCTTGTGTTTTGTGAAAAACTTGAATAAATAGGTTCGTAGGAGGTGGGTACACAGAAAACTCACTCACACAATGAATCAAACCACTCCTATAGGGCTATAATAAATGTGTGATTTATTACACGCAGAGAATAGAGATATTAAGAAACAATACGTACAAACAACAAACAAACAATAAGTCAAAAGACCTCTATGATGCTAGACCAAATGTGTCGTTTAGTCCCCACAGCGCATAGCAATGCAAACAAACAAATTCTATGATGCTCGAATAAACTTGTAGTTTAATTCCCCACAGAGCACAGAAACAATTCTATGATACTCGAATAAACTTGTAGTTTAATTCCCCACAGAGCACAGAAACAAACAATTAGTTGGTTGAGCTAAGGCAATATATGGTGGCATTCCAAATATGCTTGGCCTCTTACCTTGATACAGGGAAGGAGATCCTACAACCCAGGCAGAGTAGCGTCAACCAGGCTGGGCGTCCGTATGTAACCCGCAGCTGACTCTCTCTATCTTCCTATCTTTCTCTCTCTCTTCTTTATCTTTTTTCTTCTTGAGTCTTACTCCCTTTCGCTCTTCTTGAGACTGAAACTCCTCACCTTTTATACCTTTTAAGAAGAAAGGCCTGCATGCGAGCAGGAATGGCCAGTTCCAGCTCTCAGGCAGCCCTCCTTTTGGTGGTACCCCCCGCTGAGGAATAAACATCACCACCCTCGAGAATGCAGTGTAGGAGGCTTTCACACACTCGTAAACCATCTGTATCAGGAGACCTTACACCTTTGGAATACACCAAACCTATCACACCAAAACTAAGAAAACTAAGAGATCTTTATTACACATTGGAATGTAATTTAAAGGCTTTCATGCACCCATAAAACATCTTACACCTTGACTGAAAACAGGTCTCCATCTCCTCTCCATCGGTTCTCCTTTGGTTCTCCATCTGGTTGGATGGGTTGTGACCTGCTGTGACCTCTTTGTCCAAACAAACTAAGATGTGACATAGCCCAGCAGTTGCATGGAGAGGTTTTGAAGCAAGTTCTCAGTAATGACATGATAAGAGTCAAATCAGGACACACACAATACAAATTTCCATTACACTCCACCCCTTGGCCTGATTTTGACTCTTCATTCATAGTACAATCAGGACATCTGTAATAAACTCCACCCCTTGGCCTGTCATCTTAATGTGGTGAGCTATAACTACTTAAGTGTAGATAAGAAACAATAAGTGTTGTGTTACCTATGTGTGTAACTACCAATTGAAGACGTGGCCCCACTGGGTCACCTCAGTGTGATGATCCTATATGTATCCTATATGTTCACTGACTAAAGCTGGCCCCCCTTTCCAGCAGAGGAATGGATGATGCCAGCGATGTTTCCCACGTTGGAGTCGGGCGCCAATAGGGCCTCCCGCTCTGCCTTCTGAAATGACGGGGGCATTTCCAGTCTGCCCACTGCCCGTTCGATGCTTCTCTATTTCACCGTTGGGGACTCACACCAAAACAGCCGACGTCCTCAACAACTCAACACACGATGTCCTCAGTTGAGGCCGTTGCCTTAGCCGAGGAACTCTCTGGGGTTGCAAGAGCTGCAACCTCTGTTTCCAGATCAGGGTCTGGAGTGGCACCTTCACTAGCTGGTGGAGGGAGAGCAGATCCTGGGTCGGATCTGGCTGGTCCGGTAGATGAGATGTGGAACCACGTGTCCCCCTTTCCTAGCAACCGGACTGCAGTTCCAGTTCGCTCAGTGACTTGGTCGGGACCTGTCCACCTGCAATTTGATTTTTCATTTTATACTCATCTGGAACTCCACATGGGATGCCAATAGCATCTGTGTAGACTGGGCTGTCCTCCGGTTTCATGGTGTATGAGTTCCGTTGTGACCATGTCGTCACTTCAGCCTTGAACATTTAAATCTGTAAGTGAGAAATAAGAGACACAATTGCACATCTCTCTGCCCCATTTGGGACAAAGAATCTTTTTTGTCTTGGTCCTACATATCAAGCAGTAAATCAGTCAAGTCGGGGTAAAGGTGCGCTTTACGCTTGCCCTTATTTTTCCCCTTCTTCCGTTTAGGAGCTGTGGCTTTAGCGATTCTCACTAACCTGTGATTTGAATCTGACTCCTCCCTTGAATCTGAATACTCTGACTCCTCCCTTGAATCTGAACTCTCTGACTCCTCCCTTTTCATGCCGGAATGACGGGATCGGTTCCGGTCCTCCATGGGAGGAACGGAGGGAGTTACCGTGGTTAACTCCTTTAGGGTTTTCAAAAACTGCCCGAACTGATTTATTTCTGTCATGCAATGTACTTGTAACCCTCTTTTAGCATAGCGTTTCCTCAGCTCATTTGTAGGGAGTCCATCTATCTCAGATGCGGGGACTCCCGATCTTATCAACGCCTTCCACAGATCCCGCCTAGAGGGGCCGGACATGGGGGCTCTCAGAGCACGCACAGGCAGCTCCCGCTCGGGGACGCGCCGTCTGTCTTCTCGGTATCGAACAGGAGCCTGGTCCCAGTCTCGTAACGACCCAAGTTCCGCCATCATTTTCCGAATCTCACCCATGGGGCGATCGGGTGATCCCAACATGAGGGATAAAACCAAAGACTTGTATGGGGGGGGTGAGGTCTTTATCATCATATCCCTCACCGTTTTGGGGACAGCTAAAGCAGTCACGTCATCCACCGGTCCCACCATTAATGCCTCCCGCACACAGAGCCTCAATAATCGCTGCATCCCCTCACGGATGGTATGCCACATTCGGTCTAGCGGAGGCCAGTCCGAGGGCAGGGGGTGCTGTTCGCGGATAGCTTCCGAGTACAGAGCAAGAACTGTCGTCATATCAGCTCCGCGATCGCGTACCAGCTGTCGATACGAAGCATTTACTGCTGTATCTCGTGATAACCCCGCAAATCTCATCCCGTCCCCCTCGTCTATTTCCGCTTGCGACCCTCCTTCATCCAACAAGCGCACTAGCCACAAGTCTAGCGGCTCGTCCGGCTTCTGCCGGAAACGAGACGTTAAATGAACCACCTCCTCGGAGGTGTAATCCTCCAAGGTTCGCGAAATTTCGGGGTCTGGCTGCGGCTGGGGTTCATCAACCATGATAGCCTGACCATGCTCATCTACCATTAGCCTGCCCGCCCCGTCTATCGCCTGCCGACGCACCGGAGGAATCATCCGCTGCATCCGCCTCCGTCGGACCACCGGGTTCGCACGGAGCGGCGGATGTTCGGGGGCTGGACTGAGCCACTCCCCGTCATCAGAATCATCCCAGACATTTCCGTCCCAGGTCTCCGGATCCCAGGTGACCGGATCACCATCTATCACCCGAGACACGAACGACCGTATCTGGGTGGTCTCAGCACGCCGTGGCGCCTTACGCCGGCTTCGGCGATTTACTTTGGACACATGCGTGACCGCACGGTCCGTCAGCTTTGCCAATTTGTCGTATTTGCATTGCAAAGCAGTCAATTGCTGGGGCAACTGAGCGTTCTCATCACTCTGCTGCCGCCAAGCCTCGGCGCAGATCCACATGCGCCGCTGAACTCCCCCCAGGGGAGTTGTGGATGAAACCGGGACGCCCTGTAGTACGCTAACTACAGACGCCACCGAACCATCCTTCACCAAGTCAGCCCACGGCTCGGGCCGACCACCACCGTCTCGCAAACACAACGCCAATTCTTTCCAATGCGCATCTTCCCAGCCGGGAACAAGAATCTCTCTCTGTCTCCCTGCCTCTGGAGCCTCCTTGGAGCGCTTCCAAAACTTTTTAAACATGGTTTTCTGTGTATATCCTCCAACCTTCAAAAGTCCAATTTTACGATTAAAATTGATTATAAGGATCCTGTTCGTGACGCCAATTGTTTTGTGAAAAACTTGAATAAATAGGTTCGTAGGAGGTGGGTACACAGAAAACTCACTCACACAATGAATCAAACCACTCCTATAGGGCTATAATAAATGTGTGATTTATTACACGCAGAGAATAGAGATATTAAGAAACAATACGTACAAACAACAAACAAACAATAAGTCAAAAGACCTCTATGATGCTAGACCAAATGTGTCGTTTAGTCCCCACAGCGCATAGCAATGCAAACAAACAAATTCTATGATGCTCGAATAAACTTGTAGTTTAATTCCCCACAGAGCACAGAAACAATTCTATGATACTCGAATAAACTTGTAGTTTAATTCCCCACAGAGCACAGAAACAAACAATTAGTTGGTTGAGCTAAGGCAATATATGGTGGCATTCCAAATATGCTTGGCCTCTTACCTTGATACAGGGAAGGAGATCCTACAACCCAGGCAGAGTAGCGTCAACCAGGCTGGGCGTCCGTATGTAACCCGCAGCTGACTCTCTCTATCTTCCTATCTTTCTCTCTCTCTTCTTTATCTTTTTTCTTCTTGAGTCTTACTCCCTTTCGCTCTTCTTGAGACTGAAACTCCTCACCTTTTATACCTTTTAAGAAGAAAGGCCTGCATGCGAGCAGGAATGGCCAGTTCCAGCTCTCAGGCAGCCCTCCTTTTGGTGGTACCCCCCGCTGAGGAATAAACATCACCACCCTCGAGAATGCAGTGTAGGAGGCTTTCACACACTCGTAAACCATCTGTATCAGGAGACCTTACACCTTTGGAATACACCAAACCTATCACACCAAAACTAAGAAAACTAAGAGATCTTTATTACACATTGGAATGTAATTTAAAGGCTTTCATGCACCCATAAAACATCTTACACCTTGACTGAAAACAGGTCTCCATCTCCTCTCCATCGGTTCTCCTTTGGTTCTCCATCTGGTTGGATGGGTTGTGACCTGCTGTGACCTCTTTGTCCAAACAAACTAAGATGTGACATAGCCCAGCAGTTGCATGGAGAGGTTTTGAAGCAAGTTCTCAGTAATGACATGATAAGAGTCAAATCAGGACACACACAATACAAATTTCCATTACACTCCACCCCTTGGCCTGATTTTGACTCTTCATTCATAGTACAATCAGGACATCTGTAATAAACTCCACCCCTTGGCCTGTCATCTTAATGTGGTGAGCTATAACTACTTAAGTGTAGATAAGAAACAATAAGTGTTGTGTTACCTATGTGTGTAACTACCAATTGAAGACGTGGCCCCACTGGGTCACCTCAGTGTGATGATCCTATATGTATCCTATATGTTCACTGACTAAAGCTGGCCCCCCTTTCCAGCAGAGGAATGGATGATGCCAGCGATGTTTCCCACGTTGGAGTCGGGCGCCAATAGGGCCTCCCGCTCTGCCTTCTGAAATGACGGGGGCATTTCCAGTCTGCCCACTGCCCGTTCGATGCTTCTCTATTTCACCGTTGGGGACTCACACCAAAACAGCCGACGTCCTCAACAACTCAACACACGATGTCCTCAGTTGAGGCCGTTGCCTTAGCCGAGGAACTCTCTGGGGTTGCAAGAGCTGCAACCTCTGTTTCCAGATCAGGGTCTGGAGTGGCACCTTCACTAGCTGGTGGAGGGAGAGCAGATCCTGGGTCGGATCTGGCTGGTCCGGTAGATGAGATGTGGAACCACGTGTCCCCCTTTCCTAGCAACCGGACTGCAGTTCCAGTTCGCTCAGTGACTTGGTCGGGACCTGTCCACCTGCAATTTGATTTTTCATTTTATACTCATCTGGAACTCCACATGGGATGCCAATAGCATCTGTGTAGACTGGGCTGTCCTCCGGTTTCATGGTGTATGAGTTCCGTTGTGACCATGTCGTCACTTCAGCCTTGAACATTTAAATCTGTAAGTGAGAAATAAGAGACACAATTGCACATCTCTCTGCCCCATTTGGGACAAAGAATCTTTTTTGTCTTGGTCCTACATATCAAGCAGTAAATCAGTCAAGTCGGGGTAAAGGTGCGCTTTACGCTTGCCCTTATTTTTCCCCTTCTTCCGTTTAGGAGCTGTGGCTTTAGCGATTCTCACTAACCTGTGATTTGAATCTGACTCCTCCCTTGAATCTGAATACTCTGACTCCTCCCTTGAATCTGAACTCTCTGACTCCTCCCTTTTCATGCCGGAATGACGGGATCGGTTCCGGTCCTCCATGGGAGGAACGGAGGGAGTTACCGTGGTTAACTCCTTTAGGGTTTTCAAAAACTGCCCGAACTGATTTATTTCTGTCATGCAATGTACTTGTAACCCTCTTTTAGCATAGCGTTTCCTCAGCTCATTTGTAGGGAGTCCATCTATCTCAGATGCGGGGACTCCCGATCTTATCAACGCCTTCCACAGATCCCGCCTAGAGGGGCCGGACATGGGGGCTCTCAGAGCACGCACAGGCAGCTCCCGCTCGGGGACGCGCCGTCTGTCTTCTCGGTATCGAACAGGAGCCTGGTCCCAGTCTCGTAACGACCCAAGTTCCGCCATCATTTTCCGAATCTCACCCATGGGGCGATCGGGTGATCCCAACATGAGGGATAAAACCAAAGACTTGTATGGGGGGGGTGAGGTCTTTATCATCATATCCCTCACCGTTTTGGGGACAGCTAAAGCAGTCACGTCATCCACCGGTCCCACCATTAATGCCTCCCGCACACAGAGCCTCAATAATCGCTGCATCCCCTCACGGATGGTATGCCACATTCGGTCTAGCGGAGGCCAGTCCGAGGGCAGGGGGTGCTGTTCGCGGATAGCTTCCGAGTACAGAGCAAGAACTGTCGTCATATCAGCTCCGCGATCGCGTACCAGCTGTCGATACGAAGCATTTACTGCTGTATCTCGTGATAACCCCGCAAATCTCATCCCGTCCCCCTCGTCTATTTCCGCTTGCGACCCTCCTTCATCCAACAAGCGCACTAGCCACAAGTCTAGCGGCTCGTCCGGCTTCTGCCGGAAACGAGACGTTAAATGAACCACCTCCTCGGAGGTGTAATCCTCCAAGGTTCGCGAAATTTCGGGGTCTGGCTGCGGCTGGGGTTCATCAACCATGATAGCCTGACCATGCTCATCTACCATTAGCCTGCCCGCCCCGTCTATCGCCTGCCGACGCACCGGAGGAATCATCCGCTGCATCCGCCTCCGTCGGACCACCGGGTTCGCACGGAGCGGCGGATGTTCGGGGGCTGGACTGAGCCACTCCCCGTCATCAGAATCATCCCAGACATTTCCGTCCCAGGTCTCCGGATCCCAGGTGACCGGATCACCATCTATCACCCGAGACACGAACGACCGTATCTGGGTGGTCTCAGCACGCCGTGGCGCCTTACGCCGGCTTCGGCGATTTACTTTGGACACATGCGTGACCGCACGGTCCGTCAGCTTTGCCAATTTGTCGTATTTGCATTGCAAAGCAGTCAATTGCTGGCGCAACTGAGCGTTCACATCACTCTGCTGCCGCCAAGCCTCGGCGCAGATCCACATGCGCCGCTGAACTCCCCCCAGGGGAGTTGTGGATGAAACCGAGACGCCCTGTAGTACGCTAACTACAGACGCCACCGAACCATCCTTCACCAAGTCAGCCCACGGCTCGGGCCGACCACCACCGTCTCGCAAACACAACGCCAATTCTTTCCAATGCGCATCTTCCCAGCCGGGAACAAGAATCTCTCTCTGTCTCCCTGCCTCTGGAGCCTCCTTGGAGCGCTTCCAAAACTTTTTAAACATGGTTTTCTGTGTATATCCTCCAACCTTCAAAAGTCCAATTTTACGATTAAAATTGATTATAAGGATCCTGTTCGTGACGCCAATTGTTTTGTGAAAAACTTGAATAAATAGGTTCGTAGGAGGTGGGTACACAGAAAACTCACTCACACAATGAATCAAACCACTCCTATAGGGCTATAATAAATGTGTGATTTATTACACGCAGAGAATAGAGATATTAAGAAACAATACGTACAAACAACAAACAAACAATAAGTCAAAAGACCTCTATGATGCTAGACCAAATGTGTCGTTTAGTCCCCACAGCGCATAGCAATGCAAACAAACAAATTCTATGATGCTCGAATAAACTTGTAGTTTAATTCCCCACAGAGCACAGAAACAATTCTATGATACTCGAATAAACTTGTAGTTTAATTCCCCACAGAGCACAGAAACAAACAATTAGTTGGTTGAGCTAAGGCAATATATGGTGGCATTCCAAATATGCTTGGCCTCTTACCTTGATACAGGGAAGGAGATCCTACAACCCAGGCAGAGTAGCGTCAACCAGGCTGGGCGTCCGTATGTAACCCGCAGCTGACTCTCTCTATCTTCCTATCTTTCTCTCTCTCTTCTTTATCTTTTTTCTTCTTGAGTCTTACTCCCTTTCGCTCTTCTTGAGACTGAAACTCCTCACCTTTTATACCTTTTAAGAAGAAAGGCCTGCATGCGAGCAGGAATGGCCAGTTCCAGCTCTCAGGCAGCCCTCCTTTTGGTGGTACCCCCCGCTGAGGAATAAACATCACCACCCTCGAGAATGCAGTGTAGGAGGCTTTCACACACTCGTAAACCATCTGTATCAGGAGACCTTACACCTTTGGAATACACCAAACCTATCACACCAAAACTAAGAAAACTAAGAGATCTTTATTACACATTGGAATGTAATTTAAAGGCTTTCATGCACCCATAAAACATCTTACACCTTGACTGAAAACAGGTCTCCATCTCCTCTCCATCGGTTCTCCTTTGGTTCTCCATCTGGTTGGATGGGTTGTGACCTGCTGTGACCTCTTTGTCCAAACAAACTAAGATGTGACATAGCCCAGCAGTTGCATGGAGAGGTTTGGAAGCAAGTTCTCAGTAATGACATGATAAGAGTCAAATCAGGACACACACAATACAAATTTCCATTACACCTTGTCAGATTTAATAATTGCGGTATTACTTTAAACAGTTGTTGCATGACGAAAACACTGACATCATGTAATTTAAGCTGATTATTTACTGGACTGAACTGAGACTAACTGTTCATGTATAAGATGCTCCTTTCGTTTGTGAGCTTCCACATGTCCAAGAAATTCAAAATTATTCCAGTTCAACAGAGATGTTCTGCCCAGTCGATAAATTTCTCTGTAAACACTTTCAGATGGAAGGTGAAATTGAAGATTCAGGGACTCCTCAGAACAATTGCAGTAAAGTTTCACTCTTGTCATGAAAATAAATTACAAACTGACCTTTTTGGAAGATATCATCTTTTTTGATAAAGAGAATCTTAAAACTATTTCAATCCTAATTAATTTTTACATTTGTTCCTATAATAAATTTGTGGATCATCTTGGCTAAATTAAGCTCTGACAAAATGTTGTAGTACAAAGAAGATATTCAGTCCTGAAACAGTCCTGAATACTCAAGATTGCTTTTTTTGATAAGTAAGGTGATATTTTAGATCGTATTGATTTAAAAATATTAAATATATCAATATTAATCATTGTATTGTACAGCTATAGCGTTTTAAGAAGGAAAAGCTGTAGCTGTAGTTCTCTTGGTGACCCGTGGACGGCAATAGTGAGCTTCACGCCTGCCTACTTGAAACACAAGTTCCGGGTTGCAGGTGACAGGTGGATATTTTGCAGCAGGTCAAGTCATTCGGAGATAAAAGCGTTTCCCTTAAAACGTTCGCATCGTTGATTTACCGGGACGTGAATGTGTTCATCTTGATGCTCAGCGCGGTGTGACAGCGGATCACAGATACGATCCTCCTACTCTCCGTTCAGGCCCTGACCCTCCAATGGCATCCAGGAGGCCGGACAGCTTCGACGGCCTCGGATACCGTGGCCGTGACGATCCGCTGTACGGATCCAGCTACCCTGTTAGAAGCGCCGGGGGCCCCGCGGAGCTGCATCATCACCACTGGGTCACAACGCCACCGGATATCCCCGGTAGCCGCAACCTACATCACGGAGAGCGGACACCTCTTTACGACGAGTCGTTAGGGGAGTCCGGAGGTCCCGGAGCCGCCTGGGATGCTACTCAGCCGGGCGTACCTCCAGCTGGTAGGTCGCTGTCTGGAACACTTACGTTATTAATCATGTTATCTGCTTTTAGCTGCTATGCTAACTGCTCGCGATCTCTGAATACAACGTAAACAAACCCTAAACTCTCTCCAATAAAGTGGCTAATTAGTAATTAGCACAGTTCAAGGTAAAAGAGGCTAACTGCTAGAAAGCTTTCCTTTAATGCTGTTTTAATTTGTAGTTGAATAAACTTCTCTGTTAAGATGATCCTATCCTGTTAGTTTTATTAAATTGATGTTCACATATTGACGTTAGTTTGATTAAGTGTTGTTTAATTTCATATTACTTATTTTTTTGTACTTGCAGAGCAGCTGAATCGATTTGCAGGCTTTGGGATCGGACTGGTCAGGTTGGAAATAATGCTTTTTTTTTGTTGCTGTTTTTTTTTTAACTAATCCACATTTCATTATGAATCAATGTTGGAAATAAATATGCTTGGAAATAAAATGGTATGGTACAGGTGACTGTGAGGCATTCAGGGGTTGCAGGATTACCCTCTCTATGTTGTTGGGAGAACTGCATGACTGTAACCAGTTCTGTCATCTTCATCCTCTTCTTCTTCAACCCCCTGTTAATCATCTAAATTTTTATCCTTTACTTCATGTTTTCTCCACATCGTCTTGTTCATTTTCCTCTTCTACAATCTCCTCTTATCTGACTTCCTTATCTCCCCGTTTCTCATCCTCATCTTTGCCCTCCTATTTTCATCATCCTGTTCATCATCTTCTTCTTCATCTTCCTCTCTTTCTGCAGTCTGTTCACTGAGAATGTCCTGGCTCACCCCTGTATCGTCTTCCGCAGACAGTGTCAGGTACTTTCTGATCAATAACCGCAATTAGTTTTTACAATGCTTGTTTTGTAGTTTATGCTACCTCAAAAGAAGTTATTCTGTTTAACTTGATCAAGAGGAGAAAATCTAGTTTCCAGTTTTCTTATATTTAAATATGGATGTGCTTTTTTCAATATACATTTATAAATCCAATCCATTATTATTATTATTATTATTATTATTATTTTATTGTTTGTTTTTGCAATAGCACACCTAGAAAAATACAAGGAATCTTTAATAATTCATGATTAGTCTGCAAACTCATTCACTTGAAAATAATAATGGAAATTTTACCAACTCAAGATTTGTCGTTACATCCCAAATAACTAATGTTTCTGTTGGTCATGTGTTTTTGTTCAATTTTTGTTCGTTGATTTTCTTGTGCTTAGATACTAACAAGATGAGATGAAATTGGTGGGATGTTAAGCCTTAAATGGCCATTACAGACTCTTTATTTTGGGGATTTTGTTGGAGAATTTTAAAAATCAATAAATTAATCAACTTAATGTGTGTCACAGTCATGTTATATGAGTATTTATAATTTGTAGTAAATGAAAACACACGTAATTTTTAATCATAAACAAATATTGGTATCTGTTATTTTAATTTCAGGTTTATTGAATTGGTTTATCGACTTCTTGTGATCTGATTGTATGCCGTAGGTGAATTATCACGCGCGATGCTACCACCTGACTCCTTTCAGCGCTGTCGCTGTCATGTCCTCCATCACCAAGGCACAGGTAACCAAACTATAGTAACCAAAATGTCGTAGGATGAATTTATTTGTTCGGCGTGCCACCTGGCGCCCCCCGGTGTTCAAAATGTGAAAGGTCTTTGGATGATATCTGAACCTAACCTGGTACCAAAAACGTGTTGTCCAGGGTGTCAGGGCTCTGTGGAAGGGGATGGGCAGCACCTTCATCGTTCACGGCATCACACTGGGAGCTGAAGGCATCATCAGCGAGTTCACACCGTTACCACGGTAACCACTCACTCTACGCCAGTATTGCAGCAGTATTACTTGTTTGTTCAGTGCCTTTACCGTAGTCCTACTGCTGTGTATCCCATTGTCTATGACCAAGTGATTTGTGCACAGGGAACTTCCACACAGGTGGACATGGAAACAACTGGCAGGACACCTCCTCCTTAAAGGGTCAGTTCACCACTTCTTCACACACCGCTCTCTGGCGTCTATGTACAGTATATCAGCACATATGCATTATTTTTTAGGTCTCCTGCAGGAGGCCAAACAATGGAGTAGTACACCTTCTGATGAAACTGCAGCTTTAACGTTGTCAAAAAAAAACTAACGGATCTTTAGGGAAATGGATGTGGTTTTTATTTATCCAATCAAAATTATCTGCATTCAAAATGAGTGGGGAAAAGTTCACACATGTGAAATGTGATTGTGTCTCTCATATGCAGGTTAACGGCTGTGGTCGCTTTGCCATTTTACTGTGCCAGCCTTATGGAGACGGTCCAGGTGACTGGATTATTGATCACTGATTAGACATTTATTGGAAGTGTTTAATAAATATTAGGTCTCAACTGTTTAGCTGCTTTTATTTACGTTAAAGTCCACTATATAGCACAGCTTTAACTTTCTGCTCTACATCATTGAAACTCCAAACACATCTACAGAATTTGTTTTGTTTTGTTTTTTTTGGTCTGAAGAAAATGCCAGATATTAGAATGAGAAGTCTGAATTGAATGAAAACAGTAGAGTTGCTGCAAATAGAACACCAGTACGTAGTGAAGACAAATGAAAGCAGTGGTAAACTAATTTCCATCACAGACTGCGATCTAACTTTATGTCTCCACAGAGTGATATTGTCCGTGACGACTCATCATCTGGTCTGCTGGACTGCATCCGTGAGGGTTTGTCTCGCTTGCTGGGCGTCGGCGCTCCACACAGCCGTCGTCTCCTTCCCCTCAGATCGCTTCTGCTTCCTGCCGCGTTGCACGCGATCCTACGATATGCCATCGCCGCTTCCGTCCAGCGGGTGGCGCTATGGATGTACCACTTGACCAAGAAACAGCAGACAAACCCCAGCAACCCTCTGGACGCTTACTTCCCTGAGCTTGCGGCAGCCTGGGCTGGTTCTCTTGTGGCCGATATCGTACTGTTTCCACTGGAGACGGTGATGCACCGTCTCAGCCTACAGGGCACACGCACCATCATCGATGCCACCGATGGGGTAGTTGCTGTGGGAAATGGCGGCAGCCCGCTGGTGCTTCCCTTCAACACGCAGTACGACGGCTTCTCCGACTGTCTCCACGCCATCTCCCGCAAGGAGGGCATAGCAGGGTTCTACCGCGGGTTTGGAGTTCTCGTGGTGCAGTACGCGCTGCATGGAGCGCTGCTGGCCGCAGCCAGGACCGTGCTGAGGCTGCTGCTGCTGGAGGGGCGGGGCGGCTCCAGTCTGTTACCGTAGAGACAAGTTTAGATTCTAGTCACACGACATTATTCACATTGATGCTGCGCTATGGCAACTAAACAGGAAGAGTGATGTCCAGGAATATGAAGAAAATGTTTTGTACTGTTTGTCAAATTACCCACTCTAATGAGAGAGAACAATGTTTATCTGTCGTGATGTTGACTAAAGTTGAATGGAAAGTGGTAGGTCAGGAAAACGTGACCAATGATAAACTCAATATAAACAGGAGTCCTGCCAACATATTACCATAACAATGTGCTGTAACCAAGCAACCACCAGGAAGAGATTGACTGTTCATGTCTTTCACTGTTTGATTGTTGGCAGTTTTTCCCACCAGGTCATGTTAGTTTAGCTGAGCACAGAGTCAATGTTAGCTAATCCCCTGTTCCAGCATGAATTCTTGATCCTTTTAGAAATGCTATTGTGTTTGTGTTTAAATCCCGTGAGCTGATTGGTCAGTGAAAGCTGTATGTGCATCAAGATCCTCAACCAAAATTAAAAACTGTATTTGTTTACAGTTGTAAAAATAAAATGCTCTACATATTAAAAAAAGTAGCTTTGTAGTAAATATGTGATCAAAATGTCATTTTAAGCTGCTGTCCAGATTTCAGAATAAAAGTAAACATGATGAAAAGGTGAGGGATATACCAACCTTTTATTTTAATTTGCAGTGTCGGTTTATATTTTGTTTTGGATAATGACATTTTTTTAAAATAAAATATTTTCCTAGTAAGTTTTGTTAACAGTAATTTCTGGTAAAACGTGGTAGTGGAGGAGAGGGTTGGTTTTTTTAACTTTTAGTGATGGCTGTCTGAAAATACATATGCATACAGTATATACACACATGTAGACAAATACATTTTTTAACTGTCCACTTCCTTAGTACATTTTGTGTGTTCAAACTTGTATTGTTTGGGTACAAATGAATACTTCCTTCTTACTTCACTGCTGCATAGTAACATAAATAATAGAACATACATAGAGTGAATTTTACGACAATTCCCAGACAAATAGTTATAGAAAATAGATGGAGGAGTGAGTACATAATTTTTCCACGTTTCCCCAGTCATTCTAATATTCTAAATAATATCCAATTGTCCATAATATTTAATCTTACTTTGATTCTAGGAATTTTATAGGCTTTTAAATTTAATATAGTAACTAATATAAGCTCGACAGTCTTAATTTACAGATGTAGACCGAATTCTGTATTTTTATTCATAAAAAATGTTTATCATATATTGCGTTTTGGTGCCGTACTTTTTATATTTTTAATTGTAATAATTGTACTTGATTTTTGTGGTTCCGTTTGTGGATTTCTTATTTTTTCAGTACATTTTTGTTTAAAGGGTTGAATAAATTTCTGTTTCTTGATCTTAATCGGAAACATTATTTCAACGTCAAGGCGGAACTCTAGTATGTATTGTTTCCAGTCGAACTTAGTTCTTTGGCCCTCTGTGTATTTTCGCAGCCAGAGTTCCGTTCCTTCTCTCCCTTTTATATTTCTGTGTGCATGTCTTCAGTTTTTGTCCGCTGAGGTCGGCCTTCGTTACCGGACATGTCCGTCGGTGCGGGTCTAACGGGTGGCGGGAGTTCGTTGTTTTCCGGGTTCCGAGTTCTGGGGCTTTATTCCAACCACGTGCCGCACGCACTCAGGTTCCACAAGAAACACCGCGAGTTTTACGTGGCGACAGCAGTCGGGAAATGCTTCCACACGTACAACGTAAGAAACTTAGATTTCAGGTGATAAAATAAGATTTAAAAAAAAAAAAAAGTCTGGTTACATTTTTTTTTAGTCCACATGTTTGTCCTTTCCACCGCTACCGTGATTGTGATCTGGTTGTGGATCAGTCTGTTCTGGTGTTCCAGATGTATTGATTATTGATCATATACTGTTGAAGGCATGCGTCTTACTTTGAAAAGATGCAATCACTGAAAAATTACTGCAACCGATTCAGTATTGATCAGTGTCTCCAATAGTTTAATATCAATTGATTTGTGGTGTATTTATTATTCTCAGGTGAACAGGTTGGGGATCGTTGCTGTCAGTGAGTACATTAATTAATTCATTTGTTCATTCAACTTTTTAAAACTGTATTTAACCTGATGCCAGTCCCACTCTGATTGGCGTATTGTGATGTCATGTGGTGGTGTCCTAGGCAACAGTCTTCCAGATGACATCACATGCCTGGCAGCAGACAGAATGTTGGTGTTTGCCGCCACTGGGAAAGTCATCAGTGCCTTTGCAAGAAACAAAGAAGTAAAAATAACGTGCAAACTGTGTTTTGTCATTTTTATTAACAGGATGAATTAAATTCCTTTTGTCAACATTTGTATTTTTTTATATTTGAGAAATATACTTTCTTTGTGTTACAATTTTCTGTTGACAAAAAATTTATTAAAACTTAATATTTTAAAGCCAGAAAAAACTACCAAAATACGCACATTCATACTGATGTATGTATTTTGACTACATTGGTTCTCTGTACAGGTGGTGATGCGTTACCAAGGGCACAGACAGGAAGTGCGGCTGCTGCTTCCTCTGGGTGATCAGCTGATCTCAGCTGACAGTGGAGGTGACGTCATCGTCTGGGATGTTCAGGGAGGAGGTGAGAGAGCGGAGCTTCAATCGCTTACAAATACGTGTTTTACTTGTGCCATTTTTAATTTAATTTCAATTTTCTATACTGAATTGATCCCTGAAGGGGGATTAGTGGGGCACACTAGTTAGTCACATCCATAGATATATATATTGGTGTGTACAGGCCCTGAACACACACACACACATACACAAGGGGCCTGTACACATGCAGGTGGAGGTAGAGTGACAGTCATACCATGCTCTCTTTCTCTGTCCACCTCCCCACCCCCCAGATATTTACTTACAGCTCCAGTTTGACCCTTCCTCTTTTGATGTGTCAGCCATCATGCATCCAAGCACCTACCTGAACAAGGTGCTGCTGGGATGCTCCCAGGGTGCACTGCAGCTCTGGAACATCAAAACTAGGTTAGCATGTTTCAGGCTAAATGATGATGCCACAAAATACCTTGTCAACCCTGAATTTAGTTTGACTAGACTTTTGATATGAATAAAACTTGATTGTTTGATTGATATCCAGCAGTATTGTTTCTAATTGAACGTTTTATTTTGTGTCTTCAGTAAGTTGTTGTTCACCTTCCCCGGCTGGTCAGCAGGAGTCACTGCTATGCAGCAGGTCGGTAACTGTATGAACCTTAATGCTTTTTAATGTGTCGTTTTTATTTTGAAAGGACTGCTCATGAGTCAAATTTAAATGTTATTTTCCAGAGTCCTGCAGTGGATGTGGTTGGAATTGGCATGGCAACAGGTCGCATCGTTATTCACAATATCCGATTGGACGAGACACTGATGAGCTTCACACAGGACTGGGGACCAGTCTGCTCGCTTACTTTCAGAACAGGTACCAGTAGTAGTCTCTTATCCACTGTCTCTCAGGACGCGGCTGTGACAGCAGCTCACCTGAAACACACACACACACACACACTCACACACATACATGCTGACCTGATCAGACCTTCATTGGTTAAGTTATTTAGTGTTATTTCGGACTGGTTTATGTCAAGTTAGGACATTCTATTTGGGGTGGCGTCTCATTCGGGGTGTACCCCACCTCTTAACCATAGTCAAATGAGACTCTAGCAGACCCCTGACACAGATAAGCGGCTATAGATGGGACGATTCTGGCCATCTTGTCTACAAGAAAAGGGATGGGTGGGATTGTGGTTCTGAACATTTAGTTGTCGTCTTTCAGACGGACCCCCCATCATGGCGTCCTGCAGTCCTCAGGGTCACATCGCATTCTGGGATCTGGAGCGCCGCCAGGTGGTCACTCAGCAGACACACGCCCACCGCACAGCCATCGCTGCAGCAACCTTCTTGCATGGTGAACCACTGTTAGTCACCAATGGGGCTGACAATGCCATCAAGGTAATATTGATGACTGATTTATTAATAATAATATAATGATAATAGTTATAATAAAGATAATAATGTGCTTACTTAATTTTCTTCATTATTGATTAACGCTGCATGAACTCCACGCCTAAAAATACAATTTATTCTGAAGATATGGATTTTTGACCAAGACGGGTGTGGGGCCAGATTGTTACGGAGTCGGCAGGGTCACAGTGCTCCACCCACCACCATTGATCACCATGGCAACGATGGAAAAAACATCCTTAGCGCTGGTAAATGAAAAACAATATCTGCACGCATCATTTATTCAATGTGATTGTGTTGTTTGTACTTTTGTTCTTTTAATTGTTTCACAACTTTGGAGCTTTTAATCTTTTTCTGTTCAATTCCTTTTTTTACCCCCTGTTTAATTTAAATTATGAAACGGATTCTAAACCTTCAGAAAAAAACTTGATAAACAATTATGCTCACATGTTGGTAATTCAAAAACTAAAAATATTTCTACAATTAAAACATCGTAAAAAAGTTTTTTTCTGCCCATTACAGGTCAGGACGGGACACTGCAGTCGTTCTCCACCGTCCATGAGCGTTTCAACAAGAACCTGGGTCACGGTCAGTGCCACTATCCAATCAGACTCCTTTAAAAAAATGTTTTAGCATGAATAGAGCATGTGTCATCCAATCAGATGAGATGTAATGTGATCTTTGAAACTGGAACATAATTGTCAAATGTTGTCTTAATGAAACATTATTACAGGCTCCATCAACAAAAAGAAGGAACAGAAGAAGAAGGGTTTGTTGTACGAGGAACTGCGTCTTCCCGCAATCACGGCATTCTCCTCAGGTGGGCGCCGTCACATCTGCTGAACAAGAACACTACGGACAAAACTCTGAGCCTAAAGTCTGGTTCTCTCTGATTATTGACAGCTACCGCTCGCCAGTCAGACTGGGATGGCATCGTTGCCTGCCATCGTGGTCGCCTAGCAGCCACCACATGGAATTACCAACGGTGCACTATGGGAGCACACAAGCTAAAACCACCAACGGACATTTCCCATCGGGATTCCATCGCAACAGTATGACATCATCACACCTGTATTTCTCTAAGGTCCATCCCTTGTCCTTCTGAGGGTCACCTGACTTCCTGTCTCTGTTCTCAGGCCGTCAGCATCACTTCATGTGGCAACTTTGCTGTGGTCGGCTTGTCCTGTGGCCGTGTTGATGTCTACAACCTGCAGTCCGGTCTGCACAGGGGTTGCTATGGTGATGATGAGAAAGGTATGTTCTTTTGTTCTTTGCTGTGTTGAGTCCTCTTTGAGTGTCCCTACATTATTTACCCTGTCTCCCTCTGTTGAAGCTCACAATGGGGTGGTGCGCGGAGTTGCTACTGACACCCTCAATCAGCTGACACTGACGGCAGGATCAGATCGGATGCTCAAGTTCTGGCGCTTCAAGACAAGAAAGCAGGAAGAGCAGCTGAAGCTGAATGCTGCCCCAGCCAGCATGAAGCTACACAGAGACAGGTGAGTAGCAGTTAGTACGAGACCACCTGTGATTGGTTAAAACACGGTGTTACATTGATAGCAAACACTGTTCTGTTCACTTTCTATTAGTGGGATGTTAGCATTAGCACTGGATGACTTCACGCTGCTGGCGGTTGACATAGAAACCAGACGAGTTGTTAGGAAGTTTGCTGGTCACCATGGCTGCATCAATGACATGGTGGGTCCATGAAGTTAATAGCTATTATGCTACCATAAACTAGCCAAACAAGCTAATATTTTTTTGGCTTTTCAGACGTTCAGCCCTGATGGCCGATGGCTGATCACTGTGGCAATGGACTGCACCATTAGCACCTGGGATCTCCCCTCTGGATGGTAAGAGTGGTTTAGCCCAGTTTCTTTAATGTCAACGATCAGATAACTGATTGTGTTAAAAGGTTCATTAAAGATTTGGCTGCTGCCTTTCCTATTCCCTCCTCAGCCTTGTTGACTGTTTCCTGGTTGCTACGGCACCAGTGTGTGTTTCCCTGTCACCAACTGGGGACTTCCTGGCTACGGCTCACATTGACAGCCTGGGCATCTTCCTCTGGTCTGAACCAATCATCTCTCAGAATTCAGTAAATCTATCTTAATGCAGTGTAGTGTTTAGTAATTTTGCAGCAGCCAATCACAGTGTAAATTTTTTCCCGTCAGGACCAATAAAAGTCTGTGTGGGCCTGTGGGTCTCCGCCCTCTGCCTGCTGATTACCAACCGGTTGTGGAGATGCTACCAGGTGTCGCCATGGAGGAGGTACAGCAGGAAGTGATGTCAGCAGAGGATGATGAGGACGCCTATGAGTCAGCTGATCAGCTGGGGGCGTACCTTGTGACTCTGTCTCTGCTGCCAGAATCTCGATGGAAAAGTCTGCTGCACCTGGACGTCATCAAGGTGAGTCGTCACAGCTGACCTGGAGTCAGTTTGTTCAATACGTCATTAAGACAATAAAATACAACATGGAACGGTGAGGATGTGTGGTCTTTCCCTGTGAGGTCATGTAAAAGAGTGAATTTGCATATTACTTGAGAATAATTAAATTCTAATGATAATGTGGGGTTTGCTCTTGCTTGCAGAGGAGGAACAAACCTGTAGCGCCCCCTGCTGCTCCGAGTGCTGCTCCGTTTTTCCTGCCAACACTTCCTGGTCTCACACCCCGATTCACGTCACCCGCAACAGCGCAACAGGAAACCCAGGTACATCTCTAGCTTCCTCTTGATGAGTCGTTGATAATGAGTCGTTACTGATGAAAACACTTTTCTTCAGTCGAAGGTGTTGAGCTGGGGTTCACTGAGTCAGAGGTCAGAGTTCAGCTCTGAACTGGAGGCAGCTTTACAGTCTGGATCATGTGAGTTTAATAATATTGTCAGTTTTTGTTTCTTACATGTTATACTTACACGCACATAACACAATTGCTTTACATGAATATTCTGATATTTAGAGGTAGCTAGCAGTTAGCATTGTGCTACACATAGAGAAGTAGCTAATGTTTAGCGCACACACACATACACAGATTGCCAGAGTTAAGCATCTGCTATCTGATTGTTGTCCCCATGGTGATGACAACAGCAATCATTTACACCCACCGCCTTCAGACTGACCAACTCTCTCTGTTTGTGCAGTTGATCGCCCGATCTGTTTACTGAAGCATTGTGGGCCGGCAGCGCTCTCTGTCGAGCTCACCTCTCTGTCAGATGGTGGCGAAGACAACACCATCCTTCTTGCCTTCATTCAAATGATTGACAGCATGTTTGCCAGTGGGCGGGACTTTGATCTAGCTCACGCCTACCTGGCACTTTTCTTGAAGGTGAGCAAGTCAGGCCCCGCAGTCATTTTGAGCTGACAACTGATGGTCCTGTCGTGAAAATTTGATTTTCATGGTTTTGTTTTTCAGCTTCATCTCCGGTCACTCTCCCAGGACTCCGTTGCCGTCGCAGCGTTGCTCCGCCTCTCGTCCCGTCTGGAGGTGGGGTGGGCGGAGCTACAGGCATCATTTGACCAATCCTTGTGTTTACTGTCATATGTGAAGAGTGCGCTGCTGTGATGGAATTTTAATAAAAATGTATTTGCGTTAATATTTTTAAATGGATTGGCTGATCAGTTTGTCCAGCAGGGGGCGCTAACTAAAATGACTCATTTTAGGATGAACAGCTCTAACAAAATGTGAACATGAATAATTGTTCATTATTTATTCCAACACTGGAGATAAATTTTATTGCATCAGTGACCGAAGGAAGCTGATGAACTTTGTCACACCAAGCAGCAGAAAAAGAAGCTAACTAGGCTGTTTGAGCGGGGACCTTTGTTAGCTGCACTAAGCTACACAAAAACGTCATTTCCTTCGACAACCAAAGCTGGTCATGTAGTTAAACTGTTTTTGTTTGCAGGGTGGATGTCAGTTCAGAATAGCTGTTGGTTGGGGAAACTGGATCCAGAATCAGAATTGTTACTGGCTAAAGAACTTGGACTATGTCATAACTTTTATTGCTCTTATTTTTGTTGTCAAGCCAAGTCAAGACAGTATGGTTGACAAAGTGCTCCCATAGTGGGACTCATTAATCTGTTCAATAGAGCCATGCACTCGCCAAGTGCCCTCTAGATCATGCATCAGTATTGAATGGACCTGCTCGCCCTAAATTTATTGCATCAATTGGATTCCATAATTTCCTTTATCCTCCCACTTATGGTGCTTGTTTGGACATGCTACACATTCAAAATGAGACAAACTTTATTGAATTTTTTTTTTGTAATTGTAAGAAATCAAAAACATCTTGTTACATGTTCTGCTGCCATGTCTTCCATGATGACATCATTCAGACACCCACAGTTTGAATGTTCGGTCATAGGAACTGGTCGCTATCAGTTTACCGTCTGGCGATATATCAACTCCCATCACCTGAAAAAAAGTTTTTAGGAGATGTTGGCACCAATCAGCAGCACCATCTGAGCAGATCGAAAGCAACGTTTTTACCTTCCCTTCGTGTCCAGCCAGTGTCTTCAGTGGCGTCCAGCCTGGATGACTCCAAACCTTTGCTGTGTTGTCATACGCTCCCGTCAAAAGGAAGTGACCATCCGTGGCTGTAAGCAAACAGGACATGATGTCAGAGACAAACAAAAGTAAACAAATAATGAAGACATAAAAATACTAAATCTGTCAAAAAAAATTTACGCTGGAAGCGGACGGCTGACAGCAGGTTCTGGTGAGCGGGGACTGTATACAGACACCTCCTGTTTCTCAGCTCCCAAACCTTACATGTGTTGTCACCACTTCCAGTCGCCAGGTGATGCCTAAGGAAAAATTAAAAAAGATATTTTTTTCTTAACCTTACCTACAAGCATTTAGCATCCTGAAAGTTTAAAAACAAAGAATCAAAACTTGATCACAGCAAATCCTCAAGTGAGATTTGGAAATCATAATAAATCCTCAACATATTTGTCCAAACAACACAGGAAAAAAAAATCCTGATGTATTTTTAGGCCTAGTTTTGCATGTAAGAGTAAATGAACTTTATTATCCCAAGTGGGGAAATTCTTTTTACACAACATTAACACACACACACACACACACAAAGGAGTGTCCTAGGAGCAGCTTGTGGGGTTCGGTACCCTGTTGGGTTCTAATTGACTGACCCGTTGGGGGAAAAGTTGATGCTGTAGATCTCCTTCAGGTGTCCCTCCAGGAAGACGACACAACGCCCTGTTCGAAGGTCCCAAACCCGACCAAAAGCATCCAGCCCTCTGATTGCACAAGATCAGATTTCGACAGACAGTAGTTTGGTCAACACTTCAGTTAAAACATTTGCATGTAATTTAAGACCTTTTAATACTTTCAAAATAAAAACTGTTAGTTTACAATTAAAATAATTGAATTTGTGTTTATTGTCAACAGTTGTTTTAGCAGGACAAATAGTGAGTACTGGTAGTGTACAAATGAGCAGCCGTAGTGTACAAGTAGTGCTGTACCCAGTAGCTACTAGCGATCCGTCAGGGTGGAAATGGAGGTCGTGGACACCTTTGCTGTGACCTTCCTGATGAAGGATCTCCTCCTGAACATCCAAATCCCACAAACGCCATGAATGGTCGTAGCTGCAGACACAGAAGAAGAACAAATTGGTCCTCAGTGTGTGTAAATGTGCACAGATCAGTAATCACAATATGTACCAGTATGGAAACTCTGTTTTACCTGGTCGTCCCAAGGAATCTTCCAGAGGGATGCCAAGCCACACGAGATACTCGTTCACTGTGTCCCTCAATGTCCGCCACCGGCTCGTCACTACAGAAGCCAGAGGTACACAAGAGGCGGGATGAAGAAATTTGATGGTTATTCACATGTCTCACCACCTCATCTGCTCCCTCGATCCTCTTTTCCTACGTCCAGGTCTCTTACCTCTCCAGGTTCCACAGCTTGACGGAGCCGTCAGCAGCACATGAGGCCAAGTTGACATCTGATTGGTCGAGAGAGATGCCGGCCTGTGGGCGGAAGACAACTGCGCCCACATTTGTGTTGTGTCCTTCACCCAATCACAGAATAGGGAAAGAAAGGTATAGGGTCTCAACGCGGACTCACAAGCGTCTAAATTGAACTATTGATTAACATTCAGTGTTGATCAGACATTAACAATGTGAAGACTGAAATAATGAACACAAATATAAAATGAGAAAAGTTCTGCCAACCTCTGAGTGTACGAATCAGGTTGCAATCAGGGACAGACCACAGCTTACAGAGACCACTCCTGGCGTGGGGGCATGAGCATGTTAACAACAGTGTCATGTTAACCATTAGCATAAATATAATTATCAACAATGCTGTCAGTATGTTTCAAAGCTAGCTCTTCTAATGCTCATGTTATCACCGTGTATGCTAGTGCTAAACCTAGCTCTGACAACAAACAAAAAAAAGTTTGACTGTGCTCCTAAACTTGCTAACGCCCCAGTACTAATGCTAGTGGGTGCAGTACAGTACCAGGAAGCAGTGGCCAGCATTTTGGAATCAGGGCTGAAGTGGCAGAAGCTAATTGGTCGATCATCGCCAATTTGACTGCAGAAGTTGTTGAGGTTCTGGAGAAATGACAAAATACTTTGAGTTTTTTTGCTATAAAAACATTCGTAACTTAATTTACTGGTAATGGTGGTATCACAATAACCATGTCATGAGTAATCATCTCATTATTGATTATTATCTCGTCTCACCCTCAGGCTCTTGTGCAGCTCTTGTTGTCGGACAACCTTAGTTGCCTCAGCAACATCCTTCTGACTGCGGGCAGTCTCAAGACGCCTCATTGCCCTGATGAATCAATCACAGTTGGCGCATAATAGTCACAGCCAATCGGATCGTTCTAATGTCCAATATAAGATTTGGCTCCTCTGTCTGCGATTGGCTTGCTTGTTGGTGACTCACCGTGGCAGAGAATATTTAGCCAACCAGAGTCGAGCATCCCTCAGGGTGGCAGGACCTTCGTGGTACCATGTCTGCTGGCACTGTGATTGGTCAGAGAGGAAAAACAAAGACTGGTCACTGCTCCACCTTTACATCACCAACCAACCCATGTAGGTCACAAAAATTCAGTTTGGTAATTATATTTGATAGTAACAAATAAATAATTCTTTACATTAACTACCCTTCAAAAGAGGATTAATCCATAAAAATGACTGATATGTGTGTAGTCATGTCACACTAAAAGCTCAAAAAAGGTGTAGGTGCTCGACTGATGTATGGACACCTGAGACCATAAACGGTGGCCGTGTATGAGATTCACTGTTACCTGACACAATCTGTCCAAATGGTCCAAAAATAATATTTACTAGGCTCCTAGGCGCGTTTCGAAAGCTGCTGCCTGTCACTATTCCTCCCGATGCTTAGTTTGATGTTGTGTACTAACTTCATTCTTACAGGCCCCCTCGTGTATATATGTATACACCTGAGTGATTCTGTAATTTCCCCTTATGGGGATTAATAAAGTATACTTCTTCTTCTAAATAAAGGCAGGTTTTAGCAGTATTTATTTGTATCTGTGAGCTTTTAGAAAATCTTGACTAATAGGACTGAAAGGCAGAGAGAAACAGAGAGAAATAAAGAGTGTGTGTGTGTGTGTGTGTGTGTGTGTGTGTGTGTGTGTGTGTGTGTGTGTGTGTGTGTGTGTGTGTGTGTGTGTGTGTGTGTGTGTGTGTGTGTGTGTGTGTGTGTGTGTGTGTGTGTGTGTGTGTGTGTGTGTGTGTGTGTGTGTACCTCCTCCTGTGATCTCTTGGATCTCTCCTCATCTCTCCTGGACTTCTTCAGAGCGTCTGGACCAACAACAGACAGAATGTTCCTCAATCTGACCCAAACATAAACACATGTTAATTATTACTTTTCATTAAACTACAGGGATATTTGTCAGTGCTTTTCACAATATAAGCAGAAGACAAACATGATCGCAATTAATATTGATAGAATATTGATTACATCCTCTTACCTCTCGCGACGGTCAGCTGGTCCTTCTCCAAATAAAGTGATTGGTTCTCCCAGCGCTCGGAGGCCAGCCTTCACCTCAGCGTCGTCAGTGGACACAGTGATTTGTCGCGCTCGCCGACGCCGTTCAAATGCAGCAAGTGCTTCCTGCTGCCGCTCACTGACACGTTCCTCTATCTCGAGAGTTTCTCCTGTGAGGCATCATGAGAAGTCTCACACATCTTTGGTTCAACTACTGATTAAATGTTTTATCAAAGAGAAATTGCAACAATTTCATGAATTTAATATTTCATAGACACACTTTTGATAGTCAAAAGCCTTTGTTGTTGATCAACAATCTTGTATTATATCTTATATTATTAATCAGTTACTCATGATGGTGCTTATGTCGGTCTTATCTGAATTTATTAATTAACACAAAAAACGTTCACATACAGTTACACACCTGAAGAAATGTTGATGTGTCCTGCCTTTATCCCTGCTTTCAGGGCGTCGCTTCTGAACACCACACCACTCGTCATCGCTGAACTCAGGCGCTCTCGCTCCTTCTCCTCCAGGCTTCCATAGAAGACACGACTCTTCTTCATGGGTGGAGCGGAGTCCTCTTCGTCCGACATTTTATCTTAGCCGTTGTCGTTCTACAGTTAATGCTGTTTTCCCAAGAGGCTGATGGACAAAATGCACACAAAATTGATTAAGAAAAGAATATGTAGTACTGATCATTTCTTACTGAAGTACATTATTAAATGAGAAAAATCTGGACAATACATTCACTACAGAAGGATGAGGAAGACACTACATTGACTAAAGAATTATCGATAAATAATGAAACACGAGGTTGCAAAATATCTTAATCAGGGCTTTGAACCAGAATTTTTTGCGGTTCGTTCCGAACAGAAACAGTATCATAACGTTCTGGTTTTACGCTCCACCCATGAAGTGATGTTCCTGAACTGGCTAGAACATTAGCGTTAGATACAAGTCATTGGAATCACTGACCCTCAACACAACCAGATCTGATCTAAGAACAGAGGCTGCCGTGATACCACCTCTTAAACGGAGCCAAACCATACATTACTAAAGAGCAAAAGTTTTTAATCGAATGTTTCCTGTTTGTGATCATGTTTTTCAGTGATTCACATAAACAACAGGAAAACCTACACAGATAAAAACAGATTAATCCACATGTTAAGAGACAGCAACAGGAAGGGTTTGCAACTGTTAGCATTAGCATCAGCATTAACAATAAGTTCAAACATCGAGAGAAAGCGTGACACTGCGTCTACCCATGTGACGCAGAAGTTTTTATACACAACACGACACACGTCATGTGTTGCTAACTAATTTTTTTTTAATTCATTCATGATCTTAAACGAAATATTTCAAACTTACACGCGATCAGATCCTGCGCGGTAGCGTTCACCGGAAATCAACACACAAAGAGCTTCCGGGTCAGAGATTGTTTTTCCGGTTAACGGGAGCAAACAGCAGGAGAAGAGAGAGAAATCACGAAAAGACCGCGAACCTGGTAGGCAGGTGAGTTTAGACACGTCTATAACGTCTAGCAAAACGACGTGTAAGCGGAAAATGAAGTTAAACTAATAATGGTTAAATTTGTTATCTTGATAAACAAAGTGTAACCAAGAGATAACACTTAGCTACGTGTTGTTGTTGAAGCACCACCCTGGACGTCCTGTGACGGATCAAAAAAGAATTTCTGATTTAAATTAACCAATGAAAAGCTCATGTTCTCTATTTAGGAACGTGCACAGCTGATCTAAGGTCCATCAAGTAGTAGAACACCAACAAATCATGTCAGAGCTAAGTTCTGTTCAGAACACCTCTGTGCTGTTAGTTTAGCATCTGTTGGCAGCTGCTTTGTATCGATGAGAATCATAATCAAACCGCTTTACGTGTATCTACGGTGATATTTATCTACGTAATCTGTAACAGAATTTGTTTTGAATCCAGAGAAGATGTTGAGGAGGAAACCGACTCGTCTGGAGCTGAAGATCGACGACACAGAGGAGTTCGAGAGCGTTAAGAAGGAGCTTGAGGTCTCAATAACTTCTATTATCTGTCAATATCTGTTCTTTACATCTATACACCTATCAGATCTATACTTGGTAATTTTATAGACGTCGATACAGATTTTCCCCTTATTTAGCCCTGATTTCTTCAACACCCCCACCATTAGGGATCAAAATGTTTCAGTTTTCCCCCATACATGCAATCATTTGGCATTACTATACCTCAAGTCAGGTCACCGAAATAATATTTATTACATTTATTTTTTAGGCCCGGAAGCGTCAGCGAGAAGAGGCGGAGTCGGGCGGTGTAGGCGGGGCTTCTGTTATAAGTGTTGACATTGTTGGGGGAGGGGCGTCTGCCTCAGCTTCTTCATCAGCTGGTGTTTCAAGAACGGAGCTCATCAACGAGAGAATCGGCTACAAGCCGCATCCCAAACCGGCAACACTGCCAACATTGTTTGGAAGTTTACAGTTCTGATGGAAATGTTTCTGTAGTTTGTTTGCTCCGTGTTTTACTTTATTACCGATTGTGATGATTTAAACAACAATGAGAAATAACAGCAGGGGTTTCATTTCGAGGACTCTTCAGAGAATTATATGTTGCTTTGTTGCCCGGTCCCAAAAAAAATCACTAATATGTCATTTTATCATGGTGCGCATTGACATTCTTCTTCAGAATTTCCCAGTCTCGGTGAGATTAAGGTCTGGACTGGCTGCCTCGCGGTTTGTAAAAATGTCTCCAGTCCCTGAACCACTCTTGAACAATTTTAATATCATGGCTTTGGGATGTTCCTGTACCATCAGGGACGAAAAATATATACTGGATGAAAAACCTCAAGTATATTCAACTAGACAGTTACCCTCGGTTTTTGGGTAGATAACATTGATGGAAAGTAATAGCTGCTCTTTATAGATGCTTTAATACCTATTATGAAAATGAAATCAAAAATGTTTATACATGTGGACAGACTTCGGCATACAGACATTTCTTCTATAATAAAATGTGGTTAAGTACCTGTTGTATGCACTGATGTAATACTGGCAGACTGGTTGGAGGTTCTGAAACAGGTTTATTTGGTATCTCATGTCATACATGTTGAAACCAGCTACATATAAAACCCATGTGCACACCCACATGCACGACATTCCATTGTAAATAAAGTCAAAGCTGGAGTCAAAGTATAAAAATAAAGATATTATTTACAAAGTTCAGAAACATCCAGAGACTCATTTGAGCCTGTGTGAAAACCTGATCACTCTGGTCAACATCCACACATCAGAGATCAACATCAGGACCGATTCCTCTGAGTCAGCTGTTGGTGGCGTTCATCTGTCTCTACACCGTCTGACACATCTACAGGAAGACTTTGCATTATCCTACAGCACAGCTGCTACTGTGTCACATAGCATCTGACTAGCTTAGCACAGCTAAACATTGACATTCAGGTTTTTTAAAATGCTGGAACATCTGAACTAAAATCCCCATAAGTCCCCCCCCGAGGGGTTGATGTCACACCTACCACTGGCCTCAGCTGTTGGTGTTTCAATTACAAAGAGATGCGGTCAGAAGCTTTGCTGGAGCGTTACTTTATCGAGGCTGCAGAAAGTGAATTAATCAAGAGCTGCTCCGATGTTGATGCTGCACTGTTTTCACTGCTATTTATGAATCGCATCAAATGCACCTACATAGACGGCGCACACACACACTCTGCTGGTTACACACTAATGAAGCACAGATATTAATTCACCCACCCTGAGAGCCCAATCAAGTCGTCCCAAAACACATTAGGAACAAAACCAGTGTTTTCTTACAATGCGGGATGTCTGGCATTTCCTACTTTCTTCACAGCGCCTCATGTTTTTACAAAAGAATTTAGTCTCAGCTTTATTGATTACCAATGCCACGAGCCAGGTGACTGAAGCAGATGTAATAGAGAGGAGATTTAAAAGCACAACCATGTGCAGGACTTAGCATCATTTGCTGCTAAGTGAGGTTTGTTTCCTTTGGACTTGGCAGGGTAGCTACTTCACCTTGATCTAAATATATCCTAAGCTAAAATCACCATCTGCAAGCTGTTGGTTCACATTGGCTGTACTGGAACTTGTCATTTTGAAGTTGCTTTAAAGAAAAGCTTCATAAATTCAAACTTCAATCTTAAAACCAGGCTACCATCACAGCTACAGTCCCAGTTTTCCCAGTTTGTCTTGATGGTGTATCTTCACGCTACATTCAGTGTCACCTGAATGACGCAGTCTTGATCTCTGTTTCTTGTGTTCGATTCATCACAGTTCTTCTGTCTGAGCTACATTTACAAACCAAACAGGTCCAGACACCCATAAGGTCATCAGAGAGTTTAAATATTGTAGAATGATGAGACACCAGAGAGACTGGAACAACCTGGAACCAGAAAACACAGCATTTAAATGGTGGTTCAGTCAGTCACATGACACACCGCATAACAGCAGGGTAACATCTGACTGCTACAGACCACATATGAGCCAACGTGCTGCCTTCAGGTGCAGCAGGTCCAGGAGGTGAGAAGCAGCTTAGAAGGGTGGGGGGGAGGTGCAGCAACAGTCAGGGGTTGAAGGTGAAAGTGATGATGCAGGTTGGGGCCTGGCTCAGCCCCCACATCATTGGGGAGAGGGGCTGATGGCGGTGGGTGTGGGGGGGTACACCAGAGCCACGTTGACCCTCTCGGAGCCGTTCCTGGGACAAATGATCTCAGTCAAACCTTCAGGACGCGGCTGTGACAGCAGCTCACCTGAAAACACACACACACACACACACACACACACACACACACACACACACACACACACACACACACACACACACACACACACACACAGATCATCTGATTGGTTCATTCACTACTGAGTTCATCCACTAGACGGCAGTCTGTGCACATGGGAAAAACCAGATCAGGTATCAGTTTTCAGTGAAAGCAAACAGCAGGGCAGAAGTAGAATGCAGCCTGAACTCTACTGTACAAACAGTCCAAGGATCCTGTAAATCACAATAATAAGAAACTTTAAATGACAAAAATTCAGTAGTATTTTGGATTAACAACATGAGACGGTAAAGAGGCAGGACAGGACATTCGGACATGTGACTTATGCGACACACAGGGAACGTAATTAGCAGTTAGCAGCAGCTCCCTGCTAGCAGACTAGATTTACATTCACACCTCTGTAGATCATGGGCTACATTTACATTCATATTTCTATTCAGGCCATCGATGGATCATTATTGTCCCCTGCTGTGATCATGTGGGATTATCTACCAGACAAACACAGACTGACCTCCTTTCTTCAATCTGCTGGGGTAAAAATCACCAGACTTATAATGTGAACCACCCCCTCCAGGGCAGTTTCACAATCAGGATTTTTTTTAAAAACACCCAGCTGCCAGTACAGGATAACAACATCATTCCCTTGACTTCCAACTCTGGATCAATACTCTTAATCTGTAATCTCCAGATTTGCAGACGGGGGGGGGGGGGGGGGTGGGCAAATCTGAGTCAGTGTTGGGGTGGGGGAACTATGGCAGATCCTGAACAGTATGTATTCTACTGGTATTATTATTTCTTCAAAACTATTTCTGATCAATCACAATGGATTTGATGATTAGCCGGTAAAATAAAAGGAACTGTGTTGACCCAACAGGAATTCTCTGCAGTGTAATATTTGTCGCCCACGTCCTGAATCTGGACGATCAGGTTTCAGGCGGTTGAAGCAGAACGTCTGGGATGTTAGAGCTGTGCTAACCAGATCAGAAGCGCTGCACCGCTGTATGATGGAATAAATCCCAGAAGCATTAGCAGCACTTTAGCCATCTATTGATCGATTGTCTGTCGGTCTGGAGTCATTTGGTCTGAAGAGACAAGGACAATATCCGGTTCAAGGGTCACACCTGCATCCGCCCATCATCTATCCATCCTGTATCTAATCCAACCATCTTTTTTCTAATCTACTGTATACTTCTTTATTTCCTTCCTTCCATCCAACCTCTAGCTGTACTCCATCCATCCATCCATCCATCCATCCATCCATCCATTCATTTCTGGTAGAGAATCTTGAACAAGTTCTCTCTCATGACATTTTAGCCCTGAGTCACGTCTGCAGGCGTTCCTCTCTATCAGTGTTCAAGCTTGGATGAGTTGGAAACTATCAGACAGTGTGGAGGGAGTATTTGGAGGTTTTTTCTTCTGTTCCTTCAGTTCTTTGCTTTTGGTACTTTTACTTTGCCTGAAGACAAATGACTGACTCTTTCGATCACTGCTGGAAATCACTTTCATCATTTCAGTTGATGAATCCATTGTCCTGCTGGATATTCTGAATGAAGCCAGAGCCTGAACCCACCCTCCTCTTCATCCATCCTCCTCCACTTTGCTCCTCACCCCTTCACCACTTCATTTCTCCCTGGTCTTCCTCTTCTTTCCCTTTGTTCGTCACTAAAGCCCCTCATTGTTTCTCGGTCCACTTCAGTCACTTCAAACACAGGCTCACATTTACATTCTTGCTCCAGCTGAAAGTGTCAACTCAGTGGGAGAAAAGGAAGAAGAGGAGGAGGAGGAAGAGGAGGGGTTTTCCTGTCTTCAGCAACCTTTGGTGACCCAGACTCTCACTGAGTTTCGTTCAGTAACTCCAACCATGTCTTCAAACATCCTGACGTGACTTCCTGCTCTTTGCATTGGGACGATTCTACTGGTGATGCGTTCAAGGCTAGAACAGTTCCGTCGTTTACAGCGTCATCAATCGTTTGATAGTCAAGTAAAGACCAATCCAACAATGAAACAATCATTTTTAACAAAAAAAAACTGAGATGTCTTCTTTGTTGACTGATATGTAAAGGAACACTCTGTGACCACCAGTGGAACTGAAACCACACATCATCAGACCAGACCAAACAGGATGATGTCTTAAATAACGACAAAATCGACAATTAAAAGCTGCTTCTCTGTTTATCAGTCCAGGCAAACCTGGTCCACCTCCGGCCTGAAGACACGCACTGCGTTTAAATATTTAAATCATTATGCCTAAAATACATCTGTCTGTGACGATCCTGAAGATGACGGAGCGCAACGATGAAATCTGCGTCAGTCTGAAGAGTCTGACTGACTAAAACTGGACATAAAAATAGGGTAACCACCCCTATGACCCTGACTCCTGTGGGGTCAGAGGGTTTTACAGCAGCTCCTCTCCATATGGGACCCTTCTAACTCGAGCCAGCCGACAGCTGTCTCTGTGGTCTGTGGTGCTGAGGAACGTTCTTGTTCTGTTAATGTGCGGCAGACAGAGAGCAGTAAGGAGTCAGAGGCCAACAGCTCAGAGGATTAACGCTGCTGTGTGTTGAAAACAGAGGATCAAACCCGACTGACACACACACGCCGCTGGCTTCCATTTCATGCCTCTGATGTCATCAGTGTGTTCACGACATGTGAGCAACAAACCAGCTGAGAAACAGCTGATCAGCTCTTTGTGTCGATTCTGTAGAGATGCCTGATTCGTTCAATTATCGCAACAATCGTCTGATAAATAATAAAAATGTATTACTAATTTATCAGCCAATTCTCGCACATCTTGGTCCTGTTAAGCAAATTTCAACAACAGCTGAAGCAGGGTTGTTTTTTTTTTCTGAAGCCAAATATATCTGGAGAGGAGCTCTAAATCAATTAATAATTTAATCGTGGTCATTATCTTTAAATCTGGCAACATTTCCCACATGAATTAACATAAGATCTGGTCTAATAAATGTAAACAGATGGCTGAAAAGTACCTGCTGACTAGCATGCTAACAATTAGATTTATAGTGTCCTGATAAAACTATTCTGCAAGTAAACATGACATGGTGAAACACTAACAAACAAACATTTTCTTTGGTTGTGCAGAAGAATTTTGTTTGAACATCACCGGATCACTAAACAACGGTTTCATTGATCACTAACACTAAAAAAAAAAGTCTCTTAGCCATTGTTGCTTGTTTCTAGCTAGGATTAAGGTGAGCAAAAAATGTGAGTTAATAAGTTAATAAAGGCAAGCTGGTTAAGAATGTAAATCAGGTGGGGGCTCCCCTGCAGGTATCATGTGTCTCTGAGAGAGAAAAAAAAACTAGCAAACAGAAATGAAAAGGCTGCAGTCAATTTGTTAAAGCATGAGCTCCATTTATATCATAATTATTGAGCTAGTGTCTCACATGCACACGCAATATTTCTTATTTCGTTGCTAAATCAATCATAACAATGATCAATAATTCAATTGATTTAAAAAATAGCCGACTCGTGCAGCCATGGCTGCTTTCTCCTCTCGTCCCACCGAGGGTACTGCCGGGCCGTAGAGACTGTGGGAGTTCTCCGGCTAGATAAAGACCAGGATTTGTGAAATGGAGCGGAGTCATCCAATGGGATCAGCCTCCGAGACTCATCGGTGTATGACAGTCAGAGCCGGTCACTAATCCTCTGTGATCAGCAGCTGTACCCACACAGATCCTCAGGAATGTGTGGCCTACTTCCACCACGAGGAAACAAAACCAAAAATAAGTCAGGAGGCCTCTCAGCCTTCAGGCCACTCTGGCTGCCTGCCAGTAAAACATGAGCGCTGAAGACGCTCTAAGAAAATCGGCACCTATGTTTGCAGATTTTATCATACAGAGGAAAATAGACAGATTGTACTACGAGGATTACATACATCACACGAGGACGTTCAATCAAAAGAATGTCAAGAGATGAATGACAGAGCAAAGAAGCAGCATTTCACCAGACTACAGCTACAGCTGGGAATTCCTTCCACTTTTTGCTGCAGCTGTGACCTCACGTGATCTCACGGTGCTGGTTAGGAAACGTTCCGAATACTCCAAATGGTTGTAATATTCTGTGATCTATTCTGCTCCTGTCATTGACCCAAATGGTGAAACGCTCTAACAGACACAACCAGGAGGAGTTACGATGGAAGGTGTGGCAGGATTCTGAAGTTGTAACCGATACCTCCTCTGTTTTAATCGTGGATGTAATGAAAGATAAATCCTGGTCAAATATTTGTCCTTTCAGCTGAGATGATGACCGACCAATGGGCAGCCTTTACACACCTGAGTCACAGGTGTTGAAACAGATGTGTTGATGGGGAAAACCACCCAAGACTTTGTCAGTCTAACAAAAAACTGGAGGAATAAACCCGGTCCAGTCACTCCAAAATGGAGTTCAGACGCTTTTCTCTCTGAGCTCAAACACAATTAAACAAGCTCAAACAGGACGTTCAGGTGATTGTGTCAGAGGGAGTGACGCTCCAGCTCACATCCTGAGGGGAGCAGACGTCTACCAGAGGTGAAATGACTCCTACCCCTCAGTGACACATTTAACTTCAGCAGTAATGATGAGTCTGAGCTGATGACAGACCCCAGATTAGTTAGAGTCAGCTAACTGATGTGGGGTCACATGTCTGAGCCAGGTGATGTAACAGGATCGTCATCCTCTCCACCAGATTACCAAGCCCAGACTTGCTCTTCGGCTAAACCAACTGTGGAGTTCAGCTGTTTCTTGATTAGTCAATTATTGATATGTGGATATTTGATCGTTAAGTGATCAATGCTAATTAGATTAGATAAGATTAGATTAGATATACTTAAATGATCCCAATCTGGGAAATTCACATATAACACAATATAACAATATATAACAATAATATGAGACAAATTATTTTACTCTAGATATGAACGTTCCATAGGAAACAGCTGAGGGGGAACAAGGACAAACAAGATGGAAAACCATCAGAAATTAACTGAAAACCAGATTAAAATCTATAAAGGTTCATTTAAAGGGATTAAAGCCTAAGGAAACGTTTCCTCATGTGGGACAAGTCCGGTCGCAATCTCATATGAGCCATCCTATAGAATCTATCCCCCTACATGAGCAGGAGAATTGGCATTATGGAGGCGGGCTGTGTAGAAGTCAGAGTGAATGATCACTGTTACACCAGAGCACTACAAAGGTTCTATGTGTTCTTCATCCACTAGAAATTGTTGTTCTACTGGATCTGTTATTGTTTACGCTAAATCCACAGAAAAAAAAACATCTGTTGTTGTAGATACTGCATTTTGGCTCTGCTACCGTTACTGGGTTTTCACTGCAGCAGTCATGTGACTGTCCATGTGACTGACCAATCTAAATGTCTGCAAGACGCCACACACTCAGGTGGACACCTGATTTCTGTGTGGAGGGTGGGGCCATCCTCTGTGGGGCTTTAGTGTGAGTTAAAACAGCTCCGCCTCACCGTAGGATCTGAACACTAATCCCTAAACTCGATTACGACAAGCAGTCACGCTGACAAAGTGAAAGTAAGGCCACTCCTTCTGCCATGGGAAAAGATCATCTCTAGGTTCTAGACGGATGTCAGATAAACATCTGAAGACGTCACCTTGATTTTTGTTCAGACCCCACGAGCCGACCAGATCCACAGGAGTCATTCACAAAAACACTGCGTGGTCCCTGAATGGAAACACAGTTAAACTGACTCCGGGTCAGCTCACACTTGGTGTCGTGCAGTCTCTGACCAGCATTTAATAAGCTTAATAAAGTTTCTCTTAAATCAACACCTGACCAGACTGATTTTTAGCAGTAAAAGTGATATCGTTAATTTGCTTACTATTAATAAAATTCTCTTCCATATATTTATTTCATTGGCTGTTGCATTCTTGCCTTCAACTCTCCTGTTGGTGGTTTGGTGTTCCAGCTGCTGGCACTGGGTGTTGACATGGGCTATCATGTTCAAAGGTTTTTCCATCATAAAGACAAATGAACTCTGATTTTATTACTCATGTCATTCGGAATCAGATATGGATCTGATCTAGGGCCATATATGAAACAGACTCGGATCAGATTTGAAGCTTCCAGTGTTGATTTAATGCTGAATTTAACAGCAGCCGTGTGCTATAAAGTCTGTGCTGCAAAATCTTGATGCATTAAGTGAAGAAACAGAAGCTAACACAGATTAATCAAAAGGGTGAACTACTAACTCCAAACTCCAAAATGTCCAGATTAGAGTTTGTCCAACAGGTTCACACTCGAACATACAGTACCAAACCAGAAGACGATTGTTAGCAGACTATTTAGTTTGATGGACTCTCTGGAACTGGACAGCCTCAACAGACTAAAAGACGTGTCCATAAAAGGACACAAGAAACCCACAGCGCTGGGAGAGCTCTTAAAGAAACAACACCAACAACACGGAAGGTTAGAATAAAACAGTTTACTCTGCTGCTCAACAGCAGCTGGAGCTAAATACTAAAGAGACGCATAAGAAGACTGTCTGGTAACAAACATGCATTTAAAACCCAAGTGTTTATGAGTTAGCATCAGGACATCTGCACAGGCAGACCTGACAGATCAATATGTTTCAATCATTCATGAAGGTCAGGGACTGATCGGAAACGATTAACAAGAAACAAACTGAACTAGTTGCTGCCATCGGACTGGTGGAACAGACGTGGAATAACAGAAAGAAAGAGAAGAAAGAGAAGAACAGTGAGAATGAAAAAGATTTGATTGGCTAGCATAAGTCCCAACACACACACTTCCTTAGCAACGTGCTATCTAGTAGCGAAAGCAGTCTATGAGGTATTTAGACTATTTGGAACCTGACAATGAAGCCAATGGATGCCCAAAACAAATATGAATGATGCTTAAGAAAACACAATGCTAGCGGCTAACAACCAGTTAGCTGAGGTTTGAGTTTGCACCAGAGCCGGCCCAGTCCTCCAGGTCTGTATGTTTCCCAGCATATTTCTGCTTCTCAATAAACCAGCGTCACCTGGATCCGCCCAGTAAATCAATGTTAAACTCAGATTTGCCTTCATGCACACACTGAGGACATTCCTCCATGGCGGGCGGTAAACCATGAGCGATAAAGGCCTGTGTTTTCTTTTACAGCCCCACGGGACAAACTGTGGTGTTTCCTGGTTTACTGGCCGAGCAGAAGGATCTGTGTTCACTCTGATCCAGACTCTTATCAGGCAGCACCAAAGACCTCACAAATAAAACACCTCATTAAATGTGTAATCGCGCAGAAACAGTTATCACACCTACAGTAGTCATTAGACCTCCTTTAAAGCAAAAGCATTCTGTTGGCGGCTCTGAGTCTGTTCACTAAATCTGAATCATTTCTAATTTGTTATTGTTGGAACAAAAATTTCTGTTAATCTGTCCTGACTTCAATTTACTGGAATACATCCTGGAACCAAGGCAGTCACAAGCTGCAACATCCCGCGACACCCCTGAATACAAAATTTTACCCTGACCTACGTGCTTAAGTCAAAGATCAAAGCCGGTCTTTGGTCTTACACTAGCCTTCTCCCTCGTCTTACTATCTTATCTTGTTCCTAAGTGTGCAAAAATTTAAATTTGACCTTGACCTAGTTTTCTCAAGGTTAAGGTCGTCATCTCATTTTCATCCCCTTTGCCACCCGAGTAATGGGCTTTTTGTTTCATCTTTCTATCTGTAATGGTTGCGAAGATATTTGGTGGACTAATGGACAAACGAACAAACGGACAGACGAACCGACGAACACACAAACACTGACAATTACAATACATCACCACTTTGAAGCGGGATGTAACTATCCCCTACTTGGTCGGCTAAGATGTACATTAGCTGTTAGCTACAAACCACATCCTGACATGTTTAACACTTAACTAAACTATTACAGCATCAACTAGCTGTATCTAAAAATAAAAAATAAAAACTACCAGGTAATATTTTAGCACCTGGCTACTGACTGAGCATTTAGCTACAAAACGGCTAACTAATATGTTTGCAACCAGCCATACGATAAGCACTAGAAATATTTATACTGTACTGAAATACATTTATTGGTCAGAAATTACTGTTGCTAATAGAACATTTAACATCTAAGACTTTAAACCTTTACTTCATATTTGTTGTTTACTTATACTCAAGAATAACTTTTGGGTTCCTTCAGATTCTGTCTCCTGTAGTAATCCACATTATTATCTAACATTAATTAATACCAATAGCAATAAGCTGATAGTAGCTATTAGTAGCTAGTATCCGTAAGGAGTGACTAGATATAGTGATATTTAACAGGATGATAGCCGTACGTACAGAATATATCCTATTATTTCCATTCAGGACTCCACTTCCCAGCAGAAGGCAGCATCTTTCAGTAGATGGGATCAATCAATGTGATTAATAACTGATGGGGAAGTTCATCAATCACTAAAAAAAACTGTTCAGTTATCTAGTATGAGTGCAGCAGACACTGTTCAATTGATCACATCATACCAAATAAAAAGCACGTTAACATCACTTGTATTAAAAGCCAAATGATATACAGTATTTACTATTTCTGTGAAACAGCTGATTATATTCTTGAGTCACATTAGATGAACGACAAATTACAGCTCAGAAAGCAGCAGATCTACCAATCAGCAGGTCCAACCACAAAAGTTCAAACCATAAAATATTATTACATTATTGGACACATTACAGATTCCAGAACAACTTTCTCTGAACGATTAATGGTTTTAGTTTTTGTCTGATATCTATGGAAGAACTGACATATTTCTATCAATAACTTTGTGATGTTTCATTAAAAAAATTTTTTGGCTTTGATAAAAATATTTGTTACAATTTATAAATGTATTTTGTTCTGATGTGATTTGGGGGTCAACTGTTGTTTAATAGTAGATTTTAACATTAAACTTGATAAATAAAAGATAATGAATCCTTCCGAACTTATATCTTAAAGCGTTAGTGTGGAATGTTGGTGGTTCAAATTTCTTTAGCATTAGAATTTGATGCATTGTGATAAATTTTGTGCAATAATTAAATACAGATATTTAAGACTGAATGTCTCAAATATACAGATAAAATCATATAGTTTCTTCATGCTCATGTGAAATAAAATTTGACCGGCCGTTTCTTGTTAACATCCTGTTTATCCTGAACCTCTTGACGACTGCATTGTTTCAGGCATCAGTGGGTCTCATGACTAATGGTCAAAGGGAATGAAACACCTGATGAAAGGTAAATGTTTACCTGGAAAGGCATGTGGGTTGGATGAACCTCGCTTCAGGCACTTGGAACACAGGATATGTACGGAGTAGTGCAGGCCGGGCCACTCCTGCAGCAACACATTCAGCTCCTCCACCAGCGGCGTGATGGCCTGCCACGCCGTCCAGATGTTGGGCAGTGAAGCGTGGCTGGCGATGGAAAGTGTCTCCGGCTGCAGCTTCCCTTTGGAGGACTGGTGGCTGATCACCACCGGAACTTTCCCTCGATAAGCGAAGATGCGCTGTCTGTCGTCCGATCTCTGAACCACGTGGCTGTTTATCTGCACGCTGAAGCGAGCGAAGAGTCCCGGGGGAAACAGGAGGGGGAAGCGGTACTGGATGTATAGCTGCTCCAAGGAGAAGAAGGGACATGGAGGCAAGGAAGTCCTCCCGACCGATGCCTCCATCTGGGCCTCGTGACTGTTGGCGTAGCTGGGGAATTTGTACCAGGCTGTGGCTCCGTTCAGAGGCTTGCTGCGGGGTTTGTTGATGCAGTAGCAGACCCCCATCTTCTCGAGGAGCTCCATGATGAGATGGAGGTCCTGCTGGGTCTGGATGAGCGGTCTGAGCAGCAGGCGGATCACGTTAGAGGGAAGAAGTCCCTGCTGGAGAAAGCCTTCCACATGGTGCTGCAAATGAGTCACCCTGAGGTTGTCATCCTTCTCATCCTCGATGACCAGACTCCCCTTATCCCCCCACTCTCCCTCGGAGAGGAGCCGCTCCAACAGCGCAGTTTCGTCCCGCTGGAAAAAGACGTTGACAATCGCAATGAATCGAGGCAGGTTGTGAAAGACGTACTCCTTCAGGGTGAGGCTATCCTCAAAGTAGAGCAGCTTCCCACTCTCGTGCAGGTAGGACAAAGCGCTTTGGAGTCTGTCTTCCGTCAGCCCCGCCTGGAGGCCCAGACGGGCCGAGTCCCACCACGACAGCCACAGGTCTGTGGGCTTCAAGTGTAACTCCTCCAACATCTGCCAGGACTTTGGCAGCACACGATGGAGGTTGGGGAAGATCTCCCTGTGGTCCGCCACCGACATGAGCTTCTCCCGTAGCCTCTTAATGTTCTTCTGGGTCTCCGTGGAGCTGACACTCATCACCGGCGACAAGATCTGCAGACGGTGGTTCAGCATGTACTGCAGCAGGGATTTCTTCCGTCTCAGGTTCCTGTCGGAGACGCCATAGAAAAGGAGGTGAGGGCTGAAGGAGCGAACGCTGAAGCCCTGCTCTAGCGCCTGATCCACCTGCAGAGCTAGACTCCTGAGACTCTGGATGTCGTTCTTCTCCTGCAGACCAATCTGTCGGTGGATGTCGAGGCTCTTCTCCTCCAGCTCCACCTCGTCACACAGGTCCGCATGCGTCCCCACTACACACACAACAGCATGGGGAACTTTGGCACCGAGGAGGTGCAGGAAATACCCAACGTGGGCGTAGAAGTTCTTAGGTGAATAAGCTTTAAGATTCACAACGAGGACGTAGAGAGCACCGGCTGAGAGGAAGAAGGGTTTGATGAGGTCATAGTTTTGCTTCCCTGACAGATCATACACTAGAAACGTAAGACTACGATCAGCGTCCGCCACCCAGTTCGTCACTTCGATTCCGTTGCTGCCCTGGACTCCTTGGACGTCCTGCTGCGTCCTCACCACGCTCTGCCTGAGTCGGGTTTTCCCTGCGCTCTTCTTCCCCATCAGAACCAGCTTGAGCCGAGGCTTCACGGCAAGCTGCGACTGCGCCAGCTCCTTCTGATAGGCTGCGATGTAAGGGATACCCTTCATACACACTTCATACGGAGGCTGGATGAGCGGGTTGTCCTTCACCTTCCAAATGTTCACTTTGGACAGATTTCCAAAATTTTCTGGAAGTATGGCTATTTGGTTACCCTGTAGAACAAGTTCCTCCAACTTCTCCAAGTCTACGATAGAATCTGGTAGATATGTGATGCCATTATTGTCCAACCAAAGGTTGACCAGTGCCACCAGCTGCCCGATCTCCTCGGGAATATGAGTCAATTTATTCCTGCTCATATAAAGTTCCTCTAACCCTGTGATGCTTAAAATAACCTGGGGGAAGTTCTCAAAGTCATTCGATGACAAGTTAATCATTTTGAGTCTTTGTAGGTGACTGAAGGTGGGGGGCAGTGAAGTGAGGTTGTTCCCATCCAGCATCAGGCTCTCCAGGTTGTGCAGGTGGCAGAACATGTCAGGTAACACGGGCATGTGAAGACTGCTGAGCCACAGGATTTTGACCAACTGCAGCTTCCTGATGTCTGCTGGCAGCGTTTCGAACTTGTTCCCTGAGCAGTCTAGTTCCTCCATTTCGCTGAGAGCCAGGATTTCAGGGGGGAACCGGTTCAACTTGTTGTGATCTGCATCCAGAGTTCGCAGCTTGGTGAGGCTGGAGAACGACCTGGGCAAGTCGTGCAGGTCATTGAAGCTGATGTCGAGCTCCTCCAAAAACTGGAGCGCTCCAATCTGAGAGGGCAGATTCTGGATTTTGTTGTGACTGATGCACAGTTTCTTCAGAGCCTTCAGCTGACCCACACCTTCTGGGAAGCTTCTCAAGAGGTTGTGGCTCATGTCGAGCTCCACCAGATGTCCCAGCTCAAAGAGAACACGGGGAACAGCTGTGAATTTGTTCCTGCGGAGGACCAGGATTCGCAGACTGTTGAAGGAGGACCCCAGCCCGTCTGGCAGCTCCTGGAGAGAGTTGTTGCCTAAATTGAGCACCTCTATCTCGGCTGTATCCTCTGGCAGGATGATCTGGTTGTCTTTGGAGCAGAGGGTGAGTTGACGCAGGTTGCTCCGCAGCTTCCTGGAGCGGAGGGCGGCATCCCTCCACAATCTGGCCGTCTTCAGATTGTTCTCCTTGTCATCCATGGCGTTGCAGCCCTCCTCCTCCTCCTTGTTCTCATTGAGAGTCTTCATGGAGACCTAGAAGGTAGCATGGCGGTAAACGTCAAATCCTCCGTCGGAGAGGAGAGAAAAGACCGTTTATGTCGGGGGATTATCGACCTTTTCAACGGGAGGAGCAGGAGCAGCGTCCGCGAAGGCATCCTTTTCCCGTGCGCACAATAATAATCCACCGCGGTCTCAGCTCCGGGTTAAGACGCCGATCCAAGGTCCGGTTCCGTGGGTGCTCTCCCTCATCCAATGGCGTCCTCATCGCCACAACATGCAGTCCTCCGGAGATCTTTCGCGGGGTGAATCTATGTTTGTGAGTCGCCGAGGATCTTCCTGGGAGCGGACGGTGGAAGTGAGGCTCAGCCGATCACACTGCGTCAACACTCCGCCCCTCTCCTCCCTCCTGTCCTCAGGAGCAGGAGGAGGAGTAAAATGAAAAGTGTCCTCACCGTGGTAAAATTACCGAGTGAAATAAGGGGGGGAACACATTCCGTTAATTGCTCTACAAGAAACGTTCCTAGCTCCGCAAATTTAATATTAAGAATTCTCTATCAAATATATTAAATGGTTATTTAAAAATAAGCTAATGAAATTAAATGTGAATGTGAAGATTTTCATGTGAATATTTAACCAGATTTTGAAAATTAAGGCGCTTTAAATAATGTATATCGAGTTCGTTCTCCTGTTTTTGTGTCCATTCGTCCAAACCAAACGTAGACTCTGTCTCCATCTGTTGGACACAATAAATATAAATAAGAATATGAACATCTTCTGGTCAGAAAATATCGTGTTTGGGTTTTTTTAATCTTGGACAATTGTCTTTCAAAAAAAAACAAAAAAACACTTCATAGCCTTTGAAAGAAAAATAAAGTAGATGAAAGGAGAAAACGGGGGAACCACTTTCAGGACGGACAGGAAATGGATGATGAAACACAGAAACTGCTGTTCCAAGACATATTTCATTGTAGAATAGACAAAATCAATCTTATTAAAACGGTCAGTAATCTTGCAAATATATTGTTTCATCTATTTAAGCTATGCAGTTTCAATAAAATGGATCAAATATAATAGTTCACCTCAAACATTATCTTCTGTATTTTATTAGCCCATTTTTCTTTATTTTGGGTATTTTGTCTAACCTCTAAATGAATATTACTTTACTTTTGTAAAGTAGTGTGCAGGACAGATATACATCTCAAGTTAAAAATTAAATAAAGCAATTATTGCACATTAATTAACTTAGTGTATATTTTGGAACATCTTGATGCGGTAGCTTTAACATACAAATTAGTTTTGAAAATGAGAACAGCTCTATAAGGGAGTGTCTGCACATCTGTTTTACCTATGATGTAGAAAGTACACAGGTAAATCACTGAAAACATATGGCAACTTTTACCAGGAGTTTTTAAGTGACAAGCATAACTACTATACTATGACAGCAATAACAAAATATACTTATAGCAAAAGAATATAATTTGCAGATAAACCAAGAGAATCAACAAGACGTGTCTTTCAATTGAAATCATATAATCAACTCATTAAACAAAACTGCTAAAATATCAATTACCTGTTACCTGTTATTGTTCATTTTTATGAAATCTTAAATATCACAAGATCTTAAAGGACAAAATTTTATTGAACATTTCAAATTACGTTTACAGCGTGTTCATACATGTCAACATTGAGCATGTGCAGACATTCAGGGAGTCACAACATCAACAAACACCATGTCAGTACATTGAAATAATTTAAAGCATCTAATTTTATTCCAATCGGATGATGGCATCACACGTATTAGTTGTGTGGGGCCAATGGTGTGAAAGATAAAATCAAATGAGACTGACGGTTTTGGTTTATCAAATCTATTTAATCCATTGTGGTTCCAGTCAATCCACTAATTCTGCGTTATTAGGCTCACGAGATACGTGATTTGGCCATAGCTAGGGGTCAAATCAATGCAGGCAAAAACTGCCAAAAATGATGCAGTGCATGTATATATGTAAGAAAACACATGATCTCTGATCTAACCCTGATCATTCAGGTCAAATGACCAGAGTCAGACATGGCTCTAATTTTGGAGCATGAAGAGATCAAATCACATTTGAGGTCTTAAATTCGATAACCATTCAGCCCTGCTGCTCTGTTATGTGGAACGACACATTAAAAAGTTTCGTGGTGTCTTTTAAAAAAAAGAACCAGATGAGTTCTTGTTCAATAGTACGGCCCGCTGTTCTCATATCCTGCATAACTCGGCCAATCGGGGAAGAGTCCATGTGAACAGGTGGGGCTGCCGTATCGGTCAAAATGAATTCCTAAGTTACCGGACCCTGTGTGGTGGGTGTAGGGGCCCTGATGGTTCTTCTTCATGGACGACCAGATGACTTTGTAGTTTTCACCTTGGTTGCTGTCCCAGTACTCGCGTCCAGCCACCTCATAGCAGACTGCAAACTCAATGGACTCGTGGGGTCGCAGCTCATCAGGCAGAGACACTTGGAAGGAGAATGTATCATTATACGAGCTGGGATAGGTGTCCTTCACATACAGACAGTTCACTTCTGTGTGGCTCTTCCAGCTGTCAAATGTCACGCGCAGCTTCACGGACTTCTCATAGGTCACGTTTTTGACTTTAACAGTTCCTGCTATTGCTTTCTCCTTCAGGACGCAATGCTCCAGGCAGACCAGGTTGGTCTCTAGGGTCTGACGGAAGCGCAGGTAGTCTGAGGATGGCTGGGTGAAGTCCAGCACCAGTTTGTCTTCCTCAGTGGTGAGAGTCAGAGCGGAGCTGAACAGCTCCTGGATGTTCAGAGGGATGTCAATGGGGTCGCTGAACTCAGAGAAGACCTTCACTCTGGTCAAAGACATTCCTCTGTGGTCGGCAAACGTCACCTGCTTCTTGGTTTTCCTGGAGGGTCGTCCATCCTCTGTCGGATCAACACAGCACGAATGTTGAAACCTCAGCGCTGGCTTGCATATTTTAGGAGACGTCCTGTAGACAAAGCCCTCTTTGGACAAGTACAGAGGTAAAGCCATGTCAATCGGCATTGTGACAACACTGGAGAGAGAAGACATATCTGTTAGAAGAACTGATATTCGAAGTCCCACAGAATATTGAGTTCTATGACTAAATACAGGGTGGGTGAGTGGATGGATGACAAAGCTCTTTTTACTCTTAATCAACTTAGTTTTTAATAGAACCTCCGAGTGCTGTCTGAAATATTTCTGTAGTTGCAAATTGTATTTAGCCAACTGTAATGCAGAACATCTGGTTTTCTCCAACTTTATGTGCCAATCCATGAACACATGATGCCATCACATGATTTAAAGGACCAGTACAATACACAAGTTTTGAAATTTTTTGATTTTGTTGGCACAAGTTTTTTGTACATTAATACAAACTAGAGGGGTAGAGCACAAACTGCGAATGAAGTGCAGTTTTCCTGTTATCACACAATTTCAAGGTCAGCAGCCTGAAACCTGCAATACAAATCAAAGTGAAAACAAATTCCTTTGATCCTCCACTATTAACCATATCCAATCCCAAGTATAATGAGTTTGGTTTTTTTTACATTTGAATTCCATCAAAATCCACTCAGTAGATTTTGTGCAAACATACTGACACTGTCTTGTCTGTGCAAACATGCTGAGGATTAATTTTTGTGCAAACATTCTCACTAATTCTTTAAACTTTTAAAACTATGCGCTAATTTAAGCATTTTCACTCCTCCTTCACGTGACCTGAGGTTCGACCTGAAGCAAGATTTATGGCCTCTGGTTGAAGCTTCTGGTATGTGTTGTCCAGTATAGCCTCCTGACCAGCTACATACAAAATATGGCTCAGCTATTGTCCTACCATTCAGATTGTACCAGAATAATCTCAAAGGCTCTCGTGGTGGTTTTATGGTTATGGCAGCCAACAAGGCTTAATTCATTTATTAAAATAGTTACTGACCAAAAAAATGTAGAAGTTAGACCAAAACAATGCTGCAGCACCAAAACACACTGAATTAAATTGTTCTGTGGAGTCATGGCTAACTTTAGCTAATCTCGGCTGTTTAAATTCTCTGGGATATAAATTGCAATATTTATATTTGTCACATCATGGCTAACTTTTGTTCATGTTTGAACAAAAGTTGGCCATGTTTAAAGACCATGAGCTCCAAATGGACACCACAGGGACACGTGAGTTGACAAAAAGTCACAATTATTGTAGCAAAAACTCTGCAGCACAAAACTTTATTTATATGCAATCAGATTACCAGATTATCCAATTTGCAAAACAGCAGCATGGAAAGCATATTTTTACAGTATATTGCTTTCACAACAGATTCATTCAGTAGAAAGTTCAATGTAAATTAAACTAAATAAAAGGTATCCTATTGTTGACTACTTTACAGAGTTTGAAGTACCTTTTAAATTCAATTAAACATGGCTTAAATTCAGAAGTTAAGGATTTTTACATTATGGATATGATATTTTGCTAATAAGTGGGTTTAAAATATGCACAATTTGTTGTACTTTTACGATGAGCTAAAACAATTTTATTGTAAATACTAATCACATTTGGTATCAAGTATCATTTAAAAAAACATTCTAAAATGTGGCACAAAAAGGGCAACTGAAAAATAAGAAATGAATCCGTTTCATATTCAGATGAAACTGATCATCTTTTTTACAAAGAAAACACAGTATCAACATCCATGTAAGCAATTCTTGAGGTAAATAAGTTTGTTGCAGCAATGTCCAGAAGTAGATTCAAATGCAGATATTTATTTTTTTTTAGATATAAAATAAGCCGATCTTTCTGTCAGGTGATGTCTTTGCACTGAGAATTCCACAGTTTTGTTTTGTTTTTTACCATAGCTTGATATCTTGCTTTTATGTTGCAGTCATTTTCTAATGGGTTGTTGGTGTACTGGTTTCCACTTACTTCAATACCACTGATATAAGTGATATCTGCAAATCTGGGATTTAATACCATCTCATTCATTTCAAAATGCCATTTGACACCTCTCCAACAAATATTTTACTATTTAAACATCATGATGCATCTGCAGCAGCTCGTTTTGGATACTCAGATTTAAAACCTACAAACACGGAACTTGAAGCCCCTCCAAACACAGACGGTGATTTTTAAGTTTACCTGCAGCACGTGACGCCCACCTTTCGGCCTCTCCAATAACAGGGACGTAGTTTATGGATCCCAGCAGTTCATGTTTGGGTTCCTCTGCACCACTCACGTCTGCATTTCCTCTCATTCTGAAGTCGGTGTGTTGTCTCCTGGATTCAAAGACCAAAGTGAGTTCACGTGAACACCTGCCAGCAGCCAATCAGAGAGCTCCGTGACGGAGTGATCGACGGGTCGGGTGAGTGGACTCACTGGTCCGAGCTAATACTGAAGCTTATCCCTGCGTTTGTTCAAGATACTAACAATGTTAGTCTTTCTTAGTTTAATTTATTTTACCATCACTTAGATTTAGTAAAACCGCATAATAATAATAAAGCCAAAATACTATTCATTTACTGAAAACAGGTATCACAATTTTTACCATGTGACGTTAGCTAATTTAAATACAGTATACCTATCTCATTTTTACTTGGCATAGGATAATGTGGACTTATATTTTACAGTTTTACTAAATACCTCAGATACTAACAAAACATTTCCTGCTTTGTAAGTAACGAATCATTTTCATTTTTTTTTCTATTTTCCTGCTTTTGTCACATTTATACTTTAAAACCCATTTAAGAATAAAACTGTTGGTTCACTACAGGACTGTGAGTTTTCAGAGGTGAAAAAAGATAAAAATGTCAAGATCATATTTATATGTTTCACTTAAAGACTTCCTATATTTTTAACTATGAAACATATGTATCAGACTTATTTTATGAATATGTATGATTTAGAATTGTTGAGTACTATTGGATTATTATCATGATATTGTTAGGTATGAAAATAAAAATAAATACAAATATTTCATTCATTATTATTTCCTTCACAGAGAAGTGGTGTTATATTACCATTTTCGGTCCGCAGAATGACTGCAAAAGTCCTGAACAGATCCTATATGTCAAATAATTACTCAAAGTCCTCTCAGACCCACAGGCAGTAAATTACACAAAACACAACCCTGTGAAACAGGAGAACTACTGTGATGTGTCCTTGGTTTCCGTCTGGACCTGAGAAGCCCCTCTCTGTCTGTATACTGTGTACTGTGGTTGAAACATCTGTGTTTATAACAAATTTATTTATGTCATGATGTCATTTCAGCACACAGGATGTGTTTTGGCCTGAATTCTGATCAAGATATTGAGATAAGTGACAGTTTGTAGTGACTGATTGTGTAAATATTTGTCAGGAGCCGAGTGATGAAATTCAAGATGAGAAAGTGCAAGTTCATGAAACTTGACCTTAAAATAGTCTTTTTTGCTCGTATGTGGGGCAACAGGAGTGAAACATTAATCTAAGATCGATTGTAGCTGCAAACGTTGCCATCTTTGGTTACAATGAACTCTCATCTGGACATTCTGAAATAGCCGAAGTTGACCAGAGATGGTGATGACAGGTCCGATATTATACTCTTTTTGGGTGGCATTACGTGCGGATGGCAAAATAAGTTTTTAATTGTACAGGGAAACTGTTTCTTTACTGTGCACATTAAAAGAAACGCATTGAATCATTTTTTTTTACCCTTAGGGGGCGGTAGTTTGCCTCGCATCGCCTAAGCTGCAAAAAACTAAAAACAAAAGAAGATCCACATTATCCAATGCGCATGCGCAGAACCTCTGTATTCTTCGTTCTGACGTCATTGTCGTTTCCCGAGAGAAAACTAGGATGTAAGCGATGTATCCAACGAAGCAGTCAGGAAACAGATTATAATAACGTTAAACAGGGAAATACTCTTCCATTAACGTCCGGACAGAACATTAAACGACGTATTTTGACCTGAAAGCAGCTTAAACCAACAGATAAAAGTCGGTAAGATTCGACACGTCAGTGACATGACTTCTACTTAGCTGTCAAGCTTTAGCTCTTTCGCTTGGCTAACATGGCTGTTGACGTGACCGATCCGGTTATAAGGACGTCTTAATGACATGTCAGGTGTGTGCTTGTGCCCTAAAAACAGTGATGTGACGACATTTGACTTATTTGCGTTGTCTGTCAAACGTAAGATAACACGTCTAACCGGAAACAACCGGCTGTGAGGTTCTATCTGGACCCGTCACGCATCGGGTGTGGTAGCCACCAGTCAAAACACTTCAGACCGGACGCCTGCGTCTGTTTGGTCACGTGATCAAGCTTTCACAGCCGACCACTCAGTCGCCTGACAGAATAAATAAATAAATAAAAAACATAACAGCAGGAAGTCTGTTGTTAACATTTTGGCTAAATTCACTGATTTCACAGCTTTCCATTCAGGAGGGTTTTCACTGTAGCAGTTGCATAATGGCTGATGAGTCTGGAGCAGATTCCATGATTTGTTAAAATAACCACAGTGACGTTGTCATGGTGATCTCATCACGGTTAATTTAACTATAGGTCTCATTTCTACTGCGTAATATCGACTAGACGCACCTTTTTTTGTTGCTGTTTCAATATGGCAAAATCATCTGGTATTTATTAATTCCGTGTTCATTGCGGTTACAAACAAGATATCAGAGATATTATAATGGTATTAGAGATATGCCACTCTCAGAACTCTGAATATGTTGGAGGGCAAGGATTTTGGATTAATCATTTATGCTTTTTCAGTAGCACAGACTTGCTAATACTTATTTTAGCCTCATATTGAAAATCCTGTCAGGTTTGCATCAGGAAGGGCATCCGGCGTAAAACTTTTGCCAAATCAAAGATGCGAATCAAACCTATGACTTCCATACTGGATCGGTCGAGACCTGTGTAAACAACGACCGCCATCGGCGCTGTTGACCTACAGGGCGCCGGTGGAAATTGGATTACTGTTGGTCGAAGAAGGAGAGGAGGAAAGTGCGTTCGCACAAAGAAAGAGAAGAGGAGCACCAAGAGTATAGGACTATGGATGTAATGAGGGAGGACATGAAGGTAGTTGGTGTGCGAGAAGAGGATGCAAAGGACAGGGCTAGATGGAGGCAATTGATTCGCTGTGGCGACCCCTGAAGGGAAAAGCCGAAAGAAAAAGAAGAAGAAGAAGATTGAAAATCCTGTCAGTCCAGTATTCTTGTCATAACATGGATTACTTAACTGGCCTCACTCAAAGAGAACACATTTCTACTGATTGCTCCCAATAAGTCTGATTTAATAGAACATTTATGCAACATGGAGCCTCTGAAGTTGCCATTATTAAATTGTCTAAATTTCTGCAGATAAGATAACACTCCCATCCTCACTGTAGAAAAAAACAAAGGCCTTTCAATGTTTGACAGACACCTATTATCTCATTATCATTGATTTTAGCCTACTGGGTATGCTAGCACAAAGTTAGCCCATTGGTTAACGGAGAAGCTAACATGTTAACCCACTGGTTTTATCTTGGTAGAGAATCAACTGTTAGTTTCATCTCTCTGTCAATTATCACAATTGAATTCCCACATATAAATCTTGATGATGCAAAAACTGTCCATTCATGGAGCTCTGTTTCCTTCTCTTGGTTTGAAAAAGTCCAAAAACAAAAAGATTGGATTACATGAACTTCATCTGTTGCAGGTTTCTGTCAATCTGCTGAGCTGAGTTGTGGTAGGATGAGTGGGGCTGCTCTGGGTATCGAGATTGTGGTCGTGTTTTTCCTGGCGCTGGTCTTGCTGCACCGTTATGGAGACTTCAAGAAACAACAGCGCATGGTGCTGTTTGGCACACTACTGGCCTGGTATCTGTGCTTCCTCATCGTCTTCATTTTACCACTGGACGTCAGCACGGTCAGTCCCGAATGATGTCAGTCACCTATTGATCAGATTAAAGACGAGATCCTGACCACTGTTGTTGTTACAGACCATCTATAAGCAGTGCAAGATTGACCAGGAGGATCAGACCTCTGCTCCCACCACCAGCCCATCAATGCCAAATCAAATGATGGCAAACACATCCGTCACACCCACTAAAAGGTTGGCGAACAACACAGGATCTTCTGACGCATGAAAATGATAACGTATGAAGAAGAAACCACATTGCGGGACACCTTTACTGTGTTTGTTCTTAGTGTTTTAGTGTAAATGTCCACAATGGTTCACTCTCTCCATCAGCATGAGGGTCTATGACTCAGGTTAAATGGTAGGATTAGCCTCTGTCGGTGTGTTTCTACGGTAACCCTGTTTTTCTGTCTCCTCCCCCTCTGCAGCACCACAGTGAAGCCCTGTCACAAGCCCTGGAGTTACATCCCTGATGGAATCATGCCTGTGTTCTGGAGGGTGGTGTACTGGACGTCCCAGTGTCTCACATGGTGTGTATGACGCTGAATGTTTGTAGCATGTTTTCCATTGTACCTTCCTATTCCATCATGATTGCTGATGTTGTCTGTTCAGGCTGCTGCTACCCTTCATGCAGTCGTACGCTCGCTCCGGTGGCTTCTCCATCACAGGGAAAATTAAAACGGCGCTGATCGAGAACGCCATTTACTACGGGACCTACCTGCTCATCTTTGGCTCTCTGCTCATATATGTGGCTGTTCATCCTACGTGGCACCTGTCCTGGTTAGTGGAAGGCATCTCCACAACACCAGTGGGCTGACTGCACCTTGTTAATCACCTCTTTAAAAAGTGCTGATGTCCTAGTGACAGCAGTATGTCCTGACCTCCTGTGTGACTCAGGTATGAGCTCCAAACCATCGGCATCACAGCTGCCAACACTTGGGGTCTGTTCCTCCTGGTGCTCCTGCTTGGTTATGGTCTGGTGGAAATCCCTCGCTCCTACTGGAATGCTTCCAGACATGAACACATGCTCATCAAGACGTACTTCAAAGCGTCTAAGCTGATGACGGAGAAGGCAGACGCAGAGGAGAACCTGGAGGATACCATGGAGGTGAGGGGGGGATCAGCTGTGGAACTTTCAGTTTATTTGGTGGTTCAGTGTTTTTACTGTGAGATGTCTTTTTTTTTTCTTTAAAGGAGGTGAGAAAAGTCAGTGAAGCCATCAAGTATAACCATCCATTGAGGAAGTGTGTCGACACGATTCTCAGGAAGGTATGCGTAATGCAAGGATAAAACAAATTACACTCAGTGTTTGCCCAAAAATTACGGTACATCTTGTGCCCCCCCCCCCAGTGCCCGGTGGATTACCAGGAGAAGATGGGCAGAAACATGGACGACTATGAGGACTTTGATGACAAACTGAACACTTATCCCAGTGAGAGGAGCCTGGTGAAACTTCATAAGCAGGTGAGAGAAGTCGGCTCTATCTTCACCTTTAAAGGTTCTGTGCTTGACAGATTTCAGAGGATACTGTGATCATTGTTTTCTTTCGGTTGAAGGAAAAAAAATGAATGTGACTTCTGGTTTGTCATTGTATATGATATCTGCTTGACAGCCACCATTTTGTCTGGTCCATTCAATTCACAAGGGTAAATGAGACTAATACTAAGGACAATGTATGTCAACAGAAAACAGTAGTGATCCTGAACATGAGCCCTGTGGAAACCCAGTTATTTAAGTTGTGTCCTGTGTTGTTCGTTGTCAAGGTGATCTATGCGGTTCAGAGACACAACAGGACTAAAGTCCAGTGGCAGATCCTTCTGCAGCAGGCCATACATCTGGAGGATGTATCCAAGAACGAATCCAGTTTGAGCCACCAGTTCATCCACAGCTTCCCGTCCCCTGAGCCAGCTGGCTGGTTGAGCAGATATGTGTACACGCCAGCTGTAGGTACGTTACATACAGCTGGCGTGCCTGACCTTCCGATTACTTCTAGTACAGTTATAAGTTTAGTTAAGGTCATGTGATCTGATGGTTTGTGGCTGTGGTTTCACAGAGTGGTACTGGGAGTGTCTCCTGAAGCGCTGGCTCTACCGGCTGCTGTCCGTGGCCCTGACCCTGTTCAGCGTGGCTGTCGTCTGGTCCGAGTGCACCTTCTTCAGCACCCAGCCTGTCCTGTCTCTGTTTGCCGTGTTCATCCAGCTGGCTGAGAGAGACTACAACTACCTGTACATCGAGGTGAGACGCGGGTGGGGTGGAACAGAACAGTCCAGACAGAACCCGTTCCAGTCAGTCAGACTGTTTCATGGTAACACTCTCTCTACCAGATGGCGTGCTTCATCACCATCTTCTTCCTGTGTATCTGCGTTTACTCAACCGTGTTCCGCATTCGGGTTTTCAACTACTACTACCTGGCCTCACACCACCAGACCGACGCCTACAGTCTGCAGTTCAGCGGCATGTAAGTCAGGATCCAATTAACAGGAAGTATTGAGTTTAGACTGAAACTTAATGAGCAGACCTCTGTATTTAGATGCTTTCATTTTGGCTTATTGTTGTTATTTTTAATGAATGATAGAAACTTTAAAAACCTTGTAGACATCTGGAGAAAAGTCAGATAAAGGCTGGTGATCACATGACCTCCTCACAACCTCACTGGCTGAAATAGTCACCATTAACAGCCGGAACCGGTTTCTGTAAGTGCAGGTTTGATGTATGTTTTTTGCAGGCTTTTCTGTCGGCTGACACCTCCTCTGTGCCTGAATTTCCTGGGTTTGATCCACATGGACTCGGCCATCTCCCACAAGGCGAAGGAGCAGACGGCGTACACCTCAGTAAGTCTCCTCTCTCCACCATCCCGCTGTGGCTCCTTCGTCTGCTCATCGGTCTGCTTTTCTCCTTTCAGATCATGGGATCGATGCATGTTCTCTCTTTCATTGCTAATGGATTCTACATCTACTATCCTATGCTGATCGTAATCCTTTGCATTGCCACTTACTTCAGGTGAGTCACAGATCTGCAGCAGATGCTGTTTCCCTTTTGTGGAGCACTAGTAGACAGGTAAAAAATAAAAACTTAAGCACAGATCAGCATCACTATCTAATTTATGTGGATAAATCTGTAGTAAGTTTCAGTTCTATAAATACCTGCAGACATCGGAAGGCAGCAGTGCACGCATGTTAAGTACTGATGTCACACACCATAATTGACTCGCCTCACACATCACCTCCATGTTGAGGGAAAGCTAAAAAATCGACTTAAGTGCGCAATCATATCTGGAGCTTGACAGTAAAACAGTGCATCAGCATTCTACAGCGTTTGACCTTTAACCCACAAACAATGTTAGACTGACGGATGTTTTGTCGGTGTTGCTATGGTGACCTGCTCCTTGCTTCTTGTTAACATGAGCCTGATCAACTCTCCTCAGTCTAGGGACTCGCTGCCTCAACCTGTTGGGCTTCCAGCAGTTCATGGGCGACAGTGAAATGACATCTGACCTGATCGACGAGGGCAAGGAGCTGATCAGACGAGGTAACTGTTCACAGGCGACAGCAGTAACACGGCACTGGACAACAGCACACAGACCGTCTAACTGTAATTGAAACATTTGTTTTCACAGAGAAAAGGAAGCGTCAACGAATCGAAGATGGCGAGAACAGACGGAGAGTGAGTAACAAATGATCTCATGATAATATTCTATTGGTCTAAGGCTGAGGCTCCCAATGATGTGTCACCAAGTGTCTTCTCTGAGCTCCTCAGTAGTTCATTTGGTTCACTAATTTTTCAGGAGGACCCTGAAATGCATTCAGTGAGATGTAGGCCAATGTGTCCTCAGGAGGGCGCCAGAGAGCAGAAGAGTAAGCGTTGTGTTCATCTGTGGGTTCATCTGTGTGTTGCAGGAATGGAAGGAGCGCTATGGAAACCAGAGAGAGGACTACTCAGCGAGGAACATGACCAGCCATGAAATGAAGGAGACCAGTTATTCGGACAGCGTGACACCAATCAACAACAGACGTAAGTTGACACCGCTTCTGTTTCTATGGCAGAACATAGCGGCGACTGACGATGGTGTCATCTGTTAAACAGAGGCTAAATATTCTCGCTCTGGGAATCGGGCAGAGAGGGATTGCATCGAGCTGTTGGAGGATGCCGAACCTTTAGACTTCAGCAACGATTCTCTGACGGACGATCCTCTTGACACTCAGGCTGGCAGGTAAACACACCCTAATATGTCGTTGTGCATCATTGTGCTTTATCATCCTGTACGAATGCCACAGATGTACTCAGTGGGTCATCCTTGTTCTGACTCTTGAAACGACAGTGGACCTGCTGAATCCACCTGTGAAGCGGGGAAACATTTTTTTCCTGGCTTCAGCTCCAGTGGTTTGTTTTTTTTCTTTCAGACATGCAGGTGGACGCTACTTATCCATATCATCTTCTCGCAGTCGGATATTCGATGACGTCTGATTGGAACTGGAGCACGCTCAATGTCAGATTTCAAGTGAATGTATCACATGACCTCCATCATACAGCTCACGGGCTGTTCCCTCATCTCTCAGGATGCATGGAAATCAAAACAACGGAGCACCTGTAAGATATCTATTGAAGGACTATTAATGTTGCGAAAAATCCTCCTGAGGTGCTCTGTCTGAGCATGCTCAGAGCGGTTGCATGTCGGCATCACTTTAACTGCAGCCATCAGACAGTTTTTTACCAGGGAGGTCAAAGGTCTGCATGATGAGTCATAAACCTGTAATATTTCTTGAAACACTAAGCTGGAAGTGGATGATGATGCTCACCATCTGTTACATGTCCAACGTCTGGAGTTAATACACTGGTTCAGATTTTAAACCCAACTCACAAGTCAGGTGTTTTAAAATCTTAACAGGTTTTCAATCAGGTTTTAACAGACACAGGAGAATCTTCATAGATTATCTCAGATGGTCACAAACTACAAGATTGAAAATGATGTTTTAACAGACATTTGGTGAACTTGTTTTTCTGATGGGCGTTGCCGCAAGAAGTTGATCTCCATTTTGTTTACATCTGCTTCCCCATGTAAACATGTGACAGATATCACATGATCCAGAGCATTGGTCCATGAGATTTGTGTTAACATTGGGGGGTGCCATTGGGGCAAATCCCCCCTCTCCATGTATTGAGGTTTATGGTCCTTGAGTGGTCGGTTAGATTCCATCTCAGGCCATTCGCCTCATGTCTTCTCCCCATTCTCTCTCCCACACTTCCTGTTACCTCTTTAGCTGCCTTTATCCAAAAGGGGCAACAGTGCCAAAAAACTTACAAACTAAATAAAACTTTAACTTAACTTTATAATAAAAAAAACATAATTCCATTCTTAAATTAGAGAGAATCTGTGACTTCTCTCCTACAGGATTTCAAACCAGATTTTAAACGTTGTCTAGCCTGAGCCCAGTGTTAGCCATTCCTGACTAATCAGGAATGGATGAAAATGATTCCCAACACTACGTGGAGACACTGAGACCTCAAGGAAAACAGAGAAACGTGTGTGTTATGATTTCAGATAAAACACTGACTTTCTGGAGGGACACCAGTATTTGTAGAGATTATACTGTATGTCGAGCACGCAGAAACCTTCTTTCCTTTGTAGCTCAAACATTCAAACATGGTCTGTGTTTGTAGTGTTGGATAAAGCTATAGGTTCAGGCCTCACTGCTGTTGATTCAGTTTAATTATTCAGATAAAATGTTTTGGAGAAATGACACTTCTATTCTGTGTGTGTGATTGTCAGGCAGCTTCTGAGCCTAACTGTTACTGTTTTAACCCGATCTGACTTCACTGGCATGTATCTCAAGTTTAATGAAGGATATTTATGCTTTTTTTTTTTTCTCAAATGTTGTGGATTTATTGATCTCTTGATGACGAGTCATCGATGATTCACCTCACCAATGAATGCTGAGTGGCTGAGAAGTCGGGCGCACGATGTAAGAGCCAATTTGTGCATCACCAGTGTGTCATCAGAATAGAAACAGGAACTGTTGATCAGTGAGGTGTCGAACGGCTTGTCGTCACGAGAGTGCAGTGTCTTCGGGAAATCATTGACATGAGGTTACAGGTCACTCCTGTTCTAATGTATAGTTTGTAGCTCCGGTGTTGATGAAGAAATCCAGCTGACAGGTTCAGCTGAGCCATTTGAAAACAAGTTGGGAGTGTCTGAAACTAAGCTGAGGATAGTGACTGAGTGTGTACATATGTATATTATCTGTATTAATATAATGATGGTGATTGGTGGTGGTGGTGATGATGATCATCTTGAGGAGGCACAAAGTGATTCCAGCCCTGCTGAATATTCTGGTGAAGTATTTATGTATTTATTATCCATTGATCTCAACGCATCTACAATCTATGATGAGCTGATCTCTGTGTTGTTTACTGTAGTGAACTATTGAAAAAAGTGGAGTATGATTTGCTACGTGTCAATAAAATAGATAAAAAGTGTTGTCCTGTTTATTATAACTTCTGCTGTCGTGTTGTACTTTATACAGAACCACACTTGTTCTTTCTGGATTGTCACATAGATAGATAGATAGATACTTTATTAATCCCGGAGGAAATTGCATATATCCACTGCTCAGGCATTAAATCACATCTCAGAGCAGCAGATTTAGTTTAAGCCTCAAAGATGTTGCTTTTGCAGAGATTCTCTAACTAGACTATGAGGAAGGTATCACAAAGAGAAGGGACAAAACGAAGAAGAAATATAATCTGCTAATCCACTTTTGTGTGTACAATGACTAGAAAAAAACATCCCATTATCAGGCAGATACTCATTTTGAGCAGAGCTCATGCTGAACCTTTACTCTGTCAAAGATCTTGATTTCAAATAAACTCCTGGACTTTCTTTAAGCAGTGAAACAGAAAGTGAGATAAGGAAGTCTTTATTGGCCTGATAAAGACAGACCCTCTCTAATCACAGAGCTCAGTACGCTGTTTCCTGTGCAGTGTATGTTTCTGTGAAATCATGTGACCAGAGAAGGTCCTCCCTCTGAGCTGATAGTAACAGATTTTGTTCTCATTGTCAGAACGTTTCAGGACCACGACAGGTAAGAATGTTTTAGAAAAATGTGAAGATCAGGATTAAATAGTTTGGAGCTTCCAAAAAAACATAGACTAACACAATCTAAGCTTCCTGCATGCATAAGAAATTGTATCTGGTGTATCACTGTCACTGCATTGTTTCTGCGTTCATTGAGCTTTACTTTTATCTTTAACGTTTAGCCTTATAGATCTCACCATGTCTTTTGTTATTTTTTTGCCATTTGTTATCAATGTACATCAGATATGCCAGGTTTTAACATTTTTTACTTTCATTGATAAACGGTTTCATTCTTCTTCTTCATCTTCTTTACTCTGTGGCTGAAAGTGCATGTACGAATATGTACAATGAAATTTGATCAGAACAACATGGACCCAAAACTGGGTTTTCATTTTCAGTTTCGGTGTTCAAATGTCCTGTGTAAACTCACCTTTATCCCTGGGGACAGATAATTCTACTTCTTAAATATGTTTATTAGAGTCCGTACAGTAGATGATGTTCTTTTGCATGACCATAGTGATGTTCTAAGAACACTGATCTCATCTCATCCAGAGAACCTACAAGCAGTTCCAACCCCAAGAACCGCAAAGGCGTTACCATGGCAAAGTGAGTAAAGACTGTTACAAGGAAATTGTATGATACCAGACCAGGTGTACTCCCTGTATGAATAGTGATGTAATACTGGCAGGATCAGGTGGAAATATTCACTTTCTATACTTGAATGTAGAATGTGAAACTATTCCTATGTCTGTAAAAGTATGCAAGTACAATGTATTAAAGTTACCAGTACTGAAACTGGACTTTACATCTGATTAGCTGATTGATTAGAGCTAATCTACCTGTTACCTACTTCTGGACCTGGTGTGGTATTTTTATTTTCTTTACATCCAACCTGAGGTATTTTTGTACTGCTACTCAAATATGTGGGCTGATCGCTAGCCCTATCCAAAATGTTCTGGGTTCAGCGGCCAGGCATGTGACTTTCGGTACAGAGAAAGAAAGACATCAAATATGTTAACCATCATTTAATGTGGATTACAAATGTTTAATGTTTTATTCAGGTTTAAAACCCTTCCTGTTGTATGTGGAGAAAATCCTTCCTCTGTCACTGCTGTCAGAACTGTTTTCAAACACATTCCATTTCACTGCTTGTCTGGGGTGGAGTTCATCAGCTCCACCCCGGTGATCGTGTACTTCAAAGTTAGTCACTTTACATAAATTTGGAAAACCCTCTGAATGGTGGTCTGTCCTGGAGGTATCTGTGCCCCCCCACCTGTCCACAGGTAGTCTCCAGTCTCTGACGACCTATCACAGCTCCTCTGGTCATTTCTTAAGCTTCTACACCGGTTCAGGGACCTCAACTTCTTCTCTCAGGCTTCTGGCATTGTCTGGGCCATTTCTTCAATGTAGGTTGTCACTGCCTGATGACAAACCAACCTCCCTATGGGAAAATACTAACTACTAAGTAACTCACAAAAATAAATAAATAAGTAAATAAATAAATGAACGAACGTGTGTAATTTGAGGGCCACTGTGGGCTACACTCTTTGTTCCCTGTAAGACGCGTATCCCAAGAAACAAACTCAAACACTTCTGTGTCAGCATTGGTACATTTATTCCTTCCAATGCTACAGGTTTGTTAGTCCATCAACTGGTAAAGAATACAGCAACTTCCAATTATGCGCTCAACAGAAATATGCCCACTGAGCTCACCCAACTTCCTCATATATACGCCAGCGAGCTAGGACCTTCACTTTTCAAACGTTGTGACACACACACACCTACCGCATTACATGACCCAGCCTAAACATGCAGCCTAAATATTCAGATTTACCAGTGTGGCTCCTACGTCTGAGCACAACCATCAGCAGCATGACTCTCAGAAGGATTTTGGATTTCACATTTAAGAGAGAATAAAGGTTTAGGAGATTAATCTACAAGTTATCAACAATCACAGTGATGTCACTCCACCCAGGCATCCGTCCGTCCAAAGTGAAGGACCCTGATGGCAGCTGCAGATTCACCTGTCATTTTAAGCCTTTATTTTGGAACATCAGAAGAGCACCCGTGGAGGATGAAACTTAAAGCTAACTCCTAAAAGAGTGTGGGAAAGGACAGAGGTTTGACGCTTGAAGTACCAGTCCATATTAGATGTCGCACAGATTTTACTAAAGATAAACCTGCTGATGTGTCACCACGAGAAGCTGCTAATTAGAATCACATCTGAGGAGTGGATCTTTGTTTGTCAGTCAGGCTTAAATCTCCCTTTAGAGAGACTGAGTTGCACAGGAACTTTTCTAGGGCGAACCGAGGAAAGGAAGTCATTAAGGTAGAGTTGTCACAATGAACAGCTGTCATTCCAAAAAAAGTAATTTAATTATCATTTAGTGGAAATAAATAAATACATTATAAATAAATACATTTAAGTCTCTACTCATAGCAGATATGATTAGTCAGTGACACCTAGACATCAAATGGCTGAAACCAACATGGAACGAGTAATTAAATACAACACTTGACTAATTGCATAGACCTTGGAGTCAGCAAGAAAAGTGATTATATTAATTTCTTTGTATGTTAAAAAGCTTTTAACTGGTGCCATTACTTTTCTGCAGGAATGCAACATCTAAATTTGCCAATGTTATCTTCAAAGTTCTGGTGCATTCAGGGTGTCCGACCGTTTACCAGCTGACACCAAGGAAGGAACATATCGGACGTGTGACAAGACTGACACTTGGTGAAAAAGATGCTGCAAGGCCAAATAAAACCATTTTACTCATTGGTGAAACAGGAACTGGGAAATCCACTTTGATCAACACTCTGGTTAACTACACCATGGGGGTGACGTGGGAGGATGACGTCTGGTTTCAGATAGTAGAGGATGAGAAGAGAGGTGAAACAGACAGTCAGAAATCAGAGGTGATTGTGTACCAGATCTTTGGTTTTGAAGGAAGAACTCTACCCTACTCGCTGACCATCATCGATACTCCTGGATATGGAGATACCGCAGGGATAGAACGTGATGTCGTCATCAGAGATAGATTGTTTGACTTTTTCCAATCAGTTGATGGAATTCACGAGGTCGACACTGTGGGTCTGGTGCTGAAGGCGAGTGTGAATCGACTGAATGACCGGCTAAGGTACGTGTTCGATTCGGCCCAGTCGTTGTTCGGAAAAGATGTGGAGAAGAATATTGTTGTCCTGTTCACCTTCTCAGATGGAAGAACACCAAGAAATGCTTTGAAAGCCCTCGAGGCTTCAAAAGTCAAATGTGCCCGCAATGAGAAGAATCAACCCGTTCACTTCCTGTTTGATAACTGCCAGCATCAAGACAGGACGGAATACAGAGAGGACCTGCAATATGCAAATGAGGTATCATTAAAAGGAATAAAGCAGTTCTCACACTTTTTGGAAAAAACTACCCCTCAGAGCCTGGAGACAACCGTCGCCGTCCTGAATGCACGAATCCAACTGATAGGATGCGTCCAAAGCCTCCAGGAGAGAGTTGAAATCATTGAATTTCAGCAGAGAGAGATCCATCTGGTTCAAGAATCCCTGAAGAAATACAAAGAAAAGATGATAAAGAAACAGAATTATTTTGATGAAGTGGATGAGGTCTACAAAGAAAGAGAAGCTGTGAGAGGAAGAGCGACCTGCTGCACCATCTGTGAGGAGAACTGTCACTACCCAGGATGCACCATCGCCTTGCACCCAGAATGCTGCGAGGTCATGAGGTTAAGCCGCTGTACAGTTTGCAAGGGAAAGTGTCACGTGCAATTTCATGTTAAAGAAAACTGGATTTTTGTGGACAAAATAAGAAAAGTCCAGAAAATCAACACAAATAGGAAATGGAAGTATGAAACTTATAAGGCAGAATGTGATAGCAAAATTGGTCGTTTAGAAAAACTTCAAAAGAAACTAGAGGAACCTAGGAAAGAAAGAGACCGCTGGCTGGAGAAGTTCTTCCAACACTTTGTCACGCTGGAGCAGATCTCCCTTCGTGCCGATTCACTGTCCACCATCATCCACTTGGACTTTGTCATAGACCAAATGATGGAAAAAGGAGACACAGAGAAAGTCCAGAAAATGGAAGAGATGAGACATAGAGTGATTAAATATATGGGAACTGGAGGATTGCAGTATATCTCTCCTGTTTAAAAAAACGGTGTCACAACTAATAATTTTCTGTGGTACGTAATGATACCACTGCATCAATCAGAGAACTGGGAACAGTTCCTTTGCTCGTCTGAATCACAAACTCAGAAGTTTGTGTTTGAGCTGCGGCTCCTGGTCTACAATTATGTTAGACAGTGACGTACTGCCTTCTGGTAATTAAACAGTGCAGATTAAAAAGGTTTTGTTTTCACTCTCTAAATTAATCATTGATATACTCTAATAATTTAAGCAAATCACAATTACTTTCTCATCCCCTTTAAAAGACTAGTACATCTCAGCCAGAGCGTTGCTAGGAAGCAGCCAGTAACTGCTGCTCACTCAGCAGAATGGTTGATTGCATCTCTGAACATTTTTTGTGTTTCATTTTGAAGTTGTTTTTGTTGTTGTTAAATCACGTTGAACAAAATAATTCCACGACTGACATTTTTCAAATGTAAGTTTAGTCGAATACACATCTGTGATTTATTCTGATGTCACACATACAGTATACTACATTTTTATGATGATGACGTTGAATCATTTATGAACCCTAAGTTGTATATCATTGGTTTCTTTGTGTGTCTTCCTGTTTTGCATGATGATTTCGGGGAAGTGATTGTTTTCCTTGACTGATGTAGTTTTGTCTGAATCACTACTGAAACCTCAACCTGACTTAGTCGGTTTGCTCAAGGCATTTCCGTGTTCTCTTTTCAATAAACATCTGAGTCAATGAATAAACACGCAATACTCTACCATTATTTCTGAAACCAATTCCCAGGAAAACAAGATGAAGTTTTGTCCCTGGTAATGAAACTAGGTTGTTCATTCTGCTGTTATTGGAGTTTGAATACACTGTACAAGACTGTCTATTGGCTGATATAAATGTAACCTGTATTTACTATGGAGTGGAGTAATCAAACTATATTTTTTGTTCTGGCATTTTTAGTAAATTGTACTGTGTGTTTTTACAGGAATTTATTTACTTTTATCATTTTGTTTTATCCATTTCTTGTGTGTTGCTATACTCTGTATCTACACTCTACCACATCTGGTAGTATTGCTCTGTTTCTGCAGAACATGCAGCTGCATCCTCATTACTACACAGAGCACTAAATTCTTGACATCTGGACTGAAAGCAAAACCCAGTCCAAGAATGACCTTTAGTCCAAAGGTGGCCAATGTGACAGAATGATAACAAATGGACGGATCCCTTATCTATATGCCTCTTCTCATTTTATTCATGGAGGGTCATGATCATAATAATAATGACCCATCATTAATGAGCATTGATGGATGACACCTGCATTGTTATCATGATGATAGCATCTCATCTTTATGATTGTTCTGTGTTCCTCTGCACATGTAAAAGGTCTCACACATGGTCCAGATTCTTACAGTGAAATGGTTTACAGTAATATATTGTGTTTTTGTTGTTAACTAAGGATGGTTGGAATTTTAAAAGGAAGATAGGTACTTTACATAGTGTATAACTTGGCAGTCCTCAGTACCTTCTCTCTTTCTACAGCTGGCTGTTTTACCTACTGCAGGTGCTTTGGTCTTCCTGCCAGTTTATTCTTAAATCTGTTTGCCTGTTTTGGGCCTTTTTGCGCCTCACCTCATGGTAAGCCTCCATATTTGTACGGTCATTATTAAATTTGCTCAGTCGTTTGTGTGTGTGTCCTTCCTTTTCCTCGTGTTCCTGTGTCTGGACAGTCAGAATTATGTGAATACATATCAGGTGTTAGACTTTTGTAAAACAAGTTTTCATAAAGCATTTAAAAGATACAAACCGGTCTACAAACGGCTTTCAAGAATTTACTTCATTCTTTCACTCATATATGAATTTATCTGTGTTCTGCAGGATCGCCTCGTTCAGATTTAACCAAATTATCTCTGAAAGCAAATGCATTCGTTCAGGATCTCCTTCCATCTACCAGCTGACACCAAAAAAGGAGACTGATGGAACTCTAAAAAGAGTGACTCTTGGTGTAAGAAATCCAAAGAAATTACACAAGACCATCTTACTTGTGGGAGAAACAGGAACTGGAAAGTCTACTCTAATCAACACTCTGCTCAACTACACCATGGGGGTGACATGGGAGGACAACGTCTGGTTTCAGATCGTAGAGGATGAAAGCAGATGGAGAAGTCAGTCGGAGAGTCAGACATCAGATGTAATCGTGTACCAGATCTTTGGTTTTGAAGGCCTGACGCTGCCTTACTCTTTGACCATCATCGATACTCCTGGATACGGAGACACCAGAGGGATTGATCGTGATTTTAGCATGAGAAATATATTATTTGACTTGTTCCGATCACATGATGGAATTTCAAAGCTTAACGTTGTAGGCCTAGTGCTGAAGGCGAGTGAAAACCGACTGAGTGACCGACTGAGATATGTGTATGATTCAGCCCAGTCTCTTTTTGGAAACGACATGGAGAACAGAACGGTTCTCTTAATCACACACTCTGATGGTCTGACACCAAGAAATGCTTTGAAAACTGTCGAAGTGTCGAAAGTAAAGTGTGCTAAAAATGAAGAGAATGAACCTGTTCACTTCCTGTTTAATAACTGCCAGGATCAGGACAGGACATACGAAACTGTGAGCCTGCAATGTGCAAATAGAGTATCAACAAATGGAATAAAAGAGTTCACACAGTTCTTGAGAAGTACTACCCCTCAGAAGCTGGACAGAACCGTGGAGGTTCTCAGGGAGCGTATCAGACTGACCGACTCCATGAGAAACAAACAAATGAACCGGTGGCTCGAAGAGTCTTTCCAACATGTCATCAGACTGGAGCAGATCGCCCTGAATCCGGACTCTCTGTCCACTTTGGTTCACCTCGACTTGCTGATTGAGAAGATGCAGGAGAAAAGAGACACAGAGAAGGTCCAGAAACTACAGGAGATAAGAAATCGAACAGCTAGAGTTCGAGGAATCAGAGATGCGCTGTTTTACGTACGGCAATGGCAAAGCAGCTGATGTAGAAACGTGATAACCTACAAGACTGTGAGCAGAAAACAAGACTTTCATTTATTCATGTGTGATGTTTAAAGAATAAGTTCATAAGATAATAAAAACTAACTCCACTCTTCTTCATCAGTGATTGTGTTTGAGGTAAATGACAGTGTGGGATTGTTGATCAGTGAACACTGGCCTCTGATTTGAACAACAAAGTCTGACCATTCCATGGGGTTTTTTACATCATAAAATCCAGAAGGTCCAAAAAGGTAATTTAGGAAACTCCAGATGAAGACCAGATTATATTCTGAGATGCAGAAGGACTATCTGCTTACAATCTTATTTAGTTTTGTTCTCAATTTTTAAAAAAATCAGTAATTCAGCATTTAATACCAGATTTATTGTAACTTGATTAATCGGTAATGTGAGAAAAATGGCAAATGTCATATTTGGGATTAATAAAGTATCTATCTATCTATTTCCTCTGGGATTAATAAAGTATCTATCTATCTATCTATCTATCTATCTATCTATCTATCTATCTATCTATCTATCTATCTATCTATCTATCTATCTATCTATCTATCTATCTATCTATCTATCTATCTATCTATCTATCTATCTGTCTGTCTGTCTGTCTGTCTATCTGTCTATCTGTCTATCTATCTATCTATCTATCTATCTATCTATCTATCTATCTATCTATCTATCTATCTATCTATCTATCTATCTATCTATCTATCTATCTATCTATCTATCTATCTATGTATCTATCTATCTATCTATCTATCTATCTATCTATCTATCTATCTATCTATCTATCTATCTATTTGCATCAAAAATACTAATAGGTACATTATTTATTTCTAGAGTCACCAGAATCTGGACTGTTAAATTTTATATATGTATCTTTCTTTGAGGTGATGATGAGGAAAGAGGAAGATCCCAAGTCAAACTCAAAAGCTCACATCCCTTCTTTACTTCTAGGGAATCAGGAACTCTCGCCACGTCACTTTCAGATTTCACCTGATACAAGAATAAACTGAGTGGCTGCTTTGGGCCCGTGTGACCAGCAGGGGACGCTACCCGCTTGAAATATCCCATCAGAGCAAGGAATTTTTTAGGACAAAGAGGATAATTGAGATCATTTAGAAATCACACGATTGATTCAGAAACCATTATCTAATTCAAGGCAGTTTGTTCTGGATATTCATCAAAAATACAATTTGTTTGGAACAAGTCTGCACATTGCATTCGAGATTAACTGGCTGAAACAAATTTCACCCACCTCTATTCAGAGGTTAAATTTCTTTTTAATTCGCAAGTTTGATTGATAGCATTCCTGCTTTTCATTGTAAGGTTTTCTTGTCATGGTCATTTATCCACTACCGTTCTTAGTCTCCCTCCAGGAAAGAGACGTCATTTTTGCGTCACGTCCTGTCTTTGGTTTGTGGTTACTATGGTGACGAGACGCTAATTCGTCCCGTTCAAAGTTTAACGGGTTGTAGTGGGAAAATATCGGTTCAAATGCTGCTGAATCAAAGGAGAAGAAGATGTCGAGAAGAAACGGGACCGACGCCTCATTCTGTGTCTGTGGTGAGAAACAAAATATATGTTAATATATAATCATCATCATCATCATCATCATGGGAGAAAGAGAGAGAGAGAGGAACAAACTCCCCAGGATTTCAAAGATTTTGAAGGGTTTGTGCAGATTGATTATAATTTTTAGTAGTTTTGCCTGAAATATTTCTAAAGATTATTGGAAAAAACTCATAAATTCTGATCTAGATTATCACAGAAATTCAGTGACCTCTAGACTATGGTAGGGTTCATTTTGTCAGGGATAATTAATCACGTTGCTATCCTGGTGGAGATAACAAACCAATGTGTTAATCTGTGAGAAAGTCTTAAACAAACTGAAGTTTGACAGGACAAAATGACCAAACCCCCATCATGTATCAGGTACAATTATATAATCAATATCTTGAGCTTTTAATGATATGAAACAACAGTTTAGCTAAAAGGTCTTAACACTACTAGACAGACTTGTCTGGACGGCAAACTTTGGAGACTGCCGTCATACTTAAACCGTCTTACTGATCTCTTATAGCTTACATCTACCTATTCCAAACTGTTAAATGACTACATAGCATATCTGCACATCTGATAGAGAGCAAAGTTTCCATCGTTGAGGCCGGTGGACCAGTTGATCCAGCAGAGGCAGAAACAGGATGCATCTCGTGACCGAGCCCTGGAGTTCATGAAGCACCAGCAGAGCTGCGGAGTGAAGACATCGTGGCTGAAGAGCTCAGACGGTCGATACCTGAGAGAAGACATCAAGAGACAGGTGTGCACCGCTCTGAATCATCAGGATGAGCAAATCCAGGAGCGGAGAAACAGGTCAGCAACTACACATCTGCATACTGAGTGCAATTCCTCCAGTATTTATGTAGAGTATCCACAAAATGGTTAAAAGATAATCAGTGTAAGGGTTACAATGATGGTGTGTGTGTGTGTGCGTGTGTCTGCGTGTGTGTGTGTGTGTGTGTGTGTGTGTGTGTCTGACTCTAGTCATGCTGTGACATGTTATTGTCCACGGATCAACTATCAATACATCTAAAATGATCGACAGTAGAATTATTTTCTTTGTCTAAAATTCCAGTCCAGTTCAATTCCATGACAATGTTTGTAGATTTTATAACTTTTTCATGTTTTTGCATTTGATTTCTTGTCATTCCAGCATTTAAAAAAAACAACGTTGTTTGTACCCCCAGGCTGCGGGCGCTGTTGATGTCCGAGGAGCTGCAGCTCCTGCAGGAAATGGAGGAGAAGGTGGAGACGACGGAGGAAAGACAAACCAAGATGAGTGAACGAGTGAAGGCCCTGAGAGAGCAGAGGGAGCGAGAGAGACAGCAGCTGGTCTCAAACAAGCTGGAACAACTGTTCAGGTGAGCACACCTCAAGATAAAAGTGTCAGCTTCCACATCATGGACAGGCTTTTAACATGAAGAAGAAGAAACTGCAATTAGTACTTTTTTCAGGGAGCGGTGTGAGGAGCTGAGGACGATCCAGAGCCAACGCACCGAGCAGCAGGTGTGTTCGGAGAGAGCTGCTCAGGTGAGGAGTCGACAAGAGGAACAGCGGCGGAGGCGACAGGAGGAGAAGATGTTTGACCAGCTGTGGGAGGCCGATTGGCGGGCCAAAGGGGAGCGTGAGGCTCAGCGGGTGGAGAAGCAGCAGCAGAGAAACGCGCACCAGCTGGAGGCCATCAGGACTCAGATGGAGGCGGCAGAGGAGGAGAGGAGACAGCAGCAGAAGCTCCGAGAGGAAGAGTCCAGTCTCATGGTGGGCTCACATCCGCATGTTCATGTTCAGGGTTCACATCATCATGCTGATGTCGCTTTAAATTGTTAAAATTTCATTTAATTTTTTAAAATTTTAATGGTGTTTAAATGTAGTTTGTTTGTTTTTTTAAATTTCAAATGGATCCAGCTCGTGCTAAACCTCCAAGGCTGTTACAGAAGTAGCTGGACCTCGCTAGTTACAATTTTAGTTTCTATCCAGTTAAGATGTTAGCCACTATCCCTGGTTGAGCTGCTATCCAGTGGCTAACACGTGGCTACTTTCATGCACCATTGCCGTCAAATCTAAACTTCCCAGCTGCAGCAGCAGGAGATGTGGCGATTACAGCAGCAGCGTGATCAGCACCAGAAGCTCCGGAATCAGCAGAAGCGACGACATCAGCTGGACGAGGGTTTACGGCTCAAAATGAAGCGTCTGGCTCAGGAGCAGCAGGAAGAACTCCAGCGGGACATGAACATCCTGCAGGAGCTGCTCCAGCAGGACACCAACCAGGAGCAGGAGGCTGCTCAGAGGAAGGTAGACACCATGTTCTCCTGAGAGTTTTCTTCATCACAGATGTAGAGTCTATATGGTCTAAATGGTGGACTTCTTGTGAACCAAACCCTCCTTGATCCAGGCTGAGCTACGTGAGGAGCAACAACGGTACCGGCAGTTTCTGTCCGATGAGCTGCAGAGACAGAAGAAGGAGGAAGCAGAGACGGAGCTGCTGATTGAGGAGAAACTGAAGGAGGTGTTTACAAAACGAGAAGAGCAAAGTCGAAGGCGGCGAGAGGCCAGCGATCGACTGATGAAGGAGGTGATGGAGGCTCGGAGTCTGCAGATCCAACATAAACGTGAGAACACTCGCTCACGCTTCAGCAGGAAATGAGTTCCAACAGTAGAGATTTATTCATGTGGTGTGGTCTTAGTGGACATGAACCAACAACATCAACTGGAGTTGTCCAAGGAGAGAGAAGAGCTTAACAGAATGATGGAGGAGATGAAGTTGATGGATGAGGAGGACAGAAAACGGTAACTAAGTCTCTGCTGGTCCTGAACTGATCCCTCTTCTGGTTTTTTTGTGGTTCCTGAACTGGTTTCTGTTTGTCCCTACAGCCTGAGGCAAACCTGTGAGGTGTACCGGGCCGACCTGAGGGCTCAGATGAAGCAGCAGGAGCAGCATCGCCAGGAGCAGAGAGCTGAGGCCCAGAGGGAGCATCAGCTGGGTCTGATCCAGCAGCAGCTGTACCACCAGAGGAAAGAGGAGATCCTGTCCAGACCTTCATCCCACACCGTCACCTCCCACCCGTTCAGGACAGGAGAGGCAAAGGGCTCTCAGCCATCCTCCATTTCACTTAATGAGGGTATAACAGATTAAAATTATTGAATAATGAATAAAATAATGAATAAAATAATTGAATCAAGTTAATCAAAATAGTTAGCTGTGATTAATCATGAATAATCCTAAATTAAAATCCTAATATTGATTTACTTCTACATTTGGGGGGGAGTTTTTGGGTCAAGGTAAATTTATTGTGTGAAGCTGTACTTAAGAAACGCAAGATACAGTAAATTGGTTTTGCAGATAAAACTTTTAATAGCATCTTAAAGTTTATGATTTCTTTGTTGAACTTAGAACTGTTTCAATAAAAATCTAAGGGGAGTGTTAGTCTCACAATGAATTACATTATTCTATTAGTCAGAGGACAGGAATATCACCATACCTGCACAGCTGCACCAGTATTTCTAAATTTATCAGCTTGTTCCCTCGGTTCCCTCACATGACGAGGGAACCGAGGGCCTATGAGAGACTTGTTCTCTGTGTGATCTCTGTTTTGTGTTTGTGCTGGCAAAGCCACAGTGAGAGGAATATGATGAATGATTGAGGAGTAATGAATAATTATCAAATGTGTTAAATATTAAATAGTTTACATGTTTGAACATCAGAATAAATACAGACTGCATTTCTTTTAGTTTCAGGATCTCAGAAACAATTGCTCGTGTCAGTAAGCAAAATGTAAATCAAGTTATTTTGAACCTGTGAAGAAGAAGAAGATGGAAAATGTCGCACAAGTACCCTGAGATAATGTCAATACACCTATACATTGTTACATCACATCTGGATGTAGGAGCAACTCCTATATTCACAATAAGCAGAAACTAAACCAGGTATGTTTCAGGTCAAATGATCAACAAAAATCATCTAAAATGTCTGTAATGGAAAATAAGGACACAAATAATTTAAAATGAAGTTAATCACATGCAGGAAGAATGCCGAAATGATAACTCACACGGATGATGTTCCCATTGCTTCACACTTTAGCCCCCTACTTTATCATCATATCTCCTAAATCTCCTTTAAGACTTATTGGCGGCAGACGGCTTTCTGATAACTTCTATTTTATGTTTAAGCGTTCTGAAATGAAACTTCTCTCATTGGTTGATCGTTTTTTTCTGATGTAAAATACCGTACATATACGGTAATAAATATTTGGTTGTTAAAATTACTTGAATTGAAGACAGATGTTTTTAAAACTGCCATCTATACAGACAACTACAACAAATTTACAGAAGATCATGAAGAAATATCCAGTAATAAAAAGATAAAAGTCGTAACATAGAGCACTCGAGTTTTCAGACGCTTTCTTCAGTGTTTTTTTTTTTCTGTTAACAACTTAGTAATAAAAAAGAGCTATGGACCAAATGTTCCAGGAAACTGTACATGTGTCTTCCTGATCTTTATTCCCACCAAATCGTAAATGACTCACAACACACTGTAGGATGCTGAGAAGAGAGATGAACATGATTGTCATTGTTTGGATAGACAAATCTTTGTTTTATATAAAAGATTTTTTATGAATACTAAAGAGTTCATTTGAAGAAAAGACTTCTGTTCATATTCAATTTGAAATTTCATCAGTTGTATAATGTTGTATATTCAAACAAAATTACAAACATATATTATATTTATAATATATTATAATATTTCATTGCTTTTGTCAGCCTCAATTATGATTCTTAAACCAATTTAAGAACCATAACTTTGGTCCTACAGGAAAAGAGGTGAGTTGTCACAAAACAAAATCAGGAATAATTTCGGGATAAAATTATTTCTCGTAGGACATTTATGCACCTCCTCTTTTTAAAACTGGGAAAGCTTTGCAAATGTCGACACAGATAATGTGACCATCAGACCCCAGAAGAACCTGCTTTCATAATCTCTTTGTTTTGATGCTTTTGTGATTGAGCAAGGACAAAGAAGCCTGTTTTGGGTGGGCCAGTGTCTCATCACGTCAGCACCTCATACCTGCAAGAGGAGTGGTTTGGGAGTGGACTCGCTAAGATTACCTTCAGACAAGTCTGGGATCTGCTCTTCAGGAATAGAAGGCTGACTGGGGATGATGAATGATTGTTACCCCTTTTTCCCAGGTAATGGTTATCTTCCTGTAACTGAGGCTGTTGATGACTGAGGTTAATGTTCAAATACCAACACACTATCAGCGGGCTCCTGAACACATCGCATTGCTTACTGATAAGTTATCACTTTGTTCTGGGTCAAATGGAGTCAGATAGAGGAGTGGAAAAAAAATTCAAATACTCATAAATAAATATGTGGTACTAATAGAACTACACAGGTAAAGAGAACACAGAGCATACACTTCTGTAAATGTTATTAAAAAACAGTCATTTGGTTTTTGTATTTCACTATTTTGCTATTTAAATATTTACATATTTTCAGGAGTAATCTTTAAAATTCATTCATTCATTTCTACTACTGAATCCGCTGTAATAGGTCCCAAGGAGCTGGAGCCTATCCCAGCTGGCACAAGGCGGGGGACACTCCGGGCACGACGCCAGTGCACAGCAGAGCCACACAACCACGCACTCACTCCTACGGGCAATCTGGGACCGGCCAATTAACCTGACGCCCATGCTTTTGGAGGTGGGAGGAAGCTGTAGAACCCGGTGAGAACCCACGCAGACACGAGGAGAGCGCGCAAACTCCGCACACAGCGGGACTCGAACCAGAACCCGCCGTGTTGTGAGGCGACAGCGCTACCCACTGCGTCAGGAGTATTGTACTTTATTTTAAATATTTAAAATTTATTTTAAAAAGTACTTTATCAAGCCCTCAAATATACTCCTCCTGTATTAGAGCTCTTGCATATTCAATCTCCATGGCAACAGTGTCTAAGACTCATGGGTAGTGTAGTATTTGATCAGCTGAAAGATTTACATGTACAGTATAGAAAACCCCTGCTTGCAATTCTTCACAAAAACAACAACAGCAACAACAACAATATCAATAACAGCAGCATGATCAATAAAGGAGGAATGAAGTATGAATCCTTGGAAGATTAAAATTATAGATAAAGAATGAAATTGTAAAACTTAATTCAGACAAATTCAGCTATTTCAGATAGTCCAGTGTTTAGTCGGTTTCCAAGGGCAAGTACACGAACTCAAAAAACAAATATAAACAAAAATCAAATAAATATTAAATAAGCATCGTGTTTTTAAATACAACGCATTGAATATATGTTATTCATAACTATTTTTGAAATTATGTGTGACGACAAACTTTATGTTGAAGCCACGCCCCCTGGGCCCGCCACACATCCGATGCGGTTCGTCCGTGCTGGCGCGAGCCACAGGTTGAGAAGTGCCAGTGTGTGTGTGTGTGTGTGTGCGCGCGCGCGCGCGTGTGTGTGTGCTATGGTGCAGTGATAACCAAGGTAACACTTCCACGAAACGGCTCCTCTTGCGTATCAATGGACATGACTACTTTCTGGATTTATGGAGCACTTCAGCACTGACGTAATCGAGCCGTTTCGGTGGATAAACGCTGGATGAGTCTACTTCCTGGAGGGGAGACACCTGCGTGCTGAACCGACCTCACCGAAACTCCACCTGTCTGCTCCAGAGACATGAGGACGAGGCTGTCCGGAGTTGGGCCTGCTTTAAAGGCTTTTTACTAGTTTTTAATGGATTCTCCTGGGTAATGGGTTCTTAATGGGAACGACAACCCGACCGTCCTAGTTTCTTTTCAATACAGGCTCAAGCCGGACGATGTCTGTAACCGAGTTGTACACAAAGGTGAGTCGTTTTTACCTGCAAACACAGGTAGACTGCGCTCTCCTGATTCAGCTGCTCAACATCATGTCTTCATAACTTCATATCCCTCTCAGATCCACCTGTTCCAATCCGCATCAACCAAACGACGCGTTTATTTTTTCACGAAATGTACGCGTTCGTGTATGTTCTGTAGATTGTTAATCGTGAACAAATGTTTGAATAATGTCAAGGTGACAGAAGCATAGTGGATCAAATGTGAGCCGAATGTTCCAGACATCTGTGGAGATGTTATTCCCTTCACTGATATTCTTACTTGAAACCAAATGTGCACATTTTTGAATGGAGTTCAGCCTGAAGCTGCTGGGAGCGTTCAACAGGTCAGCCTCGACCGCGTCAGAATTCCAGAATGTGATTCATTTGGGCGAAAGGAAAATGTTCATTCAAAGGCTGAGAGAGCTGTCATTTCACTTTACTCATGCGAACCGGATCATTTGAGTTTACTGACAATGTCTGGAAACAATAGGAGAAAAGATGAAAATGAATGATGCCAACAATGCGACAGATGCGTCAGAAAACACAAAAGTTTCAACGTCTTGGTTAAAAAAAATTTTTGTTTCCTGAATCCATGTTAACAAGGGGCATCAATGTTCTACTGACGTCTGGACGTGTGACGTCATCAGTGTCTCCACTCTGATTGGCTTTCGCTGCACAGCTTGAAAATTTCTCCCCCCCAAGCAAAAATGTTTGCACTTGACAGGGACGATGCTGTTTTCCAACTTGTACAATTCGTGGTGGGACCATTGTCTGGCACGACTTTGCATCTAAACACAGCTTAGCATTCACTTGGTGATGACATCATTGTTTGAGTGGGTGACATCATTATTAATGTGGAAGGGAGCATGAAAATTGTCTAAAAATCTTCTCTTCAAGGCTTTTAACTGGAATCGACTTCATATGACATGGACAGCGTGCTTGTTTTTGGAACAGCCTGCCTTGTTTTTTGCCTTTTTCAGCAATCCTTGAGGATTTTTCTGAGTCTGTCTTGAAGAGTCACCATTTTCAGGCTACATGTTTATACATGGCTAAAGCTGATTTGCTGATTAAACTTTCAATGAGGTCACTCCCCTGTTCTGATTGGTCCATTCATCATGAACTATTTTTGGCAGTTTTGACCCTCTACTATGATGACTACTACTACTGATATGATTAGGCCTATTGATACTGCTAGTACTACTATTAATGTTGTCATGGATATGACTGATGGATTCTCATATAAACTATAAATATGAATTTTTCTCTGGGGGTTTGATGATTCAGGCACAGCTTCATAATCCTCCTCCTGGACTCCACATCATTAAGTTGGGCCACTTAAAGCTTCCTCACCCTCTGTTAAACTAAATAATCCGGAGTTGCATGTCCAATCCTGATCCTCCATCTGGTTCACTTCAGATGCCTCATGGATTGCAGATTGTTCTGTAATGAAAAAAGCCTCCTGTCTGAACCTTAATGCGTTGGTGGATCCACAGACTAGATGGATCCACATTTAGGAGGATACCTTCTCATAGGACGTGTCCCTCTAATCCAAACAGCTTTTTTTTTAAATGGTCTTTTAATGTAAAAAATCTGATCAGATCATTATTTTTTAAATTGTTTTAAAGTTCCTGACCACAAATCAAAACAGATTCCTTTTAATAAGAATTATCTTCATTCCTTTAGGACTTTTCATACAAGAAATGCAGCTCACAGAAGTTACAAACAGTGAAAGCATATAATGTAAACTGATAGAGATGTATGAAAATGAGGTAAAAGACATGTTACAGTAATGCAGGAGTAAATACTAATCTATTGATGTAACAGGTTAACATGCTTCTCTGAAATGCAAAACAAAATATTTAATTACTTCATATTTTTCTTAGCAAACATCTCAATGTAGTACTAGATTCAGTCTGAGCCAATGAGTCTAAAATAAACCTTTGTGGACTTCCTTCATTATTCCAGTGGCACAGTTAAGATGCATTTGCTTCCTTTTCCAGTTCGGGTTCTGCAAACTCTTCTAGAGCGTTACACACTGAGTCAGATCAGTGTGTTCCTATGATGAAGGAATATAGATAGAAATAAATGTCTTGTTTTCACCATTAATGCTCGTCATTGAACGTGTTTATTAGGATGAATGCATGGGACATGCTGAGATGTGACATAGCTGATCATACTTTTTTTCAGAGACCTGTGATTCCTGTTTCTCCTCTCTCTGCTATGTGTTGGTGTCGCCCACTGCTTTGTCTGACAGGCAGGCATGGAATGATTGAGAGCCTCCAATTGTCTTTTTTATTAAACTGCTAATAAGCAGCTGTTTGTGGTATGATAACCATTGTATTTATATAGAGGTGAACCACTGGTGGCCTCGAGAATGGAATGTTAGGAAGCAAAACAATGATTTGAGTGGATGATGATATCATAGAAGGAATACAATTTATCATCTTACTATTACTACTGCTAATTTTAATAGTCCTGCTATTACTATGGCTGGTATTAGTTCTACTATTAGTTCTACCACTGGTACACTGTGGCTATTGGTAAACTGTTGTGTGTTCCTGGAGTAAAAATATTAGTCGCCACAGATTTTATTCCCATAATAGGAACTACTTTGTTATTTACTCAACGTAGAATCACAATCCCCTCTAGTTCAGTATTGCTTTAGTTGTCTTTGACGACACTATTGACTATATTTCACAGCCACAGCTTTTAATATGGACGTTTCTGCTTTGGCACATTAATGGATTATAAATGGGCTGATATTATTGCTACTGGATATTAAGTTATTTGCATTAGAACCACTGAGGCTGGACTTTGCTGCTGAAATCTGAATCAATTTGTTCTTTCCTTCCCTGGAATAAAAAAATTGTTAATAAAAAGTTTTCCCCCTAACATTATAACAGAAATGTTAGCATCTGAGTGCCTCAGAATTTTGCCATAAAGCAATGCCCCCATATTTCACGGGGATAATGTTACTGTCATGTGTTGAGTCACATAAAATGCTAAACATCAATTCTCCCTCAGCTGGCATCCTCTTGGTTTAGCCAGCGTGCCACATACTGCACATCCCTCCAGCCAGCGAACCATTCAACCAGAAGACTTACGCTAACATCTCATAAGCCAGTCAATCATCATCAGTCTAATAATGTCTGACATGCAGTCTGAAAGCAACATATTTTCACTTCTGTACTGCTTCTTTTAAAACGATTGTGTTTAACAGATGGTGGCTGATTAATATCGCTGAGCTTTTGTTCCCTGTGTTTGGATCAAAGTTCCTCCACAGGTACAGGTACTTCCTGTCTGACACACCCTGTGTCGCTCTGGGAGACTGATGTCATCGTGTTGACACATAGTGGGGCGGGGCTCAGACATTTCACCTGTGGAGAAACCTTTAGTGTCGACCTCGGTGGTTTCCTCTGAACTGGAGGAAATCTTTTCTCTGGTCGGTTCACTTCCCATGCAAAACTGTTTTTTAATGAGCTGTCGGGTTTTTTTTTAAGCCCAGTGAGAGTTGATGTGATGTTCATTCATTTGAAAAACAACATTGAAGAATCCAGAATGCACAAAGGTCAAATTACCCTTGCAAGCATTCAGCTCAATCACAGACTGAGCTGCATGAAGGACATGTCACGCTGTGACGTAGTTCTGCTTTTAATCAAAAGCTTCTGCTGCAAACTCGTCTTTCATCCCAAACCTGTCCGGCCACTTCCTTCTTCCGCAGACAGACGGAACTCCTCCCCCTACACAGTGACTGTCCAATCATAGTCTGGACTTTGGAGGGGAGCAATTTTTTCCTTAGTCTGACCTAAACCAAAGGCAAATTGTTCACATGGCGATCATTTTCCTGTCAGGGTGTTTGGTTACGCATTGCTGACTGACCTGGGAATCAGTTCCTGTTTCAGTTCATCAGCCTGTCATTAAAAAACCCCCACTAAAGATGACACCCAAACCTCCAGGCGGCTCAATGTCTCCGTTATGCACCATAACCCACAAGCCCCCTAAATCTTGCTCCTACAATCTGGTGCATAAGTTTATTAGCTCTAATGCTACGACTGTGAGTAGGACTGTGTGGACCCGTGGCAGACCAGACTTGTCCTTTTGTAAACATTTTGAATATTATTTAGACGTGCATTGTGGGAACTGGAGTTATCCTACCTGTGGTGGTTTTGCTTCCAGTACACCCGGGTCTGGATCCCGGACCCTGAAGATGTGTGGAGAGCTGCAGAGATCACCAGAGACTACCAGGAGAAAGAACCGGTTCTCCACCTCAAACTGGAAGATGAGACGGTAACACACACACACACACACACACACACACACACACACACACACACACACACACACACAGAGACTCCCTGTGAAATGGTCATGTATTACCTTTGTATTGATCATATATTTGTGGTGTACTCAGCATAAACTAAGTGTGTGTTGTCTTGCCTTGACAGTGTATGGATGATGTATTAAGAGTTTATTGATCGTGTATTTATTGTTTAGATTTTTCGTTTCATTCTTTTTTTTTCGTATCACTCATGTATTGATTGTGAGTTGATAGTGTATTGACAGTGTTGTGTCTTACTATCCCAGCCTCTGCAGTATCCCGTGGGTCCCAGCAGTAATCCTCTTCCTTTTCTCCGTAACCCCGACATCTTGGTAGGGGAGAATGACCTCACGGCTCTCAGTTACCTTCATGAACCCGCCGTCCTTCACAATCTCAAAGTCCGCTTCCTGGAGTCCAACCACATCTACACGTACTGCGGTCCGTATCCCTGATCGCTCCCTGATGTCACTTCCTCTCTCCTCTGATCTTCTGATCCAGTTGATGACAAGCTGTTATCGATCTGCAGGAATCGTGCTGGTTGCCATCAACCCATATGAGCAGCTGCAGATCTACGGCGAGGAGGTCATCACAGCCTACAGCGGCCAGAACATGGGTGACATGGACCCTCACATATTCGCTGTGGCTGAAGAAGCGTACAAACAGATGGCCAGGTCAGGTCCGAACCAGTCAATGAAATCAATGTATTGATTTTATCGATTCGTGAGGATAAAGCCACGGGATTAAACGGCACACAGTCACCATCATGTGTTTGCTGTTTCGGTAGATAATAGTGGACATGGAAGATTACAGTGTTCAGAGAAAAGCAGAGTTAATTACAGGCTGAACATCAGGTTCAACTTCCACTCCCACTAAATGGGACCCAATGTTAGAACCATTAGAGGACAAAGCTGCATTTTCATCCTTCTATAAATCGTCATCTGTCGCTCTTGAGTTGATATAAATATAAAGCTATAACAAACATGGATTATAATAAACGTGATATTTTTATCCTCACCTATTATATTACTGCTGAATTATGGGAGTTCTACCAAGCAACAATTTGGTTTGAATGGTTAAGTATTGAATTTTAGTACCTGAGAGTGTCTTTAAATTCACATTGGTCCAGGAGAACATGTCTCACCTGTAGCACCTGGTCTAGCTGACGTTAGCATGTCCAGCTTGAGGAAACCGCATATGAAACATTAAATATATTTGAAACATCTGTTGCACATCTCCTTTCTGTCTGACAACCTGTAGAAATGAGAGGAATCAATCCATGATTGTGAGCGGAGAATCTGGAGCAGGAAAGACTGTGTCTGCAAAGTACGCCATGCGTTACTTTGCCACAGTGGGAGGCTCATCCAGCGACGCCAATGTTGAAGAGAAGGTGCTCGCTTCCAGTCCCATCATGGAGGTGAGTGTTTCAGCTGCCATGCGTTTCAAATCAGTATTGTCTGCGCTTGGATAGCATCCCGGCCCTATAACTAGACTTATCGTCAGACTTGGATGTACGGTTGCTTCTCAGTGATGGAGTTGTAACACTAAACTCTGTCCTTCAGGCCATTGGAAATGCTAAAACAACACGGAACGACAACAGCAGTCGCTTCGGGAAGTACATTCAGATCGGCTTCAACCGGCGTTACCACATCATTGGTGCAAACATGAGAACTTACTTGCTGGAGAAGTCCCGCGTTGTTTTCCAGGTCAGTAGCATTTGCAGTACAGTAAACGACAGTCGTACTGAAGTAAAATGGAATGGCAAATAGAAAAAGGCAGTCAGAGACTGCAACACCCCACAACGCCCCTGAATTCAAAATTTTACCTACAATTTTGTGCCTCTGGCTTCCTGAAAATGACACTTTTTGTTTTGTGGCTATATTTCATCAGGTTTCATACCTAAAAAGGTATAAAAGTGAAAATTTGACCTTGCTTTTTGTTTAGTCTTTCTATCTTATCCGGTTCCTGATATATGCAAAAAATTCTACAAAAGTTGAAATTTGACCTTGACCTAGTTTTTTTAAGGTCAAGGTCAGTATCTCATTTTCATCCCCTTTGCCGCCCAAGTAATGTGCTTTTTGTTTTATCTTTCTGCAACGGTTGTAAAGATATTTGGTGGACGGATCGACGAACACACAAACACTGACATTTACAATACATCACCGCTTCACAGGTTGTAATTAGTAAAGGAGAAAAGACAACATTAATTCTTATTGGAAAATGGAAAAGCCAGGTACCTGATGTCGATAACGGTCATCACTGACTAGACGAATTAACTATTGTGTTTTTAACAGAAAGAAAAGGTACCAGACAGAAATGTTTTGATGCTCATAATGAAATAATTATCTTGCAAAGGAAAACACTAAACTATCCAATCAGTGAGGATTCACTGATTGGAATTCTGAATAAACAAGGACATTACTGACCAGAAACAACTCTTGAAAGGAATTACAAAATGAACATTTACAAAATTTGGACTCTTCTCAAGAATTGATAAAGAGGTGTGCAAAGATGCATGCCTATTGGACTAAATAGACGGATTAAAACAACAATGTACCAGAATAAAATAATTGAAATTGATTTGTGACATGCAATGTATGAATTGGTTGACAATGTGCTGTAATGAGAGAGATGTTGATGTTTTAGAGGACGGGAACCTTACAAGCCAATGGCTTCTACCCGTCAACCCTTTTTTTTTTTCTTTTCAGATGTTGTTGCTGATGGTCCAACACTAATGAAAGTGAAATCTGTTGTGCTAACATGTCTGGAAAGAAGAAAATAAACTGAATAAATAAAAAATTATTGGAAATGGTAGCCACAAATTCTTGTAAAGGTTAATATGTTTTGCACGTCGTTGTGATTCGGACTTAGGGCCAATCGTAGTTAACTGTAAACACAATATCTTACATGTTTAAACCATCTCCTTTTTGTAATGCAGGCTGAGGATGAAAGAAACTATCACATCTTCTACCAGCTGTGTGCTTCAGCCAGTTTACCAGAGTTCAGAGACCTCAGCCTCAGTGAGTACACAGATATTACTGCTGTTGTATGTACTCGTGTTACTATGTTAACAGAAGCTATAATAAATAATTTGTCAGTGATGCAGACTAAGACGAGACACCGACCTCATCAATCACAAACCATGAGTAGTAAGAGCAGGCAACATAAAGTATCGATGAAAAAAAATGAAAATGTGGTTTAAAAACAGACTTTATGGAGATGTCATAGATTCATGCTGCTCTGATTTTTCGTGTGTCTCAGCCAGCGCAGAAGATTTCACCTTCACGTCTATGGGTGAGAACATCTTCATTGAAGGAGTGAATGATGCTGAAGACTTTAAGAAGACCAGAGAAGCTTTGACGCTACTGGGTGAGAAGAACTAAACTAAAACCAGTTCTTTTATTGTTTGTAGTACAGTAAGAGAGGAGTGGGGATTAAGTTTTACAAGAAGTCTTCTCTTTGAATTCCTCTCACTCCCTCTGTTTTTGCTGCGCATCCATAATGTTGACACTAAATCAGACAAATTTTTGCTACTTCGAATTTGTAAGTTAACTCATTAGAATCACAGTACAGTATAATAATCACAAGAATTATTATACACATGTGGTTTAGAAAGGTTTGCTGTCCTATCAGTGACATTTGACTTTAAACATTCTTATTTCAAAAGTGGATTATTTATGGTTAAACCAGCTTAGTGTGTGTGTGTGTGTGTGTGTGTGTGTGTATGTGTTTGTGTGTGTGTTTTTCAGGTATAAAGGACAGCAGTCAGAGCAATATCTTCAGAGTCCTCGCTTCTATCCTTCACCTGGGAAACGTAGAGATCCGCTCGGAGCGAGATGGAGAGTCCTGTCACATCTCGGTACATCACTGTGGTTATCACAACTGATGACGCTCAGAGTTCCTGTCCTCTAACCAGTGAAGCTTTGTGTGTTGCAGGGTGATGATGTCCACCTGAAACACTTCTGCCGGCTGCTGGGGGTGGAGCTCCAGCAGATGGAGCACTGGCTCTGTCACAGGAAGCTAGCGACGGCTTCCGAGACGTACGTGAAAAACATGTCCAGCAAACAGTCGGCCAACGCCCGCGACGCGCTCGCCAAGCACATCTATGCGCGTATGTTTGACTGGATTGTAGAGCACGTCAATGTCGTCCTGCAGGCGTCATCCAAACAGCACTCTTTCATCGGAGTCCTGGACATCTACGGGTAAAAAAAGTTTCAAAACCAAGATTAGATTCATCAGCAGATCAAGTGAGAGATGAAAAACCTAATGATTGGGTCAACAGTTTTCCACTAAATTTTAGTTTTGCTTAAATGTTTGCAGGTTTGAGACGTTTGACATCAACAGTTTTGAACAGTTCTGTATTAACTACGCCAATGAGAAGCTTCAGCAGCAGTTCAACTCGGTGAGTCTGTATTTAGGACCTCATCTCTTTGCATCTATGTCTGTCTGGGTCTGGATCTGTTTGTGCTCCTCTGTATTAATTACAAATTTGTTTAAATAGGACATTTCATTACAGGGAAACTCAGTTTGCTTTCCATTTACAATATATATGAATTATTGTTTGCATGGTTTTGTGTCTTTGTTGTTAGCACGTGTTCAAGCTGGAGCAGGAGGAGTACATGAAGGAGCAGATTCCCTGGACTCTGATCGACTTCTATGACAACCAGCCCTGCATTGACCTGATTGAGGCTCGACTTGGCGTCCTGGACCTTCTGGATGAGGAGTGTAAAGTACGGCTAATGAAGGGGGGGGGGGGCAGTACATTCCTGATAAACTGCGATGTGATTGGTTAGCAAGAGATGATTGATTAGTCATACAGCAGCAGTAGCAGAGCCTCAGCTTAAAAACTGATCTTTTATTTGTGGCTCCCAGAGGTCTGTAATGATGATGTGATGAGGCTATTTATCTGAACTCAGGAACCCTCAAAAACGGTTTTAAGTTGTTTTCTGGTGAATTTGTTCCAGGTTCCAAAGGGAACGGATCAGAACTGGGCCCAGAAGCTCTACAAACAACACTTGAGCAGCGCTCACTTTCAGAAGCCTCGGATGTCCAACGTCTCCTTTATCATCGTTCACTTTGCAGACAAGGTGACCCATTCTGTGATATCATCATAATGATGTCATGGACTATAATATGTGTTGTTTTGGTCTACTTAAACTGCTCTGACCCGGTTGTTGATCAGTAATTGATTTTACCGATAAACCGGATCCATAATAGGTTTTAATTGTTTTCTCCATTCTGTGATGATCCATTCTGTCCTGATGCAATGTTTATCGTGAATGATATGGATCAGCTGGTGTGTGTAACGTCTCCCAGGTTGAATATCAGTGCGACGGTTTTCTGGAAAAGAACAGAGACACAGTCTACGAGGAGCAAATCAACATCCTGAAAGCCAGCCAGGTAAGAACATCCACCTCTCCATTCAGGACCTCATCAGACTCTTCTGACTTCCTGATGTGTTTGCGTTCCCATCCCCCGTCTGTCAGGTCCTGACATGCTTTCTAGTTGTGAGTTCTTCTGTGTCTAAAACAATTCGATGTGGCGTTTGATGAATTAATGGGAACAAACTAGGGTGGAGCTTTTGTCTGTGTTCACTCATCTGTCACATAATTACTGTTCAGGGCAGTGAAGCTAATTCGTTCTGAATGGCTGCTTGTCACTGTATAGTCAAATGATCCAGCGATGGCGCTGTTAACTTTACAAGCTAGTTTTATCGCTCATGAAGAACCCTTGTCTGTTTCCTCTCAGTTTCAGCTGGTTGCAGATCTTTTTCATGAGAAGGACGGCGTCCCTACCTCTAAGTCATCCAAAGTGAACGTTCGATCAGCCAAGACTACGACCAAAACCCCCAACAGGGAACACCGGCAGACCGTGGGCCACCAAGTGAGCTGCCTCCGCCTGCAGTCGACATCAGCGCTGCTGCTTCCATTCTAAACGCCCTTTTCCTTTTTCAGTTCCGCAGTTCTCTTCATCTCCTGATGGACACACTGAATGCTACGACTCCTCACTATGTTCGCTGCATCAAACCCAACGATTACAAGGAGGCCTTCTCGTGAGTCCACCTTTCACCTCAGCTGACACGTGCCACATCTCATTCAGTACATCCGTAGCCCACCCACCCCAGACTGGGAGGGGCTTCTCCTCCCATGACTTCCTGATACATCAGAAATGCATGTTCTACAACATTTGATCCAAGAAGCACCGCAATGGAATGCATTCCAAACCATGATTTGTCAATGATGTGCAGGCGAAAGCCAATCCAACAGCTGAAAATCAAAACAGACAACAGACTGTATTTACACATTGATAAAAAACACCAAACATACAAAATAAACTCCATTGTTTGCAGGTATTTGTGTACGTCAAGCACAGAAGCAGCAGAGATTGCAGGTCATGTGTTGGATAAATGAAGCCTGCTTTAAACTTATCCTGATTTAATCGTAGAATGAAGCTTCTTTTTTAGCGATTCTGTTGGTTTTGTTTTTTATTGTGGAATGCAATTAGCTAATAAGAATTTCTTTTGCATTTTTTGTGCATGTGAGAGTCCGTGGCCGAAGTCGGTTGCACTCCACTGCCAGGACTGTTTTTTCTAATTCTAATAAAGAAACAGGTCGCCTTCAGGGTGATGCATGCCATCCATCACACACTAGTCATTGTTCCTCAGACCAGCAGACAGGGTTTAACTGAAATGACATGGTGAGCCTTTAGTCACATGTCTCCTTGGTAAACATTCTGCTGCTCGCTCGTCATCTCATCCTATTCGCCATGTCAAAGAGGAAGACGAGGTACGAAGAGAGCTGAGCTGCTGCAGTTAATATTTGGTGGAAATGTGATGAAGATGATTTGTTTTCTGATGCTGCAGATTTGACTCGAGTCGGGCGGTGCAGCAGCTTCGAGCCTGTGGAGTCCTGGAGACGATTCGTATCAGCGCAGCCGGGTACCCGTCCAGGTGAGTCCCCTTCAGGAAAGACAGAACCACTGATCTCAGATTCTTCATCAGTTTTGTTATTGTCTTTGTTGTTTCCTCTGGTGTGTTTCTGTGTCATCCACACATCAGCCTATATACAGTATCTTCTGTCTATCACATTTTACATGGCATCCCAACTTCTGTGGAATCAGGGTTGTTGATGATGTCATATCCTTTCAGAGTTTACATAAAAATTAAAATTCCTTTCGTGAATGTAAATGTGAGGACACTTATAGACAAACGCGTGTCCTGTTTTTTGCAGGTGGACCTACTTGGACTTTTTCAGCAGGTATCGAGTGTTGCTGAAGAAGTCAGACATGATGTTAGCAGATAAGAAGCTAGTGTGTAAAAATCTGTTGGAGACTCTGATCAAGGTGAGAAAACTTCACTGGTAATGTGAACATAAGATGCAGATAGTGCATTCTTTAGCACATATATGTGGAGGTCATGTAGCAGTCAGATCTGGTTTGATTCCACCTGGAGCCACTTCTGTCTTAATAAATGTTGTAGTTACAGATCATACGACCTCCACGTGTGTTCCTCATTAGTTCTCCTCCTGTGTCTTAGGATCCAGACATGTTCCAGTTTGGCAAGACAAAGATTTTCTTCCGGGCGGGTCAGGTGGCGTACCTGGAGAAGCTCCGGGCTGATAAGTTCCGCGCAGCTTGCATCAAGATCCAGAAGACTGTCCGGGGTTGGCTGCAGAGAGTCAGATACCGAAAGATCCGGAAAGCAGCCATCACCCTGCAGAGATATGGCCGAGGATACATGGCCCGCAGGTGAGTTGTTCATCACAGTGGGAACACAGGACGCCTCCTGTGATGAGGTGGAAAATGAACACAGAACCCACAATCATTCCACAGAGAACCAGTCCATTGTGAATCTATTCTTTACAAAGAATCATCGGCCTTTGGAGTATTGCTTACATGATGAGTTGTTGTCTAACTACTGTTGTTTCCTTAGATACGCTGACTTCCTGCGTCTGACGCGAGCCGCCATCATCTGTCAGAAGCAGTATCGTATGGTCAGAGATCGACGTGCTTTTCTTAGGGTGAGACAGGCCGTCATCACCATCCAGGCCTTCACCAGAGGGATGTTCACTCGCAGGATCTACTGGGAGGTGCAGCAAAAACACACTTCTACTCTTTCAAATCTGTTTTGTCCCTCCTCTGTGAGGAGGTGGTCTGTCCTCATCCTAGTGTAATGCTGAATGCTAGCTCTGTCTTCTTTGTAGTTCCTCCTGCATCATAAGGCCATGATCATCCAGAAGAACGTCCGTGGCTGGATTCAGAGGACAAAGTTCAGACGGGCACGTGTTGCTGCCATCATCATCCAGTGTGCTTACAGACGGGTGCGAGCCAAACGACAGCTGAAACAGCTGAAGATCGAGGCGCGCTCCGCTGAACATTTGAAGAAGCTCAACACGGGGATGGAGAACAAGATTGTACAGCTACAGAGGAAAGTGGACGATCAGGTACTGACACTATTAACAAATCCTGCAGTGACACTAACCGGAGGTCAGTTCTAAGCCCTTCAACAAATCTTCACCTACAGGAAGAAACCATAAGTAGCAGAGTTAGTCACTTATGTGTGACGAGCAGAGTAAGCGTGCCCATGGAGGCACATTTGATATGTCCTTCAAATACCCGAAAAAAATCTGCAACTTTAGAGCGTAATTTTGTTAACCTGTGGTATCAATGCTCCAACAAAGCAGCTGACCTATTTTTAACACCAATACCAAGACAGTAGCAACGACATTCAATACTCAAACTATATCTGATACTCAAACTGCATCTGATACTCGACCCACATCGGCCATTGTTTAAATCAATGCAAGCTTAATGTGTGTGAAACGTAGATAAAATCTCAGGATGTTGTTTTCAGATTTAGAGCATCTCTGTCATTTGAGAGTTTTTCAGTCAGTAGGAAACTATAAATGTGAAAACTAGAACTCATTCATCAACTGGTTTTGGTACTTTCAGTCCAAAGAGTTCAAGAGTCAGAGTGAGCAGCTGATTCTGTTGAACACCTCCCTGAGCTCCGAAGTGAACAAACTGCAGAAGGAACTGCAGCAGAACCGCAGTCAACAGGGAGAAGGAGGTCAGCTGCAGGAGGAGCTGAAGAGGCTCAAGGAGGAGCTGGAGGAGGCGTCGGCCCAGAGGAAGATGCTGGAGGAGGAGTACGGCACCGAGAAATGGAGGCTTCAACAGGTTAGAGCACTGATGTCACAGAGGAATGCATTAATTTCTTATTGACAGCAGGAGGCGCCATTTTCACAGGTTACATCTGAGGCTGTGCCTCAAGTGATAGCACTCCAGTCAGCACCACTTATAAACTATGATGTCTATAACTGCTTCTCATGTTATATGCATGCTACGTTAACCGCTACTAGTATGGCATGCCAAAAACTCTTTGGTGGTCTCATTATGGAGTTGTCGTAGCACAGATTACTTTTTTTACTCTCATGTCTCTTAAGATCCATAAAGTGTTTCCCCTGTTTTATTGTACACCTTAAAGTTTCTGTAATGTCATCGGTTTATAATGAGCAGCTGATGGTTAGAGACAGGTGGATGTCATCTGGTGAGTCCAGGTGTCTGATGGTGTTTTCTTCTTGCTGTGATGTAAGAGAGTGGAGGAGCTGGAGAGAGAAAACTCTCTGCTGAAGAGCGAGAAGGAGGAGATGAACCAGAGGATCCTTCAGAATGCCAAGACCGCTGAAGGTGAGAGCCAGGTGATGCTGATCCGTATTCTCGCTCTTTCACTACTTTCTTCTGTTGCTGTCATGGGATTATGTGTGTGTGTTTCAGGTGGAAGCAAAGCTGCTGAAAGGGAGGCAGGTCTACAAAAGGAGTTAGATCTGGAGAGACAGCGGTACCAGAACCTACTCAAAGAGTTCTCCAGACTGGAGCAGAGATGTGAAAACCTGAAGGAGGATCTGTCCCTCACAAAGGTGAGCTGCTTATCCGTCTACAGCGAGATGTTCTTACCTGAGTCACACCTATACAGTCAGAAACTTATTATGTTTTTGGACTGGAGGAACCTTGTCATACAAAGATGAATTGACTTAGTCTCTCTAAGGGTTCACAGAGGAAAAATATACCTTGAAGCAAAAACAATGGTTCTTGGTTCTTGTGCTGGGGTGGGTTCTAAAAACCACCTTCTTGGAAATTTTCCCACTGTGGGACGAATAAAGATTTGTCTTATCTTTTCTTTCTTCTTTTCTTACCAAGTATTCCGGACCTGATTGAGTAAACATCCTTTTTTGTAAAATCTCATCAGAATTTTAGCATTTGGTTTTGCAGATAGACTAAATGATCAAGACTGTTTTTCACAGCATTTTATGGACCTTAATTTTGATCTCAGGATGAAAACTTTCCACCTACAGCACAACGGATGGACGGACAAACACACATACACTGACAATTACAATCCATCACCGCATCACGGGACGTAATTAATGCTCTTTCTTTCTCCAGTTCCAGCCGGGTCACAGAAGGAACACGTCCAATCAGAGCAGCCTGGAGTCGGACTCCAACTACCCATCAATCTCCACCTCAGAGGTGGGAGACACCGAGGACTCCCTGCAGCTGGTAGAGGTGAGTCTGTGAGGAGGGGGGACAGGGGGCTGGAGGGTTGAGCCAGCTGTTGAAGCTAACAGACTAATGGGTTGTTCGCCTGTGCAGGAGATGGGCATGGAGAAGGCCGCCATGGACATTAGTGTGTTCATGAAGCTGCAGAAGAGAGTCCGAGAGCTGGAGCAGGAGAGGAAGAGACTGCAAGCCAACGTGGACAAGATGGAGGAGCTCAGCAAGCGCAAGGTGGTGTTGAAAGGAGGAGGAGACTGCTTTGTCTGCAAAGATGTGACACTCTTACATGTCAACTGAATTACGTGTGTTTCGTCTTTGTTGTAGGGCCCTGAGCCAAGGAGTCCTGCCTCTGAGGAGGAGACTGCAGATCTGGCCTACAACAATCTGAAGGTTCATGTCATCATGCATCATTCCCTTCAAATCCAGCAACGTTTAAATCACATTCCTCTACTACAGAAAGCTGTACGAGCATCAGTCTGTCTCACATGGACCATAAATGTCTCTGCTCTGTTGTCTTGCAGAGACAAGAGCTGGAAACGGAGAACAAGAAACTGAAGAACGACCTGAACGAGCTCAGGAAAGCCATCGCCGAACGTGCGTCTCAAAACAGTCCTTCCAATGAAATTCAAGACAGCTACCATGTGCTGTTGAGTCAGCTGAAAGCAGCCAATGAGGAGCTGGATGCACGGAAGGAGGAGGTCCTGATCCTGAAAACCCAGATAGTCAGCACTGCAAAGGTCCAGGAGAACAGCGATCAGGTAGTGAGTTATGCTGTGTTGGAAATCAACTAGGGTGTGTTGAAAAGTTCATCCAGGCTGAGAAATTCATGTGATGTCATGTTAAAGCATAGCGATGTTTAGATTTTCCACATATCTGGACATCAGGCAAGTGTTGTGTTAATATGGTCAGGATTATTTAATATTAATTAGTTTAAGATGACATTTAGGTTTCATGTTTTTGTGGGGGTTTTTTTGCATTAATGGTCACACAGGATGATATTCATGTTCTGCTAAAATGACATTCTTGCTTCTTTTCATTAGGATGATCATAATGTTCCTGAAATGGACAACAGCAAAGAGCCGCTAGACAAAAATGAGGCCCTCAGCTCTTATCATGGACTCAGTGAGTCCAAAAAGTAAGTCACATTATCATTCTGCAGCATTTATAGGGACAGCACCTGTTGAGTTCACAGTGAGTACAGTGAGATATAATGGTGGTTGTTTGTGTCAGTAGAGTCAACATAAACAATGCTACACATGATAAACGACATCTGGTAGTCGATCTACATCTGCAGCATGATACGAGTAGAACTCATCAACACTTGTGCTCGTGCTGAAGGAAAATCCTCATAACTGACTGCCTTCATGCTCTGTGATTGTCCAGTCACACACAGTGCCCGCCCCTCCCTACAGAACACATCACTGCAGCCATAGCTGTCGCTGCCCCACTCTCGCGCACACACACACACACAGACATTGACTGATCTCTCTGTGCGTGGCTTCTCTGTAGCTCATGTTACTTTCCTTAGGTTTTCTTCAGCTTGCCTCTATTTTTGTCTATTTAAGGTTACTTGGTGAACTTGTTTCTTGTTTTGACTGAACTTCCAATTTCTCTTCTCTGCAGTCTTCCTCACATTATTGTTCCTCTTCTTCTTCCTCTTTGTTTCCTTTGACTGTGCTGCTGCTTGGGCACCAGCTCCCATCTGGATTGGTGCTATGTGAATGAAGATGGAGAAATGGCTTTGGCTTACCAGGGCTTAAAACAAGTGGCCAGGTCTCTTTTGGTTTCTTCTACCTGTTCGCCTTCTCCTTTCTATCTGCATGAAATGACAATTGTCACACTGAGGTCACGTGACCACCCAGAGCTCATCTGGTCTTACTGACGATGATCTACATCTGGTTCTTCTCAGGCTACTGGAGGCTCAGCTCCAGAGTCAGACCCGGCAGCATCGAGATGAGCTGGAAGCTCTTCACACGCAGATCGAGTTGCTGAGAGACGACATTGAGAAGAAGCAGGAGATCCTGAACTACATGTCGTCGTTGTCGCCAGACGCCAAGGTGGAGTACAGCGTCCAGCAGGAGATCACACGGCTCACCAACGACAACCTGGTGAGTCCTGCTATACACACACACACATCAATACTTCAGATGGGAGAACTACAGTACAGCTGGTCTTCTGTCCGCAGGACCTCAAGGAGCTAGTGGAAAAGCTGGAGAAGAATGAGAAGAAGCTAAAGAAGCAGCTCAGGATCTACATGAAGAAAGTCCAGGAGTTAGAAGGTACCTGTTCACCTTTGGCGTGTTTAGAGTCATGTGACCTGCAGGTTCAATACCCATCATCTGCACCCCAACGGAGGCACAAGCCAGTGTCAATGGTAGGCTGGCCCCAGATCCGGATAAATGCAGAGGGTCGCAGCAAGAATGGCACCCTGCATAAAAAACTCTGCCAAACAAATATGAGTGTTCATCTAAAATGGGAAAAGAATGACACGCTGTGGGGACACCAAACCGGAAGAGACTAAAGAGAGTTGTAGTGTCATGTACCTGCACTGACCCTGTCTTTGCGTCTGCAGCTTGTCAGGCGGCGATGGACCAGGGTGGCAGAATCAAACCTGAACTGACGCGTCAGGTCACCGTCCAGAGGAAGGAGAAAGACTTTGAAGGGATGTTGGAATACAACAAGGAGGATGAGTCCCTCCTGCTGAAGAATCTGATCACAGGTCAGTCTCATAGGAGCCATCAGACCAACACCTGGAAGCGATTTCACTGAATACTGATTACAGGTAGTCCTCAACCTACAAACACAATTGGTTCTGAGAGGCTGTTTGTTAGCGGAATTGTTCGTAATTGTCGTATTTATTAAATTTCTAAAATGTAAAAAATCTATCATCTCCATTTGAAGTAATTTAAATGTCATTACTACTCTAAATACAACCACTGATGCGCTTCCTGGTAATCGAAAGTTAGACACGCCCCTTTTATGTTTGATTTCTCTATTTATTTCCATTGAGTTTCTCCTTTAACTTGAACAAAAGTTAACTTCAAATAGCAAAGCATTCAGAGTGCAGTATTAGCATCAGTTAATGCTTCCCGGCAGAAACCTAACCCGGCCAACATTGGTTCCTACATCATTTACTGTAGTTCCTACAGGAGGACAACCCTGTCAATAACTTACGCTGCAGATGACACACCAACAGGAAAGCCAAAAAGGTCACATAAAGTCCGACATCAGAGCAAACTGTTCACTTATTATGACGTTACATGAGATTTTTATCTATGGGGTGTTAATGTTGCGCTGCTTGCCATGGGTTACGCTAGAAAGGGGAACTACAGTAGTTGGATATGGCAGCGGGCACTTGTTCGTATCTAGAAAATTTCATCAGTTGCATGTTCGTATCTTGAGGACTACCTGTATTACAAACATCTGTTATTGATAATATCTGATCAACTCAACCCTTTGAACACGTGGTTTCTCGTGAAGTGTTTGTGTTTATTCTCCTGGTTCTAACTACTAAACACAAAATCAGGGTTAATTTCAGATTTAGTTTCTAACCAGTTGAAACCTGTTCCGGTTGGCGTTTGACCAACTCACACTTGAGTCCTTGTGTTTTCAGACATGAGGCCCAACATGGTGTCGGCCACCGTTCCCTGTCTGCCAGCCTACATTCTCTTTATGTGCATCCGCCACGCCGACTACATCAACGACGACCAGAAGGTGGAGTCTCTTCTCACCTCCACCATCAACGCCATCAAGAAGGTCCTGAAGGTGAGTGCCTCCACACCTCCAGCTGTCGGATGATGATTCCTCTATTAAATACGATGTCATCTGCAGAAAAGCGATGACTTTGAGATGACGTCCTTTTGGTTGGCCAACACGAGCCGTCTCCTGCACTGCCTGAAGCAGTACAGCGGTGATGAGGTGAGGCATTTGTGGGTAATCAGGAAGGACAGTCGTAGGATGTGCAGAGATGCAAAACGTAAGATTGTCTTTTTTGTTCAGGCGTTTATGACCCAGAACACCAGCAAGCAGAACGAACACTGTCTGAAGAACTTTGACCTGGCCGAGTATCGACAGGTGCTGAGCGACTTGTCCATCCAGATCTACCAGCAGCTCATCAAGGTTGCCGAGGGCATCATCCAGCCCATGATTGGTGAGTGACATCACACACCATGGTAGTTTGTATGATGTAAGGCAAAATGGATTGTATTCAAGCATTTGTTCTTTCTCTGTCCAGTGTCAGCCATGTTGGAGAGCGAGAGCATCCCCAGCTTGGCGGGGGTGAAGCCGATGGGCTACAGGAACCGTTCGTCCAGCATGGACACCGACGCCGACGGCCACACCAGCTACACTCTGGAAGCCCTGATCCGCCAACTAGGACAGTTTCACAGCATCATGAGTGAACACGGGCTGGACCCCGAGATCATGGGTCAGGTGGTGCGACAGCTGTTCCACTGCATCAACGCTGTCACCCTCAATAACCTGCTGCTGCGCAAAGACGTGTGCTCGTGGAGTACGGGCATGCAACTCAGGTACATGACTGTCAGAGAAGGAATCAGGGTCTCAGTGTGTCAGGGACTCAGCATCTGTATATCAGTACACTTACTCTGAACTGTCTGGATGCCAGTGAAGGCAGCACATGCTCCGTTTGTGTCATCGAGGTACTGCAGCTTCAGTATGTGGGTGTTAGTGAATTCGCTGGGCTGACATGGTCTGTGTGTGTGTGTTTGTGTGTGTATGTGTTTTGTGTGATACATTCAGGTACAACACCAGTCAGATGGAGGAGTGGCTTCGAGCGAACAACCTGTACCAAAGCAAAGCTGCGGCAACGCTGGAACCGATCATCCAGGCTGCTCAGCTGCTGCAGGTGAAGAAGAAGACGAGTCAGGACGGGGAAGCCATTTGCTCGCTGTGCAGCAGCCTGACCTCACAGCAGGTCAGTCGATCAATTCATCATTAATCCAACAGCTGATCAGTCAACATGGAGAATATGATCGCAACACGGTCTAAACAAAAAACAGCTTTGTTAATGAGTGCTGTGTGTTTCAGATTGTTAAAATCCTCAATCTGTACACTCCGCTGAATGAGTTTGAAGAGAGAGTCACCGTTGCCTTCATACGAAACATTCAGGTGAGGCTCTACCAAGTTGTTCTGCTGCAGAATGATCGATCCAATGTAGTCAACCAGTTATAAATATGAAATGATGTGACAATCCCATCCTGTCTTGTTTGTTTCCAGAGTCGCCTTAAGGACCGGAATGATCCGCCTCAGCTTCTGGTGGACACCAAGCAGATGTTCCCCGTTCTCTTCCCGTACACGCCTTCTGCTCTCAGCCTCGAGACACTGCACATCCCCGCCTCCCTTGGCCTCAACTTCCTGGTCAGAGTCTGACAGCTCTGGACCCCAAACAACCAGCAGAGGCTGGTCCTCCGTCCTCACAATTTCACCTGGAATACATTTTGATCAACAACCCGCCGCACCACAGGAATCGTCCATCGGCCTCTTGGAGACCGATTGACCTATAGATCAGGGTCTAACCATCTCTGAGGGTGTGTCCAGCTGACTTGTGCTATTAAAAGATATTCATGGGTGTGTTCACCATGAATAAACCAGTCAGAGCATCATCATCTCCCTATTCTGTTAAGGTCCAGGTGTAAGAAAATCCATTGTTTAGGTGTGTTGAGTTAAATGTGGATGATTAATATTGGTTGTGTTTTGGGGCTGCGCTCAATAAACAAGTATATGAAAACTTTAATATTTTCCTAACAGTTTGTCATGTTTTAATCGAATTGCAAAACCTTAAGTAACGTTTCCACAATGTTTAGTTTGTTGAATGCAGCCCTGGTGTGTTCTATAAAGTAGCTAATAACTTGGTACTTGGCTGTTAGTTAACAGCTAACATATCAGCTAGTGGCTAATAATTAGCAGCTTATCCAGACGCCCATGGGTAAGGGATATCAGCCCATTCAGTGGCTCATAGCTGACGTATTAGCCAGTGGTGTGCATTGAAGTTTTAGCATTCTGTCAGATGCAGCAAGTAACCGAATGACCTCATCACACTATATATACTATATACACAATATACTGCGCAATAGCAGTGAAAGTACTGCAGCATTGACTTGAGAAGGCTTTTGTTAATCAATAGTTGAATGACTTTCTGCTCCATTGATGCTGCTGACCACACCTGATTTTAACACCAACACTAAAACCACATCTGGTACTTAAACCGTATCAGATGGACTTTGTGGGGGTTGAAAACATGACTGTGTCAGTTGGACAAGAACATTTACGCACGCACAACAGTTTGTGCCTGGTTTCACACCTCCTCATCATCCTCCTCCACCTCCATTATTTTGTCCTCTTCTGGTCATTTTTGTTTAAATGCAGTGAGGCAGGTGTAACTAGTCATGTGACCAACTTCAACAAGAATTGTCTTGCAGGATGAATCGTGACCAATCATGAAGGACAACAGTCGACACGCCCAACAATTCAGATTTTTAATGAGAATCTTTATCAGGTGATATTAGGAGGAGAGAAAAGGAGGTTCTATCAGACATTGCAGAATTCAAGGTGACATTTTCTGCTGCTGTCATTTTATAAAGTTCTTTGCTGCCATCTGATCGTGACGAGTTGGATAAGTTTATCCGAAATCTTGAGAACTTTCTTTGAATTTCTGTGAGTTTTCATTGTCAACTTTTTTGTTTTCCTCTGTAACTCCTGAATAATTTGTTTTTTGTTTTTTTTACATTAAGACATTCATGACAGTAATAATATATTTTCATCAGATCATTTGATGTTGTTTCAATTTTTCAGTGACAATCCTGAATTTCCTGACTGTTGTTGCGTTTCATCGTACTTCCGAGACATTTTGCATGATTTGATGTCATGATGAATTAAAAAAAATTGTTTTCCAACTCAAGTTTTCTTTAATGTGTTTTTGTCAGCGATTGAAATGTACAAATCATTTTGTGATCCTTTGGTTTGTTGATTCTGTCTTGAATTTTCTGCACTCAATGTTTATTTTTCCTCTTCTTCACAGATTTCATGTTTTTTTTTTAATTAACAACCTTTCACCGAAGAATTTTTAATTTACAAAAAAAAAATGTTTCTACATCCACGAGTGTGAATAACTAAGAAACTGCAGTGCTTAATAAAAAGTATATCATTAGATTTAAACAAAATAGTATCTGATATATTTAAATTGTTCTGATTTGGTTAATGACAGGTGATCCTTATCAGATTTTCTCAAAACTGATCTCAGGTCTGCGTCTTCACTGTGTGAACATGCTGGTGGGTGATTCCCACAGCAACTCTGTGTGTCGGTTGTTCCAGCTGTCTTTGGTTTACCTGATGCTCAGGTGGTGTCAGTTTACACTGAGAGACATATTAGCGTCCCACTCTGTTTGACGCTCAGACCAATGGTGTGTGTTCAGTAAACACACCATCCTGCTGGCACACACTGTAGATTCATCCACTGCTTAAAATAGGTCAGCAGATGTTCCTGATCCTGCTGTGTCCATCCGGGTGAGATGGAGTCTGGAAATGTTGATACTAAACTTAGAATTATCATTAAAACTAATCATTTTTATGAGCAATACTATGACAATAATGATAATAACATGAATGAACCGTTAAGAAGCCCAATAAAGAAAAAAGAAAACTGAGTGGATGACAGATCGGTAAATATGTCAATAGTCTATATTTGATCAAAAAATCAATAATAGCCAATAAAACACCAATGAAATTCAGAAGACAAACAGTAACTACTACTGTTACTTGTACAGTATAACATCTTTGATCCAGTTCATCTCTGACAGCCAGTGGAAGTAGAATTAACCATTTAATATATAAATAATCTTTGTTCCAACATGATCTGCGGACGGGTTTACGCCCACCTGTGTTTCTGAGCCCTGTCCTCTGCTAAACCTCTAACCTGCTGTCGATATCTGAACTCGTCATCTTCAGCTGTGGTTTGGTTTATTCTCTATCAGTCTACGGTGCTGCTGGGAACCTCCACACATCTGGTTCCTCTGTGGTTCTGCTACTTTCATCTGGACACGTCATCCTGTCTGCGAGTCTGAGAAGGTTTGACACTGTTTTAACACCATGTGTACCATTTTGACAATAAATAAATACATTGTTGTGTAGAGTATAGTGTGTAGTGAACAGGACAGAAAGCAGTGTGTGATGTACAGTATGATAGAAGAATAAGCAGCTCTGATGCCATAATACAATGAAATTGTGATGTTAGTTAGTTAGTTAGTTAGTTAGTTAGTTAGTTAGTTAGTTAGTTAGTTAGTTAGTTAGTTGCTTACTTAGTCCTGAGCAGCCACACAGATCTCCACATCGTGCCAACCTAAATGAATTTATCTAACACACACGCTCTTATGTTGAGTGCAGTGTGTAGTATAGTTTGGAATGTTAACAGATTGAAGCCCATGGTAAATGGTACTGATCCATCCATTCATTTCTTAATGTTCTACAAACGTTACTCCTGAAACTGATGAATGAACTAATCTGTGTAGTTCTGGTCTCTAATCTGTTTCTAAACTGAGTTTATGTCTGATAAATTATTTTCTTACAGCTGAGTGAGGATAACAAACATGTTTTCTGATTCTGAGAACATCCTGTGAGTACAACCCCCCCCCCCCCGTTTGACACTCCTTCTTCCTCCCCCCACCAGCTGACATGAAGAGCTCTCAGCTGATGAGATTCAGTGTTGTCAGAGACCTGAGGAGGACCAGTGAGGAGAACAAGCAAGAACAATGAGGAGAACTAGTGAGAACCAGTGAGGAGAACAAGCAAGAACAATGAGGAGAACTAGTGAGAACCAGTGAGGAGAACTAGTGAGAACCAGTGAGGAGAACTAGTGAGAACCAGTGAGGAGAACAAGCAAGAACAATGAGGAGAACTAGTGAGAACCAGTGAGGAGAACTAGTGAGAACCAGTGAGGAGAACTAGTGAGAACCAGTGAGGAGAACTAGTGAGAACCAGTGAGGAGAACTAGTGAGAACCAGTGAGGAGAACTAGCAAGGAGAACCATTTAGGAGGATTTGTGAAAATCAGAGGAGAAACACTGTGAACCAGTGAGGAGAACCATTAAGAACTGGTGAGGAGAACCAGGACGAGGACTGGTGAGGAGATGCTGTCTCTCTGCTGGATCTTCATCCTGCTGCCAGCTGTGACTGAACCTCACAGTGGAGATGGAGACGTTGGTGAGATCATTTGAAACAACTCATCTTTAAATGTACTTGTTCATCAAGGAAATTGGCTCATATAGAAATATTAATCACATCCAAACCTTTTAGAATCTGATTGAACGTGATGTGAAAAGTTTTTATTTTCATTTGAGCATTGAAACACTGAATATTTGCAATTGAACACATGGAGAACACATGAAAAAAATGAGAGAGAATAATTCACTAATAAGTTCAATTGACTCATCTAGTTGAGACATTAAATCTTCAGTGGAGAACTCTTCTTTAAAGCTGTGACCGTCTTCTGACCTGGACTTCAGGCTACCTGCTAAAGACTCCTAGCTGCAATGGAAACACGTTTTCTACAGCTGCATTGATTTTTTTAATCTGTCATTTGTTGAACTTGAATTTCAGTTCCTCACCTAAAACAGTGCTGTGGTGTACCTCAGGACTCGGTTCTCATTGCAACTCCTCCTCCACTAAAAAAGTGTTTCATTTGTGCAAATATGGTCTGATTCAAAGATTGTTAGCTTTTCCTTGAACGCTTTCAGTTTCCTACTATGTCGATATAAAATGCTGGTTTGCTAGAAGTCTGAAAAAGAGGCCAAACAGAAAAAGAAACCAGAACCAATCTGTTAATTCTCTGAGGGTAATATTATAAATAATCATCACCAAACACTGGATTTAACTGGGATAAATAACCAATTTGATTTGTAGAATAGTTTTAATAGAAACCTTATTTAGGTTTGGCGGAGCTTTGGTTGGTTTCAGTTTTTGTCATAGACTTGTAATGCAGGATGTTAACAGTAAAAGTGGGTGACTCAAAAATAATCTTTTAAATTCCACTCAGCCCTCAGTTTCTCATCCACATCCATGATACTGATATGAAAACTTGGTTAACTTTGTGCTGTAACACACACACACACACACACACACACACATACACACACACACACACACACACACACACACACACACACACACACACACACACACACACACACTCTGAGCAACTTTTAAACTTTTTTCACTTTTTAAACTTTTTTTCAACTAACCAAAAAAAAAAAGAGTAATGATACGGCTATTAAAAAAAATAATGATGACAACCGTTCCCTCCAAAGAGCCGAGCATCAGCTGCATCTCTGACATCTCAACGACCAGAAATATTCTTACCTGTAAATTGGTGGGAGGTGGAAACAAAGATGATGAAGATGAGGAGGCTGATGGCATTGAGAAAATGACAGCGTGGTAAAACTTTTAAAATTTTAAAAACAGATGACTCATCGATAGAATTCATTCGGAGTTTGATCTCTGCTCTTTTTGTCACAGCTACACAGATTCCAGTAAAAAGACTGCCCTGACCAAGTGTGTGACAGGTTCTGGAGACACAATCAACTCCACTGACCTGAGTTTAGTCCTTGATTTAAATGTTACAGTCCACTTCAACGGAGGAGACCAGATCACAACTTTGGTCGACATGACGAAAATCGGTAAGTTCCCTGAGGAAACACCTGGTCAAACACAAATGACGTCCTAAAGAGGGGATGTATTATATGGTCTGAAAGACAAGAATCCAATACCTGCTGCAGCTCAGTTTTAATGACCAACATAAGATAATGTGAGTAGTCAGAGGTAAAGTTGTCTAATGTCAACTTAATATTCACTAATTTCAGCCATTACAACATTAGGTATTGTTAAAAAAATTTAAAAAATGAATGTATAATATGACCTACCGATAAATAAAGGTGCCTGTTATACCTCAGCCTCATTTAAACTTGCCTTTCAGCATCATGTGTTGTTTCTTTCTGTAGTGAAACCGAGGAGTCCTCAGGTGTGGAACGTCACCTTGAACCAGGAGTCTCATCAGGTCCTCATTCGCATTAGGACTCCATACCACAAAGACTACCTGAAAGTCCGGAATCAACTGTTCCAGCTCCTCATCTGGAGCTCAGACAACAGAACAGTAACATCATTTAATTTGTGTTGCTTCGATCATCAGTTCAATCTTTGATGTTCAGTAGTGATGGACTGTTTTTGACCACAGATTCAGAACTTGACATCATCGAAGCACATTGTCATGAAGATCGACATGGAGCACTTCCGTAAAAACACAAAATATTACGTCAAAGTGAGATCAATACCGGTCAAAGACCTGCAGGGTACCTGGAGCGAGTGGAGCAACACTTCCAGTTTTTTGATCCCTGGGGGTGAGTCGATTAAATCCTTAAGGACTAGAAAAACTGCCCTTTTTAATTCGGTTTTTTGTTCTTTCTTATCCAGAAGATAAAATCCAGGAACAGATGATTGACAGGTGGGAGATATACACTCTGCCTGTATGTCTCATCTTCTTGGTGTTCATATCTTCTAGTTTTGTTTTACTCTGGAAAAACAAGTATGTCTGCTTATTTTTGCGGGTAATTCAGTGAATCTGAATGTGTCTGGCGATGGTGTTTATTTCCTCTTTTTTTTTTCTTCACAGAATATTTAGCTACATGTGGCCAAGCATCCCACACCCTAAGTACACCCTGGTGCAGATCTGCCAGCCATATAAAGTTAGTAATTTTACGATTAGAAGCAACATCACCAAATGTTTTTAAATCTCTATTATGTGCTTCTTGACAGTGCCCTCTAGTGGCTGGATGAATGATAAATCTGGGTCGAACCAAAGGGTATGGTTCTAGAAGGTCACTGCAATGTAGCTAAGCTACCATAAAACCTTTTAGTGATGTGTGCATCATTCCCTGGACAGCTAGAGCCTCCTTAAAAACACATAAACTGCCCCACAACACGTGTAAGGCAAGCTGAAGTTCTTACGAGCAGAGCTACCCCCCAAAAATGATCTCAACTATATTAACGACTGAGGAATCCTCAAAGATGATCGAAACTCCCTGAACAACTCGTGGAACATTCATAAAATAACCTGAACTATCTAAAGCACTGCCAAAAGCAAACAGCATGAATCACAAAAAGACTGTTAGAAGAGCCTTAAAATTATGTAAACCACCTAAGGACTGGTAGACGTCCCCAAAGGTAATCAAAATCACATAAAGAACTATTAGAATGTCCTCAAACACAACCTAAGCTACTTGACATTGGAAAAACAGCTTTAAAATTGCCTAATAAATTGATCCTTTAAGATGAAAAACTCCTTAAACTGTTTAAAACACAGGTTGAACTTCCTTTAAGAATACCGCAACTGCTAAACATACAGGTAGAGCTTCCCTAAGAATGGCCTAGACCACTTAAAGTACTGGCTGAAAATCCTTAAAATCACTGATAGAACTTCTTCATTTCTACTAAACTGGTTGGACTTGGTAAACTTTTTTTTAGATAATCTAAACAACCTGAAAAACAAGTAGAATTTTCTTAAGGATTACCTGAACTACTTACAGCCCTAATAGAACCTCCCTAAGGACGCTCCAAAACACCTAAAGCCCTACTTGAAATTTGAATCTGAAGTAACTGAACATCCCTTGACCCGAAACAAAAATCCAGTTGCATAAGAATCAACCATGAAGGAGCATCATGACCTGGATGCGTCTACAGCAACAAACCTACAGATGACCTAGTTTTGGTAGAATTTCCTCAAATAATACCTTATCTACCTAAGGGTCTAGTGGAACCTAATTTCACCAATCATCTTAGAAATGTCTGATTTAATTTGTTTTCTATTGAAACTTTATCTGTGATTTTACCTTTAATGTAGTACTCAGTACTTTACTCACCATGCTTACTTAAAGTGTTATTCAGTAATTCAACCAAACTGAAGTCAAAGCGACTCCATTCTGATTTTGCAGGGTCACCTTCTGAACTTCAAACCAGAGGTATTCAGTGCTCTTAGAATCTGTCCGATGGAGAAAACAGATGAACAGCCACATGAAAACACAGAACTTATGAGTACCAGTTCTGCAGATGGAGGTTCCCCATCTGGACCTCCCTGCTCCACCCAGTGCTCTTTGGGCTCTGCAAGCGGCACCAGTGTCATCACAGAGGAGCTGCAGCTGTCTGCCCTACTGAGCAGAAGGTCAACTGATGAAGAGGACACCCGTTCCTCACCAATCAAAACCTTTCAGAAACCTCCCACAATGCAAGCTGAGACCAGCAGTGGAGGACATGAAGCTGACGGGTCAGGAGGGGGTCAGCAGGAGGAATCATACGTCACCATGTCCAGTTTCTATCACATTAAGTAGCTCAGGGTGAGGATGTGGAACAGGAGTGGTGAGAATTTCACCTTATGAAGATTGTTGGTGTCATACCTGCAGATCGTGATATCCAAAAGTCAATCTGACAACAAACAATTTAAAGGATAAGAGAAAGAAAATTGACGGTAAAATATTTCAATCCTGTGTGAAACAAAAGCTTTGTACAGTAATTTCGACCCAGTGGAAAATCTACCCCAGTCTGCTTTCTCCAAAAGCTCTTTAAAAAAATCATCCTTATTTAGCCACGTAAATTTTCAGATGAACATCAAGACATCTCAGTATTAAAGGTGCACTCCCGTAGTTTGGAACGCCGCATGCAGAACCTTAAAAGCTTCATGATGGACTGAATGTACAAAAGACACAACATCTGTGGATCTCCCATAATGTTCCTCAAGAAGATCTAGAACTTTTGATTCATAAAACCTCCAATAGTAGATCTAAGACAGTTGAGACATAGAACCTCCTATTTGAGATGAAGAACCTGTGAATCATAGAACCTCCTTCAGGTGGTCTAGAATCTGAGTCATGGAATCTTTCATATATTGAACTCTTTATATACTGTCTGCTTTCTATGACATGTCTGGCTATTATATATTACCCAATGTTCTTCATTTTAGCTGATAGTGTTCTATATCAACACGCAATAAAAACAAAACAAAGTGCTAGAACCCAGAGTGTTATTATATTAATCAACATGTTTAAAATCACTTAAAATTACATTTAAAGAGGCACATAAACATAACACATCAATATATGAAGGCTGGGATCAATAACCTTCAAGCAACATAAGAATTCATCAAAAATGATCCTCGTCGTTTAGCCACCATGTAGTTCACTTTGACAGTTCGCAGTTCATCAGTAGAGTTTCCAAGCATTTTTCATCATCAGTATAAAGTAGACATCACTGTCAACTGAAGCGCTGACTCCGCAGTAATAGTTGACAAACTCGTCTTTGGTCACCTGTTGATAGAAGGATAGAAGTGGTCACAATAAGGTTAGATGAAGAAAGTCAGGGTGAGATATGAATCACAGAAGAGTAGGCCTGATTATGGATTATTGGTTTCCATCCAAATCAAAAGAAAACACCCAGAATGTTGCATCAGAACTGATTCTCCCCAGAAGAAGTTGTGTACCATTCATCGTATTATTTATCATCGTGGTATTATCAACCTTCACATTGACTCACATTGTCAGGTACACGACTAAAGACATGCACTTGAACACAACATCTCAACTAAATTTTAAATCCCCTAAAAAACTGAAAAACTCAATTGTGATTGAGAAGGTTCATGTCTGATGGTTCTTTTTCAGTCAAGTCTCGAACACAAACAACATAACTAACCACTATAACATTATAAAGAGCCCTTAACTTTCATAGAGTCATTGAAGGCATCCCAAGAACCTGAGAGCAACCTAAAGGACACGTGGAAAGTTTGCAGTTTGTGATTTGTTTCTTTTTTTCAGAGTTGGCTGAAAACTCAAATCTTCACTTCCTCACTTGTTTGCTGGTTGGGTGGAGGTTTAACCAGTTACTTTTCCTCCAACTGCGGTTCAAATGTGGTTTCTCATGCATACCTTGCATTTTCTGTTGCTCTTATCCAGATTCTTTGTTCTTTCAGGGTTTTTTTAAAAACAAAATGTTTCAGTTTGCTCCAGTTTTAAAGAATGTACTTTAATTTGCGACAGAGATTCACGTTTTCATATTTGGATGGAAACTATGAAGGGGGAATGTTCAACAGAGGAAAGGCTGATTTTAATCCTTTGGTAATCAACGATAACACGAGTATCTTGTATGGTTCTTTCATGTCCAAACATTCCTGATTTCATGCTGAACATGTGTGGTACACTTTTTAAATAGAAACCATACAGTATACTATGCAGAGAGGAAGATGAATGATGGCCGCCCTCCTCCCTCCTTCGGAAACACCAGCTTGTTTACCAGAACAACATTCTGTCACAGTTTCCAGGCGCTTCTCATCATCACAATAAAGTAGATGTCCGTGTCGATAGATGCGCTCACACCAGCGTAATAATTCATGAACTCCTCCTGGGTCACCTTCGGAGAGCAACACCAGCCAGATCACACACTCACGTCGACACACACACACACACACACACACACACACACACACACACACACACACACACACACACACACACACACGCATGCCATGAGCAGAACCTTTGAACTCACCTTTCCATCTTTGTCATACGGACTATCAAAATTATCCAAGAAGGTCCTGAACACCTGATCCTCTGTCCACTCGCCGTTCTGATACTTGGGGTGGTATTTGGCATTGTAGACCCCCCTCAGGTCTTCAATGGTAATCACCCCATCGCCCGTCTTGTCCAGCTTCCGAAAAGCTTGCATCACCACCTCCTTCCTGGCCTTGGACATCTGCGGCTGCATTGCGGATCAGAGGGTTAAGAAACTGAGAAAATTATATTTGATATCAGAATTAATCATATATTGCTCCCACTCTGTATAATTTTAATTCCAGGTTTACTCACATTTATTGGCCATTACTAAATCTGTACTGGTTAAACCTGATCAATGGACTGGAATACCCCCAATAACTCAATAATCTGGTGGTTCTATTTCAGTTAAAGTGGAATTATCATATGTATTATTATTGTATTTATTTTTGTTAATTATTCAGTGCTGTTCTATTACTTCATATTCATTCATTCATTTTATATACTCGATTCTTTGCATGTCGCGGGGTTGCTGGAGCCTATCCCAGCCGACTGGGGGCGTGAGGCAAGGTACACTCCAGGCATGACGCTCTGACAAAATAACAGAAAACATAAAGAACTCTAGTAATCAGACACTCTAGTGTCACTCAGTAAACAACAGTTACATTTAGATTCACCCTCAGAGTGATGAGGAACTCGTCAAAGTCAATGGTTCCGCTGCCGTCACGGTCAAAAAGCTGGAAGAGAGCCGTGGCCTCATCTTTCTCCATCAGGATGCCGTAGTCATGGAGACCCTTCAGAAACTCCTTGAAGTCCAGCAGACGGTTGTTATCGTCGTCCATGACTTTGAAAGTTCTGGTAAACAACAAGAGCAGTTTTAACTTTCAAAAATGAATCAAAATTCTTTGCTTCTCACGCTTCTGTTCATTGTGGTACGAGTTCTGTCTCTAGAACATTCCAAAAAATATACCAAGATCAGGAATGGTTTGATATGTTAACTATAAAAAAATTGAAAAACCATCCCATAATAAACGGTTTTAAATTGTCCTGACCAGCGATCAGCCCTAACTCTCTTTAGAACCACCTTACCATAGAAACTTTATTAAAGTTTTAATCCAGTCACCAGATGTAGGACTCCATAGAGTTTTTACTCCACGTCCTTAATGTTGAGAAAAAAACAACAGGAACTCCACTGAAACGCTTTACAAGCTTCCATCTTAACTCAGACCTATTATTATCTACATGTTCAACAGGTTCTTGGGGTGTTTAGGTGTTCTTTGGGTGTCAACAGGTTCTCGGGGTGCTGACTGTATTGATTTTTGTTATGGTGGTGCTTTACAGGTACATGTTTTGGTAGCTGACGCCTGTCCTTTAACTGTGTAAAAGACCATCACTCATCAATGCTACTGGATCTCAGTCTGGATACCTTTGTATTGCATATATTTTATTTTCAATGTTAACCATATTGTCCTTGTTTCTCTTCAAACATATAAAGCTTATGACTGGTGATACCATATTGATTGTTGCACTACTGCAATACTACTAGTACCAAAATTACCCATTTTGATGTACTAACATGTAAATAACATGTTAACGTAGATTTGGATTATCTCAATGATTATTATCATATGAGAAGAGACCTCTAACTCCACATATCTCCAGCTGTCACACACAGATAATGAAAGGTTTAAATTACTTAAATAAGTTGCATTGAGGTGAAGTGCAGCAGTTCTGCTCCAGCTCTGCAGTATTTATGGTACGACAGAAAATGTAGATGAAAAGCAAAGCATGAGCAAACAAAACCACATAATCAGCCACACAGCAGTAAAATATGACAACATCCTGTCGCTTGTTTCTTTTGACAGGAAGACAAAGACGCGAGCACAAACCTCATCATCAACACTAAGATCCTCACCCACAGACTGCACAGCTTTAAACATGTTACAACTTTAACATGCACGTCCACTGCACTACATCTTTGTTTAAAGAAGAAATACATAAGAGGTGAAATAGTTTTATCCGTGACTTCAGGTGAAATCAGCTTGTCGTTCCGCTCCTGTTTGAATAAAAACTCAGCGTCATGTTCTTAAAATGCTGACAATTGATAGTTTCTCTGCTTTGATAGCACTGTATATACGGTACTTTGCACTGAACCCAATGAACTGCTGCACACTAAATGTTATGTTGTTATGCTGTTACTACATGTTGTTGAATTTTACATTTATCTCCAGTTTCATTCTAATATTCCACTGATTCTTTTAAAGCCCACTTACGAACCAGATCTATGTTTATGCTGTATTTAAGAACTCTAAAAGAATGAATTTAAAAATTGTGAATGGAGAAAAAGTCCTCTGACTCCAAAAACTATATTTCCTGCTCTGGTGACCTACCAGTGTGCTGTGTTGTGCACCAATCTGGTTGGCCACTGTGGACCTCATCTCACCTGCCCAGACCTTTGATGCCTGATGATCCTCTGGTTAGACACTGGAGTCTGAGTCTCTCCAGAGGATCTGAACACTGTGACAGCCGACGTCTGGCATTCATCGCCATCTCTCGGTCATGTCTCGACGTCCCCGCCATCTCTGACACTATGGATTAAAAAAAAACATTACTTAACAACAGCAGAATATTTTGTCCTTTAAGTTTTAGAATGTTTACTTTTACAAAAGTCAACTGTACAAAATATATTATTAAATCAGTTTTTATTCATCATTGATATCCTTCTTTGGTAGTCAAATAAAATAAATTTCCACCCCTGAACTTGTTACCCAACAATATTAGTACGTGATATTCCCGTGGTAAATTGTGGTAAGTTCTCTGGTTGTTACATCCTGCAAAGCAGTGATGTATTGTAATTGTCAGCGTTTGTGTGTTTGTCCGTCTGTCCGTCCACCAAATATCTTCAAAAGGGGATGAAAATAAGATGATGGACCTTGACCTTGAGAAAACTAGGTCAACGTCAAATTTCAAGTTTTGTACATTTATTTGCACATATCTCAGGAACCGAATGAGATAGAAAGACGAAACAAAATGCATTATATTCAGGGAGACGAGGGGTTGCAAATTAGATCACAACCTTGAAAAAGGTCAAGGTTGTACCTTTTTAGGTTCACATCTCTGAAACCAGATGAGATATAATCACAAAACAACAAGCAACATTTTCAGGAAGCTAGAGACACAAAAATGTGTAGGTCAGGGTATGTTGCATCTCTGACTGCTTTGTTTACTAGGGAGAATATCATCAACCTTAAAATCAACTTAACATTAGAAACTCAGGAGATCTAAATATTAAATCTCACACATACTGATCTTGTTGAATATATGTGTTAAGTTTGTTGAAAATATATTAAACAGCTCCTATTTATGCTCTGAGAAATAATTGATTACTGATGACTATATGTCAACATGTCAGTGAATACGTCATTATTAAAATATATTAATATCTAAATTAATCATATATTGCTACCATTTCGATAGCTTTGAATAGTTTTACATTTATCTGTGTTTTTCTCTCTGTAATCACCAGGTATTTGTGCTGCAGCGACTAATCAGAGTAGTTCCGCTGCTGGTCCTCATTGCACACATTTACATTAAACTGTTACTTTTATACTTTTATACTTCTATACCTGGTTGTTTTTATTGAACTGAGTACACGGTGGCGTTAAAACGTCTTCTTCCTCAACTGTGTTTATTTGAAATGTCGTGGCGAGCCACCTTTACCGTTAATATTCGATCTCCACTTACCGACACCAGCGTCTTCGGATGGAAACAACAAACAGGAAGTTTGATCTGCTGTTACCATGGAGACACACCGTTCTGTTCTATGATTGGTGGGTCTACCTTTTCAGTGAAGCAGTTTTTTGATGTTTAAATTATGTACGTAATGGCGTACATAATCATTATTATGTTGTTCTAAACAAGAACTATTTATTTAATTAACTATTGCTAAGTACGTTGGTTAATTAAATCGTTACCATAGTAAGATCTTCCGGCTTATTTCACAATAAAAGCATGCGTACTACTATTGAGACGATTATGAAACCGGAAACAACCAGCTGAACTGGACATGTGGGAATCATTCCTTTGACTATTGTTATTGTTTTGTCTACATTCAATGGTTTTTCTTTCCTTTTCTGTTCACTGTACAATATTTTGCTGTTATACTACCACATGTACAATTTTTAAAAAAGCAAAAATACATAATACTAATAATATACCAGATTTTAAGGACAATTTATCATGAAACCATTGGTTTTAGGCAAAGACAATGAGAACTGAGCTGCCTCATTGAAGGTTCAATGGTTAACTCTGACCTGATGAAGATACCAGATGAGTGAAAGGTGCATGATGGGAGTTAGCATGTAACTGAAAAATAACATCACTCCAGTGGAACATGTTTTTATAATGCATCTGTTACAATCAGATGAGTGAAAATACCATCAGACACGAGGTGGTATTGTAACCTCAGTATCTAATACTTTTAGGACACAACAGAAACAAATGGGTCATTTTTTTATAAACATTTTATTTTATTAATTTACGTTTCCTTTCAGTAAACTTGAATCAACTCGGCCCACTCTGCTGGGGGCCACATCCCATTCTCCTGGACATTGCTAGGTGACGACTTCCAGTCCCAGCTCCTCACGGGGACACTCCAAGATGTACCATAGTTCGCCATCACATAGTCGAGTGTTTCACAAGGAACACGAACTTTCAGCTCCAGGAGCTCTGCCCAGCAGAGTGAGAAACGTGGGAAGATATACCTGACGAAAAAAAAGGAGTACGTCTTCACTCACGTTGAATAAATGGCAGATAAGAATGTTTGCATGACAACAAAAATGAACTTCATTAACTTGAACTTTCTGCCACTCTTTGCCTGTGTTCCTCCATTCCAGACCACATCTCCATCTTCATAGAAAAAGAAAATGTCCAGTTTGATGCCATCACTTATAAAGGAAAGTTCCAGACTGTCCTCCACCTGTCCTTCAAAATAAAAGACATCACATTGTTTCTATTAACATTTTACACAGTGTCCAAACTGTTTTGGAAATACTGTTGGAGTTGTTCAGCTGTTCTCATTCTGCATGCAGTTAAACAGCCTGCATGGAATCAGATAGAGGACGCAAGTTGAAATACATTCTAGGAACAATTTTCTATCATTTAATGAAGATTTAGCTGCCTCAAATGCTAACCAGACTGTAATCACTGAAAGTGTTCGTCACAACAAAGAAAGTTTTCACCTTTCCAAATTTGTGTTTGAGCAACAGACCGGCCTCCTGAAATGCTGTGATGATGTCTGACCGGAAGTCCGCAATGAAAATCCCAATATCGACATCTCGACTATACGAGATAATACTGCACTGCCTAAACCAGCCTGCAGGGTTCCACAGATGTACACACACACGTACACAGACGTACACACACACACACACACACACACACACACAAACACACACACACACACACAATGCAAGAGAGTTGTATGTTAGTACAGCATACAGTTGAGCATGTTGTGTTATTATACAGTAATGTTACTATAATATGTGGCAATTATAGAATTATTAGCCTGCTATGTGTTGTTATAGGGAATGTAAGGGTGTGTCACTGTAATATTAGCATGTTAGGTTTTGTCATGTTAACATGTTACTTGAATTAATTTTAGCATATTATGTGTCACTATACAGCAAAGTTTGAACTTCAAGTTTCATCACACGGTACTGATAGCTGTTACGTGTTGTTATGCTGTCATGTTGGAGTGTAAACTTATTACCCAAACAGGTGCCGCTACTGATCCAGAAGGGGATATTGAGAAGAGCTAGTGTCCGTGATGTCAAATGAAGCAAAGACTTGACTTTCCTGCGGAAATCCACTGCTTCTGGTGACGAGTCATCAGGGTAGAGCTACACACACACACACACACACACACACACACACACACACACACACACACACACACACACACACACACACACACACACACACACACACACACACACACACACACACAAGTTTCAAGTTTTGTTTTCTCTTTAAGAGACATTAATCATATTACCCAGAAATTCTGTGTGTTGACTATTGCTATACTGAAATATCTAAGGATTAAAAAAAATTTAAAATTCATGACAAAATTTTCGCTTTTTTTTACACATGTACTTCCTGTTTTAGTTGCCCCTTTCAAAAACCAAAAAAAACCCTGTGGATTCCATCTCACCTGCAGGAAGTTGCGAGCTTCACGGTAATGACAGTCTAGAAAGTGAGCATGTTGCTGCTGGGTTAGAAAGTGGGAAATGTTGCGCGGGATTTGAATGTCAAGGCCATCTAGGACAGTCAGGACCAGCTCTGGTCTGCAGGAGATCACAATAAAAAACCTGCTTTAATGTCTAGAGGCTTTATTGTAATGTAAACACAGATAGATATTAGATATTATTCAGACACACATATTGATATAAATAACATACAGATGGATTTCATGTGTCTGTTTTTCACCTATCATATGCTCCTGGATCACGCCCATAGTCCAGCTGCTTGAAGGGGGCAAATTTTAAGTCCATGTGGGATTTGAGGCGTAGTGCTCCGTGCCACAAATAGTTTCCACTCCGTTCGTACAGGAACACCACCTGAAACAAAACACAAAAAAGAACCAAAATAGAACCAAGGCAGTCACAGACTGGAACATCCCGCAACTTACCCTGACCTACTTTCAGGGCAGGTCAGGGTACCCTGAAAGTAATGCCTGACTAGTGCATAGCTTTGACCTTTCAGCGTAGGTCAAAGCTATGCACTAGCTTTGACCATAGATCAAAGCTAGTGCATAGGTATATCAAAGCACTAGCTTTGATCTACGGTCTTACACTGGCCTTCTTTCTCGTCCTTCTATCTTATCAAGTTACTGAGCGTAAAAAAGTTGAAATCTGACCATGACTTCTCAAGGTCAATGTCATCATCTCATTTACATCCCCTTTGTGGCCCGACTAATGTGCTTTTTGTTTCATCTTTCTATCGCAACGGTTGCGAGGATATTTCGTGGACATACTAATGAACACACAAACACTGACAGTTACAATACATCACCGCTTTGAAGCGAGACCACGACACACCTTGATGTCAGGTGTGTGACCTGATCTCGATGTTAGGTCACACACCTGATATCGACATCCTGGACACACATTAGTTATGATGGCTGGTAACCGTCTGCTCAGTGCTGATTGGATAAAATGGGGCTGTCTCACCTGGATATGGTAGCCATGAATATGGAGCAAAAAGAAAAGTGGTATCTCCTCCCCCGATAGCGTGTCCAGACCAGCCAACCGTGGGTCCTCTCCGCGCAGCTCCATTACGTCAAAGCCTTTTTGCTCTGCAGCCAATAGAATGCCAGGCTGATGGGAAACACACACACACACCAACACATATTTAAATTATTTTATTTAACTATGCCACAAAAAAAAGTACAATTCAAGAAAAATGTTTTAATCCCACCTGATCTAAGAATATCAAATTTCCCATTTTCTCGTAGGACTCACACACTTACATCATATTTCCACTGGCTGGCACGGAGAGCAAATGACGTAACTGGCCGGCCAGTGCACAGAAAACTGCAGTGTGGCTCGTGCACCAGACGATCCCGCTGACGCAAAGCATCCTGGGAGAGCAGCGTTAGTGCAGCAGTGTCAGCGAGGAACACTGGCAGCCTGAAACGCTGAGCTAACACTAGAAACTTCTTTACTGTTTGCTGTCAAAAACAAACAGAGGTGGTTAATTGTGTTATTTTCACTTCTGGGAAGACAGCTAACAGTGACGTTAAGATTGATATTCATAGTGATATTATATACATTAATGCTGACTCACCCATTGGACATCGGTGGAGGTCAGGTGACCTGATTGGTTCAGGATGTAAGGGCCAGGCTGTGAATAAAAAGACACGCTGGTAACTTAAAATGTGAAACAGATTATTTAGTGTTAATGATAACAGCATTTACATGTTTTACTTTGTCAGTAATATTATCATCTTATCTGACTGATGAGCTGAAATTTAGTTTAATTTCAGCATTTTAAAATGTATTAGTAGTGATAAAATGGAAAATATGAATAGAAAATAGAACATACAGTCTCAAGATGTTAAACCCCTCCAGCTTCAGTCACTACAGTAAACAAATACTGGCTAGGATTTGTGACTACATAAACCAAATGCTGGGTTAGGTTTCAGCGTGAGTTTCTACAGTAACAGACAACTGGTTATAGTTCGTAGGATAATACATATTTAAAACTGATTTCGTTTGTTTTGGCTTGTTGACCCCGCGTCTCACCTTGCTGACGTATTTCCGGTAGTAATACAACTGGAATAGAAGGAATACGCAGCTGCTGGCGACCAGCAGCGATAAAACCACCGTCCTGCTCACACGAGGCATCCGGTTCCGCTGCACAGTCACATGTTCGTCGTATTATCTGAACCGAAGTTCCCTGATCGTTAATAACGCCGATAAAACCACTCAATGACGCCATATAACAAGCTGTCCGCTTTGGCTTGACGTGCGACCATCTCTCAAAGAACAGAAGTCCACTTCCTGTTGAGAATTTCACAATAAAGGTTTTTAAAACGTTTTACTCGAGAATAGTCGACAACAACAGCACCATCAAGTGACTGTCGAAGAGAAGAGTACGTAAAACAACATCGATTCAAAATAAAGACTTTTTAAAATTGAAATGATCACAAATCGCATCTGATTACACAAACATAGATAGCACAACACTTGTCCCTTTACGTTCTAAAGACAAAAGGACGCACACACACAGGTTCATCATTGAAGTGGTGTATCATCATTGATACACCACTTAAGAACCGAAGAGGGTTTTTGCTCAAAGAAAGATTAATAAAGCAAACGGAATAAATTTATTTAACTTAGAGAATGAATAGATGAATACATGGCATTAATTTGAATTTCCTGTGGTCTTTCATCTTTTTTTTTTTTTACATTGATAACAAAACCTCTAAAGTCTTAAAATAATGCTCAATGTTTAGGTTCTTCTGAAGTTAAAAAATTGTAATCTTAGTCTTAAACTCTGTTTTTGACATGTTTGTGATACTTTTTAATGGCACCCAATTATGGACATGTTACTGATTTTTATGTCAAGCAGTTATTTTGTCTAGTGGATGCATGTTTTATTTCTTAAACAATCAACTTTAATTTTTGATGTCATTTCATTTTTCACCTGCGGATTTTAAAGTTTTGGATTTTAGGTTTAACTCAATTGGTCAAATTTGTAGATGCAACAAAACATGAAGATGAATTTAAAGAAACATGTTCCAGTAATCTTAGTGTTTTTATTTCACACTTTAGCTCCATTGGGTATGGAACCTTTGTTTTGTGGTACGTGTACTTCTGTAAATAATCTGGGTTCCACACACATTCAAGATGGCGGACAGGAGCAGGTCGTCCTCAACAATAAGGCCCAGCTAGGAGTAGCTGAAGCGGCTAGCAGTTCAAACTTGGCCTGGACTTTGCTAAACTAATTTCCCCCACACTGGCCGGAGACATGAGTGACTACAACCATTTCTAGCGGCCCTCCGACCGGCTGTGTGTTTCGGCGATGCCCCTCCGAGCGGTCCAACGAGGATAGAGTCGTTTTCTCCAGCCTGGGACGGTGAGACCGAGCCGCTAGTTGGCTTCATGCTAACCGTTTGTTTTGGTTGGGTGTCGGTACCGGGGTGGTGTCGTGGACCGACTGGTGCGGTCCAATGGTTCTAACGGGCCTGTAACGGAAGAACGGATGGTGGTTCTGCCAGCAGAATGCCGGCATGTGTGGGTGTTTACACTGGAAATGGTGGTAAAGTAGAGGGTCGGATGGAATGTTTAGCTAGTTGATAGATCTGTAGCTTTTGTCATAAAAATACTGTTACTGGGTTTTAGTACTTCAATACTAGTATGCAGCAAATGTGCAATACTTCAATTAATATTAATAGTTAGCTTGCGGCTATACCGCAATATACTTTCTCTTGTTACTGCACATTATTGTAACTGTGTACAATTATATGTATAGTATTCTAACTGTACTGCTGATATGCTACCATACTATTATGATTATAAAAATACAATATGGTAATGCTTAAGTGCTGCAAAGGCTCTATAGTACTGCTATAAAGCACTCATATTTTCTGACAAGTACTCCTTTTACTTTACAGTACTTCAGTGATGTTATACACATAATACAAATAATGACACTAATAATTCTGTCCACACGCAATGTACAATGTCGACAGTGTTTGTAGCATAATAATTGTTTTACTTCAGAACACCATTGTTGTGATATTAAGTTGTCAAAATTAAACACAAGTGATTCCATTTATTCACTCGATATTTAATAATCGATTTCTGAGAATTATGCTTTGTTCAAATCAGGGCAAACAGGCAGCACCTGTGTTTATTTTTGTGTTAAAAATGCATAAGAAAGAAATAGTGAGGCGACAAAGGAAAGGTTACTGCAGAGAAACTTTGGGATCACAACACACTGAAGAAAGAAAGGAAAACATAGTGCGGAATATTCAGTATTTTATAAAGTAGAATTGCTTTAACACAATAGCACATCGTCAATACAGCAACTCCTGAACTGATGGAATCTGCACTATTCGTCGAGTTCACATTGTGCAGCAGACACACCTAGATGATGACAGGGATATACTAGCATAGCATTTAAAGCAAATTGCTGTGACTTCCAGCTTAGATTAAGGTAAGCAAAGAATGAAAGTTAAATACAGTATAGTGATGTTCAATGGCTGGGTAAGAATGTACGGTAAATGTACGTGGGGAATATGCTTCCGGTAATATGTGTCGCTAAATTAGAAATATTTTCAGGAAAATATTCCACAGAAAATAAAAAGCTGCAGTTAATTTTTGAAGCTCTCAACTTGTTGACCTTCATTTGTGTCATTAGGTTAGTTACACAAAGACACACACACACACACACACACACACACACACACACACACACACACACACACACACACACACACACACACAGAGTGATGAAACATAAAAGTTAAACATGGAGTTTAACTTTTGTGTGTTTACTTTTATTTGTCATCAGTGAATATCAATAAACCAACTAAATTTTTTATGATATTGGAATGAACTTTTATATGCTAGTCAACACGGACATTTGTCAATTCATGAGTTACTGGCACAACGATCAAACGGGTGATAAACCAGATGCACTGAGTGACATCATAAATACTGTCGAATAGAAGCCTGGATAAGAGATCATATAAAATGGCTAAAAATTCCATGAGATATTTTTTGCTGTTTAAATTGTTGAGAATACTTTTACTGAACGATTTGTGACATCACACCACAAATCACTTTGTGGAACTTGCAAGCGAAATCTTTAAATCCTTAACTGAACAATTAGCATTATTTACCAATTACGAAAAACCAAACAATGTTAGTATGTTTTCATTTCACTTCTGGGAAATCATTAATTTGCATTACTTTTGTCTGGAAGCGAGTTGAAATCATTTCAGGCATTAGCTCCATTCAATCTTGTTCCCAAAGGACCAACTATAAAGCGTCTTGGTGAATTGCAGCCAATTTTGGCTCAATGGAGCTGCTAATAGTGAACAGACTCTTTTATACGAGTGCTGTGGTTCCGGAGTCCTCACAATGATAGAAGTAAACACATGTTGTATTAAACCGGTCAGTCTGCCTGCAGCAACTGCAAAGCATGCTGGGAGAAATTACCCCTCCACACACATACACTCTCTTCTTCCATCCCCCTCTCTCACCGTCTCTGCCACTGGTTTCTGATTGGCTGCTGGGTCACCCAGCTGACTGCCGTCTGTCAGAGGTTGAGGGAGAGGGAGGCTGATGGAGGCTGCAGTGATGGGGTGAGCTGCCATTTTCTCTTTCTTTATCCACAATCTGTCCTTCCTTCATTCATCCTTTGTCTGGATTGGTTTTATTTAAGGTCGTATTACAGAGAGGGAGTGAAGGAGGGAGCACAAGTACAAAGGAGGAGGAAGGATGTGTTTTTTTCTTCTTTCATTGTCTGTTCTCTGATATCGTCGTCTCCTGGATAGAATGTCTTTAGATAGAAAGAAAAAATGGAGGTGGAAATAGGGATGGATGATGGAGAGAGTCGGACGGGATGGAGCAAGGATCGACAGCAAAGGATTTGGGGATGCAGAGATGATGGAGGGAGGAGGGAGATAAAATGGCTGTTCAGGCAGGTGGAGTGTGAAGACAGGGAGGAAGTAGAAATTAAGAGGAAGGAGATGGGTGTTTCTAGCTGACTCAGAGTCAGACTGATTGCTACGATGATTGTCATTAATCACAGGGTGATATTTTAATAATTCATCATGCAGATGATGTGAGCATCAATGGCAGTTGTGTTCTCTGCATCTGAACTGTAGTACTGATGTAGTACTGATGTAGTACTAATGTAGTACTGCGAAATGGCACACGTTCAGTCATCCCAGTGAGGTTGTTGGAAAATATCACAGTAAAGTAGTCGTAGTATTATCTCAATGAAGTGATAGTGTTTTTATTCTATAGTACAAGTATTATGTCAATAAAGTGAGAGTATTAAAGATAGTAGTACTGTAATATTGATATGGTATTATTATGTCATTAAAGTAGCATTCTCTTCCCAGTAAAGTAGTAGTATTATATCAATAAAGTTATAATAAAATCACAGTCAGGTACAGTATTACCATATAAGAAAAGTATGACTATAGCCTCAGTAAAACATGACATAATATACTTATTCATCATAGAAATTGTTGCAGTTAAATAAACACATTATCAAAGTGAAGTATTAGAATCATCACTGTAAACCAGGAGTATTATTTCTGTCATAGAGGGATTAAATAACCCTTGATGCAGAATGAACATCCCAGGAAACATGTCCCCGTTCTTCTTTTGTCTGATTATGGTACAAATTGTAGCCTTAGTTCTTTGTTCTTGTGGGCAGAACTGGTGCTTGCTGCAGTTTTCTGCTGCTGTCTTCCATCTGCTTCATTCTGAGATGCTCTTCTGCATTCCTGTTGCAGCTGGTTATGGTCACAAAGTTACTTAAATCTTGTTCCACATTTGATGCGGACCTGCAGCAGATCATTTTAGCCATGTATGAATCTATTAAGATGCCACCATGTGAAAGAAAATGTAATCATTGTGTTGGTTACTTGACAGGTATTATTAATCTTGTTCCAAAATAACTTAGTTGGCATCTGCAGCTGGAAACGTTGCGTCAGAGTGCAAGTTACATCTCAGTTCTAAACATGTTGATTGGTGGACTTTTTGTGTTTCAAAAGCAATTTTATATTAAAATTATTTTTAATAATTTTTCCACATTTGAGTATTGTTTTTGTTTAAAACCAAATTTAATTATTTTGTTTCCTTAAATTATTAAAGAAAACAAAATAAACCTGTTTTTTGAAAGAGCGAGAGCACATGTGGGTCGATTCCTTCATGTGCAGATTATTGTTTGACACCCAGAAGTCGTCACTGTCATCTTCCAGTTATCTCCATACATGTAGATGAGGTCTGTTAGCCAGCTAAGGGTTTGCTATTCTGTTAGCCACTGACATTAAGTCGTAAATAATGAAAATGAGTTAACCTACTTAAGCTAAACCAGCACACTAGTACAAAAATTAATACACTTGTCAAACGTTACATTTATGGTCATTCTTTAACTTCAAACTATGACTGCAGTTTCATAACAAAATATTGTCGTATTAAAATCATTATTATTATACATTTATTATTTCTTGAAGACAAGACAACCATAATCATCGTGGGTGCAGGTTAGGCACTCCAGATGAGACGCCAGCTCATTGCAAGGCCAAATATAGACAGACAACCATTTTTATGTATTTATTTATTCATTTATTCGTTTATTATGTTTTATTTTGTTTTACATTATTTTTCCCCATTTCTTTGGGCCCTGTGGGTGTTCTTGTTGGCCTTGAGGCCCAAAAGAAAGATGGGCAAGGCCACTGGTCATGATGATTTCATTTCATTTATAATGAGATTTAAATTTGTTTTTTTACAGTTTTTCTGATGGGGGACACATGACTAAACACAACTGACGACTTTTCCTCTCTGTGTTTTTTTCCCATGGGACTAGTAACAGGGAGAAAAAGCGTAAAATTTCAGGAATGTTAATCTGCGCCGTTATAAATACAGTCATAGTCCTTGCCAGTTGTGTTAAATTCTTCGTTTTATTATCAAGCAGTTTGACAACAACATCAGTGATTTCTGATTGGTCGGTTGGCTTGGCTGATGCTGGGACTAGGTTTCCAAGCTAGTGAACGAGCCACACGGCCCAGAATCTGAGTCCGCGTTAAAGTAATGTTAGATTAACGTTAATCCCATAGGATGAGCCACGGAGGATGGACTTGTTACCAACCAGGTCAGAATCCTGGTAGAAAAATCTAGCTTCATAATTCTGCACACTGCATAACAGCAGTCCCAGAACCCGCGTCAGTACGCTCTAGTCGTACTGACATGTTTGTGTGATCAGCTGCTGAACCATGTGACTCAAAGCAAACACAACATGACACACAGGCTTCCACTGCAGTAGTGTGTACAGACTGGATTAGAGTACCTACAGGAGGACTGCAGTACAGTGATGGCTGGTGTTCTGCAGGTCAGTGGCGGGCCTTCCAGCATGGCGGCGGTGTCCTATGACCAGCTGCTGAGGCAGGTGGAGGTGCTGAAGATGGAGAACTCCAACCTGAGACAGGAGCTGCAGGACAACTCCAATCACCTGACCAAACTGGAGACGGAGGCCTCCAACATGAAGGTCAGTACTGCAGTACCCCCCATGGTGCTATGTGGCACCATTGGTACCACAGAGTACTCTCTCTGTTCTGTAAATCCTTTTTCTCTCTGTCATAAAAACTTAGTGTCACTCCCCCTCCCTTTCTATCTACCCCTGCCATGACAAGTCAGCATCTCTCTCTCTCCCTCTCTCTCTCTCTCTCTCTCTCTCTCTCTCTCTCGCGCTCTCTCGCTCTCTCTCTCTGTCTCTCTGTCTCTCTGTCTCTCTCTTTCTCATTTATTAACTCTGTCTTCCTTACTGTCTTCCTTGCTTTTCCCCTCTCGCTCTCGCTGTCATATAAAGTCACTGTCTCTCTGCGGCCCAGAATAGACCTGTGGTATTTTCAACCAATCACATGCTGTTCTGAACTTTACTACTGGTTGTAGCTTGGAGTGAGTTGTCTGTGTTTTAGCAGATCTTGGCCATAGGGGACTCAGGAAACTGGTCAGGATGAGCTGTCTGTCATCTTTTGTTCTCACTCCTTTGTGTTTTTCCGTGTTTATGTTCTTGTTGTTAGACTTCCTCTCCTCTCCTTTATCCTATATCTAGATTTGTTAATTCTTTCCTATAGTTTTTTGTCACTAAGGCGTGTGCTCTTCTGTGTGTTGGTTTATTTGTATATACAGTATTGTCACCATTTTTTCAGTTTTATGAAGAAATTTTTAGTTTTAGTTATGTCCTTCAATCTTAATTTTTATTTTTCTAGTTTTGTTGATTTTGACTGTTAAGTAATTATTTCCTCCCAGTTTACATTTCATTCATTTATTTTTTCTCCTTTTTTGGTACACTAGTTTCTGATTTTCTCCCTCTGTTGTTTTATCCTCTCCCTTTCTGTGATTGGCTGTTTTTCTGCTTATTGTCTCGTCCTTTCCTCTCCAAACACACACTCACTTCCCATTTCCTGAGTCCTGTTTCCTGTTATATGTTGATGAGCTGAAAACAAACTTGGACAATGTGAGTGCTAGTTTCCACCATGTCGCTGTATGAACGCTGTCGTTTCATCGTGGTGAGTGGACAGGGTGGTCTGTGGTCTAAGACTGAACAACAGAGTCAAGACAGCATTGTGATTATCATTGATGATGTCATAATTATTAGTTGTGTTTGAATATGATGTGTGTTTGTTGTGTTGTCAGTCTGTTTATGGCCACTGGGGAGAAGAAGGGGAAATTTCTTTGCCTTGAGCCCATGAGCTGACGTATGATTTCTGACATGATGCTGCCTGTCTGAGTTTGAGGGTAGATTCTAAAACTGAATTACCCTTAAATAAAGATAATGAAGTTGTATGAATTAGGTGTGTGTGTATGTGTGTGTGTGTTTTTTAATGGAACTGATTTTCTTCCTGTTTTCCAGGAAGTGCTGAAGCAGCTGCAGGGCACCATAGAAGAAGAATCTGGAGAGGCTTGCGGCTCTCAGATGGAGTTAATAGAGAAGCTAAAGGGTAAACACACACACACACACATACACACACACACACACACACACACACACACAGTAAGCAATGACACGTATTAAACCAAGTCAAGAAAAACAACCATTTTAAACCATTTTTTTTACATTTAAGTGATATCAGCTAGTCAAAATACAGTATATTTAACGTTCACACTGGTAAACTGTAGTGATTCCTACAAATGTCTCATTCTGAATTTGACATCTGCAAGATGCTCGTAAACTGTTGTTCACAAGTGATCAGTTGGAGGCGGGTCTGTCTAATACCTGGACTTGTAAGAGTCCGTCTGTCTCGGATAAGATCTGATCCAGACTGGATGGTGGTGTTTTTAGGAAGTAGTTGATACTGTATGTCTTGTGCTTCACATTAGAGTATTAACTTCCATTTGTAGCTCACAGACAACACTGTCAGCTTTGTTCTTTGGCCCTTACTAGTCTTAACATTGTAGTTAGTAGATGTTGATATCATGGTGTGCAAAAACTGATGTTATTCTGTAGGTAGTGATCTGACATATAAATTGTGCCCCTTTTGCATTTTATCCTGATCCTATCGTGTGCTATCTATGAACTTCTTTACCTTTGGAATGGTCCAGTTGGGAGTGTCTGAGCATCCACGACTTAAAATTTAACTGAATGTCAAATAATTAAGAACTGATCCCATTCTGTTTCATCCTTCTTTTTTCATGTATCTTTAATTTTTCTGTCTAATCTGAGGTGTTTTCTCCTCCAGAAATGAGTCTGGAGTCTGCAGGTTTTAAGCCGAGGTCGAGGCCTCCTCTGCCCCCCTCGTCCTCTTCCAGCTCAGCCTCGTCCAGCTCTGGAGCTCCTGCAGGAGCAGCTGGAGGCTCTGGAGCTCCAACCCCCCCACTGACCGCTGTTTTCTCCAGGAGGGGGCTTCTGTCGGTGGGCAGAGATAGCAATGACCGCTGTTTGGAGGAGCTAGAGAAGGAAAGGTACGGCTGAGTGCTGACACGACATTTGTACTGTGACAGTAACAAGTGACATTCCTAATTACAGTACTGTAAAGATTTTGACCAGTTTTGTAATCATATCACTCTGTTTTTCTGCTCTGGGATTGGTCGATCCTGCCTGACAGGTCACTGTTATTGGCTGAGCTGGAGAAGGAGGAAAAGGAGAAGGACTGGTACTACGGTCAGCTGCAGAATCTCACAAAAAGGATCGACAGTCTGCCGCTCACAGAAAATGTAAATATGACACAAGTGATTAGCTGGAGTTAACCGGTGCAAATAGTGCAAATTTGTTTTTGCAAATCATTAGAACCCAACATTTAAACCAGGGCTTTGAAACAGAATGTTTTGCCAATTGCTTTGTTCCAAACAGAAACACTATTATAATGTTTCCAGTTTTACTTTCCACCCAAGAATTGACGTACCTAAACCGGTTAGAACAAAAAAAATATAGTTCCCGAACTGGTTAATTAAGTTCCTTTTAAATATAAATAGGTAACAACAAAGTTACAGAGCAGAGTCTGGGGAACTCTGCTCTGAAAGTGGATGCAGCCAATAAGTTAATGCCTAAATCAAACATTCTTTAAGACTGACAGACTGCAGTGTTTACCAGCTATGAATATAACGACTGCCTTTTCCTTGACTGCTGGTCATATGCCTCAACTTCTCTCCGCTCTCATGAGGCATTGAGAAACATGAGGTCAGATTTTTTTTTTTCAAGAATGAAACCCCCCCAGTATGAACCGGTTACTATTATTTTGAATAACACATGCTGTTCCAGAACATTAACAAAGTTTTTTGGGTTGTTTTTTTTTTGGTCCATGAACCGTTTCAAACCTCTGATTTAAACCAGTTTGTTTTTGAATATTATGTCTTCATTTTGAATGTGATGCTAATAACGCATTTCAAAAATATTGGGACACGGTCTTCTTTACTACTGTCTTGCATCCCATCATCATCATCCCATCTCTCTTCTCATTACATTAGAAAGAATCTGGATACTGTTTTTAATATCCACTCATGTTACCACCCTGTTTCCAGTTAACATCATTATTTTAGAGATGTTCCAGGTGCTTACCAGTTCCCAACTTTTCTAGTGTCTTGTTGCGTCTGTACCAACTTTCTTGGAAACAGGGTTGTAGTTGTATGCAGATAGACATGATCATACACACACATGCATGCATCAGCTGGAGTTAACGAGTAGTTTTTGTAGTTCTCTCTACAGACGGACATGAGCCGTCGTCAGCTGGAGTTTGAAGCCCGCCAGATCCGTTCAGCCATGGAGAAACAGCTGGGTTCCTGTCAGGAGATGGAGAGGAGAGCGCAGGTAAGAACTCACTGGAATTCTATGATGTGATAATAAAGTTTCAATCCAAACAGATTTAAGTACACAGTAATTGTGTGTGTGTGTGTGTGTGTGTGTGTGTGTGTGTGTGTGTGTGTGTGTGTGTGTGTGTGTGTGTGTGTGTGTGTGTGTGTGTGTGTGTGGCTCAGGCTCGTGTGTCTCGTATTCAGCAGATAGAGAAGGACATTCTGAGGCTGGGAGCTCATCTTCAGGTAACCCTCCTTTTGTCATCATACTAGAACAATGAACTGTTCACACATGCAGTCATCCAATCAGGAGCTGGGTTCATTGTTCAGCCTCCAATCAAACGTCCAAACAGATTTTTAAAAAAAACGTCTATAAAAATCATCACATATGTTCCTGCAGCACATTCATTCATTCATTTTCTACCGCTTCATCCGCCGTAGCGGGTCACAGGGAGCTGGAGCCTATGTGAAACAGTCTAAAAGATCTCCAAAGCTGGACTGGGATTTTTTGAAACAGTCCACGTATCAGAATGTTCATTTGGCTCAGTAAAGTTCCAAATCTGACCAGTGACCACTTTAAATTTAGGTTTTATTGCTGTATTTGTTTTTATGTTTGCCTTTAGTTAATAGGACATCTTGAGAAGCGTCTTCCAATGTCTTCCAGTCGAATCAAGTCCATGTCAACCAGACTGTTACCTCAATGTCAGGGGCGCTCACTATAACCACTGCACTATTTGCCCCTCCAGTTAAAACTCGTATTAATGTTAGGTATTGTGAAGCAACATGGCTCTAAGATGGGGTGGGGCGTCTCTCAGGCAGGCTGATGAACTATTATTTCTATATTTACACTGGATTAACTTTAATCTCACTGTCTTCAGGTGGAGGAAGCTCAGGGCCCCAGCGACAGTAGTGACCTAGCTGGAGCTCAGGTGAGAACCTGTCTTTCACTGTTTTTTGTCTCTTATCTTTTTTAAATCTTGACTTAAACTTTCTTCTTCACGCCCTTCAGAGCTCCAGCAGCAGATTGGACCTTGAGCCGGCCAATGAGACGGCATACTCTGTTCCTCGACGAATCACCAGCCACCTGGGAACCAAGGTTGGTAATTTTCCCTAATAGCACTAAATACTGTTGAAAAAAGTGTCCAAATCACACTGTAAGAAATCTCTTTAGAAATTAAGTGTCTGACACCCCCTGAAAAGTGTGGAGTGTGTACCCTGTAAAAAAATGTACCTCTCTGTTACCCTCTGCAGGTGGAGATGGTGTACAGTCTTCTGTCCATGTTGGGGACTCATGATAAAGACGACATGTCACGTACACTGCTCGCCATGTCCAGCTCTCAGGACTCCTGCATCGCCATGCGTCAGTCTGGGTGTCTCCCACTGCTAATCCAGCTGCTCCATGGCAATGACAAGGACTCCCTGCTCTTAGGTAGTTATTTAATGTTCTTATATCACGTGTTTATTTATATTTCCCCTTAGTGTGGTGAGAATATCACCTAACCTGTGTTCTATGATCAGGTAACTCTCGTGGTAGCAAAGAGGCCCGCGCTCGGGCATCGGCAGCTCTGCACAACATCGTCCACAGTCAGCCGGACGATAAGAGAGGCCGACGTGAGATCAGAGTGCTCCACCTGCTGGAGCAGGTGCGTCATTACTGTGAGGCGTGTTGGAGCTGGCAGGAGAACCATGAGAGGGGCGTCGACCAGGAGGACAACCCGAGTGAGTGATGTCACACTCTCTGATTAGGAGAAAGCATGACAAATCTGATCAGGACAGAATTGGAAGATTAAAGACACATAGATTGTTAAGGACAGAGGATGATTCAAGACTGTGGTGGTTCAAAACTATAGCGTTTTAAGCAACAGTTGAAGCAACAGTAGCAGTTTAAGCAACAGTATTCCAATAATGTGTGAAATTATTTGCTGAGACTTTACAGCTTAACAGTAAAGCAATGAACATCTATTTCATTTTTGGTTTGAAGTCTTCTCAAACTATTAACTAATAATCCCCACATTTAGTAAACATCAGTAATCTGACTCTGTCCTTTTTCTGTAACATTAATGGAATACATTTTTGTTAGGATCCTAATTTCCTAATTTATTCCTTAAGCCTGTTCACATGTTATTCCTACCATACAGTTCATGTTTCTACTTCTATATCTTTAGTGCCGTCTCCAGTGGAACATCAGATCTGTCCCGCCGTTTGCGTCCTCATGAAACTCTCCTTCGATGAAGAACATCGACATGCCATGAATGAACTGGGTGAGTCTGAAACCAGTTACATTGTCCTGGGGTCCCGACTCGTTTCCTGTCCTGTTGACTGCATATTGATCATCTGTTGGTGTTTTTTTGTCTCTACAGGGGGTCTGCAGGCAGTGGCGGAGCTGCTGCAGGTGGACTGTGAGATGTTTGGTCTGAGCAGCGATCATTACAGCGTGACGCTGCGGCGCTACGCTGGCATGGCCCTCACCAACCTCACCTTTGGAGACGTAGCCAATAAAGTGAGAGACCAACACAAATAGATATGAAACACATGTCTGTGTCATTAGCCAATCAGAGCGTAGCTTCATGTTGTTGTCCTTCCAGGCCACACTGTGCTCCATGAAGGGCTGCATGAGAGCAATGGTTGCCCAGCTGAAGTCTGAGAGTGAAGACCTGCAGCAGGTAAATGCTCTTGGTCGTCCCAGACCTGACTAGTTGATAACATCCAGACAAGATCATTGATCACACTTAATCAGACAAACAGTCACAACTCCAATATCGAGGTTTACAATTCTGTTGGGTTTTTTTTTAGTTCTTAATTGTCTCTAGAAAATTAAATTGTCATATTCCTGGAAAACGTTTCTGAATATTTATACTGTTCTTTCAGGTGATAGCCAGCGTGTTGAGGAACTTGTCCTGGCGGGCTGATGTCAATAGTAAGAAGACGTTGCGTGAGGTCGGCAGTGTGCGGGCGCTGATGGGCTGCGCTCTGGAGGTCCAGAAGGTCAGTGTAACCTCCTCATCTATCGGTTTGTCCTGAGCACCGTGACATTGGCGTTTCTCACTCTGTCTACTTCACCGCCAGGAGTCGACTCTGAAGTCTGTGCTGAGCGCTCTCTGGAACCTGTCGGCTCACTGTACGGAAAACAAGGCTGATATCTGTGCGGTGGACGGAGCCCTGAAGTTCCTGGTGGGAACGCTGACTCACCGCAGTCACACCAACACACTCGCCATCATTGAGAGTGGCGGAGGAATCCTTCGCAATGTTTCCAGCCTTATCGCAACCAATGAGGCGCACAGGTTAAAACCTTTAATAAACTGTTGTGACTGAGTTGATGAAATCCTCAGCACTGATGTCGTCCTCCTTGGTGCTTCTCTTACAGGCAGATCCTGCGTGAACACGGCTGCCTGCCGACGCTGCTGCAACACCTGAAGTCTCACAGTTTGACCATCGTATCCAACGCATGCGGAACACTTTGGAATCTTTCCGCCAGAGATGCCAAAGATCAGGAGGCATTGTGGGAACTTGGTGCTGTTGGCATGCTGCGCAACCTCATTCACTCCCGCCACAAAATGATCGCCATGGGAAGCGCCGCCGCCCTGCGGAACCTGATGGCCAACCGACCAGCGCGCTACAAGGATGCCAGCGTGGTGTCGCCGGGCGCCGGTGCCCCGTCGCTCCACGCTCGCAAACAGAAGGCGCTATTTGAAGAATTGGATGCCCAGCAGCTGTCAGAGACATTCGACAACATTGACAACCTGAGCCCCAAGGCGGCGCACAGGAAGGGGCGGGGCTGTAACGGTGCTGGAGGAGGAGGGAATGCGACACGCTCGTATACGAATACACCAGTGCTGTCCAGCCCGAAGAACGGCGACGGGTCGAAAAGGACGCCCGAGGAGGCGGCGTACTCTCGGCCGGTGTTCCCCCCCAGCGTCCGAGCATCCAGCGACAGCCTCAACAGCGTGACGAGCGCCGATGGCTACGGCAACCGGGGTAAAACCAAACCGTCGTCAGAACCGTTCTACTCATCAGACGAGAGCGGAGCCAACAAGTGCTGCGTCTACAGGAAGTACCCCGCCGACTTGGCTCACAAGATCCGTAGCGCCAATCACATGGCAGATGACGACGGCGCCGAATTGGATACGCCCATCAACTACAGCTTAAAATACTCAGATGAACAGTTGAATTCTGGGAGACAGAGTCCGAGTCACCGTGGCGGTATAGAGAGTGATGATGACAGCGAACAGGATACCAGGCCGAGGAGAAGGAACGACGGTGGTGACTCGGCAACAGCTGGCAGCAGAATGGTGTCTGTGGCACCGCCGCGTTACGTCGTTGCCACGGCATCTTCAAACTATGGTGGTGACACAGCAGGTGAGCAGCCAATTGACTACAGCCTGAAGTATAGCGCTGACTCCACCCGCAAGTCTCTCTTCAAGCCAGAAGAGACTGCTGCCCCATCTGCCCCAGCTCCCCCCTCATCCTCCGCCAATAAGCTCCACCCCCCGCCGCCGACAGGTAATAGGGCGGCGCAAAAAGCCAATCAAGAATCAACACAGACATACTGCGTGGAGGACACACCCATCTGTTTCTCCAGAGGCAGCTCGTTGTCCTCGCTGTCTTCAGAGGAAGAGGACGACGGCATCGAGAGGACGAGGAGAGGCAGGAGCGTCGTCAGTGGCGGCGGTGGGAATGACTACCCGACACTTCCTGTCAGCGAGAAAGACGAGCAACAGCAGACGCAGCAAAAGGAGGCAGAGAGCCAGACGGCCACCGCCGCCGTTCCCTCCACGCGGGGACGCCGAGGTCACCACCACCATCATGGCCACGCCCACCACCACCATCACCATCACCACGTGACGACGTCATCGTCCGGGGCCCGGACGCCGAAGAGTCCGCCGGAGCAGCCGTACGCTCAGGAGACGCCGCTGATGTTCAGCCGCTGCACGTCCGTCAGTTCCCTCGACAGCTTCTCCACCTCATCCATCGCCAGCTCCGTGCGCTCCAGCGAGCCGTGCAGCGGCGTGCCGAGCGGCGTGGTCAGCCCCAGCGACCTGCCTGACAGCCCGGGGCAGACCATGCCGCCAAGCCGTGCCAAGACGCCACAGCTGCCGCCGCCACCGAAGCAGGATGCCAAGGAGCAGGAAGAGGCCAAGAAGAAGGATGAAGACGAAAGCAGCGCTGACGTCCTTCTGCACTTCGCCACAGAGAGCACGCCACACGGTTTCTCGCGGGCCTCCAGTCTGAGCGCGCTCAGTCTGGACGAGCCGTACATCGCAGCGGAGATGAAGAAGAAAAATGAGGAGGAGGAGGGGCTGAATGAGGAGAGGGTGGAGGATGCGCCAAAGCCCATCCTCGACGAATCGGACGACGACGATGACATTGAGATCCTTGAAGCCTGCATCAACATGGCCATGCCCAAGTCGTCGCGGAAACCAAAGAAACCACAACAGGCCGCGCCGAGGAAACCCAGCCAGCTTCCGGTTTACAAGCTCCTCCCCCCTCAAAGCCGTACCCAGTCGCAGTTGAGGAAAGACGTGCCGCCGCCGTCTGAGGACATGCCGAGAGTTTACTGTGTGGAGGGAACGCCACTGAACTTCTCCACCGCCACCTCCCTCAGTGACCTCACTATCGACTCCCCGCCCAATGAGGAGGCAGCAGTGGTCGTCGTACCCGTAGGCCTTTCATCACCTGCTCGGGGGGGGCGTGGCAGACTTCCCGAAGGTGAGAATGGTGACGACATCCTCGCCGAGTGCATCAGTGCTGCCATGCCCAAAGCCAAACCCAGGAAACCAGTCAGAGCTGTGGTGAACACTGAGCATGCTCAAGCCCCGCCCCTTCCTCCGCCTCTTCCTGCAGCTGCTTCGCCTCCTTTTGGCCCCCAGCAGCAGAAGAAGAAACCGACATCGCCTGTCAAGCCCATGCCCCAGCGGGCGTTGTATAACGTCGCCACGGCAGCTTCTGCCAAATCCAAGCCTGGGTTTGCCTTCGACTCCCCCCACCACTACACGCCCATCGAGGGAACGCCATGCTGCTTCTCGCGCAACGACTCGCTGAGCTCACTTGACTTCGATGAAGACGACGCCGGCGAGAGGGACGACGAAGAGAAGAAAAGAAAAGACGATGGAAGGAAGAGGAAACAGCAGACGGCCGCAGTTTTCCCTCAAACAAAACCTTCCGCCAACGCCACAGCAACGGACGAGAAGCAGAAGTTCGCCATCGAGGACACGCCCGTCTGCTTCTCCAGGAACTCGTCCCTGAGCTCCTTGAGCGACATCGACCAGGAGAATAACAACAAGGAGTTTGCTCCGCCGCTGCCGTCCGAGCAACAAGACGAAGCGACGACCAAGTCTCCCCCTCCTCCTCCTCCACAAGCAGAGTCAAAGCTCCGCCCCTCGGCCACCACCGGCTACGCTCCCAAAGCATTCCATGTAGAGGACACGCCCGTCTGCTTCTCCAGGAACTCTTCGCTCAGCTCGCTGAGCATCGACTCAGAAGACGACCTTCTGCAGGAGTGCATCAGCTCCGCCATGCCCAAGAAGAAGAAGAAAGTCCCTGCTGCTGTTGCCGCTCCACTTCCTGTAACCAAAGACGACGATAACATTCTAGCTGAAGAGGAGCCTACAGAGGTGCCAAGAAGCCCCGCCTCTCCGGACTCTGAATCGTTCGATTGGAAGGCGATTCAGGAAGGGGCCAACTCCATCGTCAGCAGTCTGAACGCCGCCGCTGGCGCCACCTCGTCGCTGTCCCGCCAGCCGTCGTCAGACTCTGACTCAGTCCTGTCGCTGAAGTCAGTGGGTTCACCATTCCGCATCCCAGCAGCCAATCACAGCACAGAACAAGAGGAAGTGGAAGAGAAGGAAGGCGAGCTGGTGAAGCGAGGAGCGAGAATCCTGAAGGCAGAGGAACGCACCACGTCGGAGGCCAAGAAGAAGAAGGAGGAGGAGGAAGAGGAAGAGGCGAAGGCTGTGCGAGGGGGCAAGAAGGTGTACAGGAGTCTGATCACAGGCAAGCCAAGGGCGGAGCCAGCAGCCAGGGGGCGGAGCAAACCCAGGTCAGCAGCCGTGGCCAAAGTTCCAGGAAGTAACGACGGTGTTGATAAAGGAGGCGGGTCCTCTCGGGAGTCCACACCTTCGCGCTCTGCCAATGCAGCCAATCAGAAAGGGGGGAAGTTGTCGCAGCTGCCACGCACGGCTTCTCCAGGTAGCGCGTCATCGTCGTCGTCATCGGCCTCTAGGCCGGCCAAACAGAGCGGGGCCTCCAAGACCGGCAGCGGCGGCATTCCGAGGAGCGAATCTGCATCGAGGTTCAACAGTTCCTCAGCGGCCAAGAAGCAGAAGGCGGAGCCAGAGAAGCCAGCTCTCGTCCGTCAGTCCACCTTCATCAAGGAAGCGCCAAGTCCGACGCTGAAGAGGAAGCTGGAGGAGTCTGCCACCACAGTGCCTTTGGAGTCACCACCTAGCCCTGATAAACCGCTCCCACCAACCACGAGGAGACACGATGTCAACCGCTCCCACTCCGAGAGCCCATCACGTCCACAGGAAGTGACGTCTTCACGCTTCAGCCGCACCGGCACCTGGAAGCGGGAAAATAGTAGCGGCGGAGGAGGTAGTGGCAAACACTCAACGTCATTGCCACGTGTGGGGACGTGGAAGAGAACAGGAAGCTCGTCGTCCGTGTTGTCAGCATCATCAGAGTCTAGCGAGAAGGGGCGTAGCGAGGAGGAGAGCGCCACCAGGTCGAAGGGCACGTGGAGGAAGGCGAAAAGTGGCGGCGGCGAGTCATCAGCTGGACGGAGCTTCAACAGCAAATCGGAGGACGTGTGGGTTCGTTTGGAAGACTGTCCCGTCAACAATCCACGCTCTTCCTCTTCCTGTTCCGCCCGCTCTCCCACCACCACCAACGCCCCGCCTGTCATAGACAGCCCCGCCCCCTCCAAAATCCCCACCTCCTCCTCCTCTTCCTCCTCCAATCTCAACTTGCGACGAAGCTGCGAGAGCCTCGATGACAAACCTCCGCTTCCCGACAGGCAGCTGCAGCAGCAGCGCGGTCAGGCGCGGAGCGGCGCTGTGGCTGCCCGGGTCAGCCCCTTCAACTACACCCCCAGCCCGAGAAAGAGCAACGCTGATGCCACCACCACCACCACCACCACCACCACTACAGGCATCACCATGACAACCACCACAACGTCATCATCGACAACCCCCACACGACCTTCACTTATCCCTACCCCAGTCACCAAAAAACGTGAGCCAAAAGGTGGAGAAGGTGGCGGCGTTGGCGGTGGTGGTGGCGGAGGAGGAGGAGGCGGTGAACGCGGCTCATACATCGTGACATCAGTGTGACGACAGACACAAAACGGCTGCCGCAGTTGGGACAGTTGATAAAACGGAATGAAGTGTTTTGAACTGAACAGTGCAAGATGTCTGTATTTAAGTCCCGCTCCTTCACCTCCCTCTTCTACCCTCATTAGCTATTCTCAGCTATCAGTCAAGCTTCTTTATTCAACAAGAGAAAACTTTAAAAATGAACTTTTTATGTTTTTATACCACTAAAATGATGTGTAGCGCTTAGCTCCGCCCCCCTCGCTCCCTATGTCTCTGCATGGTCCCGCCCCTTACTTTAACAATGACAGTTACCATGGTAACACGATGAGAATGATGACGATATCAATGTCTACTCGCTGATTCTGCTCTGTTAGAAATTTTATGTTTTTTTGTTTTTTTCAAGTTTGGTTCTGAAAAGCAATTTTTTTTCATCTGTTTTGTTAATTTATTTTCTCCTTCTGGAAACGAAAGTAAACCGAACTGCGGTTTAGATCTGCTGTCAAGTTTTTTCAGAAATTCCTTTTTTAAAGGTCGAATAAATTGATTGTTTTTGGGAACTCTTCTTCTGGTTTTTTGTATTTTTCCACTTTTGTCCTGTGAAAGGAAAATTTTCATTTTGTCTCCCTGATGTTGAAACCAGTTTTTCAGAACCTTACTTCACTTTTTTCCAGAGCGGGACGTTTGCCACCAGCTGATGTGTAAAAACTGGTCTGTGAAAAGTTTTGGTCTGTTGTTGAATTTCTGGATGACTTGTAAGGATTTTTTCTGATAAATCATCTGTTGCCTGAAAACGTTCCGCTCTGTATTGCCTTGGAATCAAATAACACTGTAAAACGTAAGTTATTGCTGTAAAACATTTTAACTCTGAAGCACATAATTTAAAACTAAATGATTTTTTGCCAAAAGTTTCCACAATGTTTGATCGCGGTTGTAAGTTTATCTGTTGAAACGACTCGAAGGCAAAAGTGTCTGGTGGAATGATGAAAATTAAATGAACACATGATGAACATTAAACTCAACATTTTAGTTGCAAACTGGCTCTTTTTCATTTTTCCACTAGTATGAGCACAATAACACATTATGATTATCACATTATCACATAAAAAGATTTTTTCATTCTCCCAATCACTGATGGTATCGTGACCGAAGACTATGAAATACATAAATTCTCTGGTTTTATGTTGAGAAACACAGATGTTGAAGTCTTTGTTGGCAGCCTTTCATGAAATGTTGAATCCCTCCTATCTTTACCTCAAAACCCAGACTTGTTTCTTACCTCTTGCCAGTTTTATTGTTAATTTTAAAATGTTCCCCCAGG